>NW_020884936.1:3595161-3602854 GCF_003945725.1 Corapipo altera
CTCCTTCTTCTCCTTCTCCTTCTCCTTCTCCTTCTCCTTCTCCTTCTCCTTCTCCTTCTCCTTCTCCTTCTCCTTCTCCTTCTCCTTCTCTTTCCTCTGTCTGTCTGTCCTTTCAGTGGCTCCACTTTGGGGTGATTAAGAGGGTGTGGGGCAAGTCATCCCCTCACTGCACCGAGTCCTGCCCTCACATGGGTTTGGTGCCATGATTTGACTTTCTGGTATCTTCTACCCAAAAGTAAACCCTGAGTGACTCCCTGAGGACCAGAGGGGTTCGTTTTGACCATGGCCACCAGCAGAAGACCATGCCAGTGGCACGATCCGCCTCCGGAATTGTGGTAGGGATGGAGCCGTGGTGGTGATGGGCATGGATGAATGGGCAGGTTGTCACCCTTAAAATGCCAATTTGTTGGGGGTTTTGGGGAGGGTGGGGGGAGCAGGGGGAACCAAATCACCACTGACACAGAATGTACTCGATGGATTTATTGCAATGCCTGGAATCGGGAGGCCTGAGCCCCGCTGTGTGTCCTCCACCACGGGCTGCTCTCGCTCCCGGCCGGAGTCAGATCCGTAGGAACCGGAGCCACACACGGTGGGGCCAGCTCAGGAAAACTGATTCTGTCCCCGCACTGGTGTAAATCAGGAATAATTGCACAAAACAAATCGATGATGTGGATTTGCACACCGGCGTGAGGGGAGGAGGGACCGGGGCCGAGCTCCCCGTATCTGCTGCTCGTGGGACAACTCCTGGGCCCTGACACTGATGGATCCAGATCCACTCCTGGAGCTACTCTGGATTTACACCAGGGCAAGGCACAGCTGGATTTGAGCCAGCAGAATTCCTTTAATGCACTAGATGAGATGAATGTACGCTCCGGAGGACGTGAGGCCGTTCCATCTTCTCCGGGTGGGATTGAGAGGCTGCAGGGAGGTGGCAACTCTCCCATGGACATTTTCATGAGCAGCTGTCCTGTGGGCAGCACCGTGCAGGATCAGGCCCTGGATTTTGGCCTGGGACTGGATAACTCCCTGCAGCACTGAAAGAGGGAGCCCTGGGAAGGGGAGCAGGGATGCTGGCAATTCCCGAAGAGCAGCCTGCTGATGGGAATGGCAGTGGCAAGGCTTTGGGGAGCCAGCTGGGATGAGCTGTGCACCTGAAACAGGCCCCTTCCATTGCTGCAGAGGGTGGGAGGGGGTGAGGACCACTGTGGGATGCTGGGGTTGCAGGTACCCCCTTGCACACACATCCATGTGTGTGGGGAAAAAGCTACTCCGAGCCCAAAACTCCAGTTTACAGCTCTGTGGAGCCCTGGGAAATGGGAAGCCAAACCTCATCGTGCTGCACAGAGGCACAACTTGCTGCCTTCCTCCTCCTGAATGGAAATGCAAGGCTGAGACAGAAACAGCCTCTTGTGTTGACAGGGAGAAGCCTCCTGGCTCCCGAGTCTGTCTGGGTGGATCGTTTCCCCTTTCCCGGTGGGTTTTGTCGCTGCCTGAACCATTCTGCTGCCTGTTCATCCCAGGCTTTTGTTTTGAGGAGGGGGAAGGAAGGAGACGTGGAGCCTGTGCATTGCCATGAGGTTTCAGAGAGGTGGAGCAAGGAGGGAGGTGCTGATTTGGTTTTGCATCGTGATCAACAATCAAAGATTTCGGTGGCTGTGAGCTCCAGCCACCTGCTGGGTCTGCAACTGGAGCGAGGAATTTCCAGTGGGAGAAAGGAATCAGGGCTTTGCTGTGTGTATTTCTTTAGGAGACACTCAAGGAAAAGCATGGAACGAGCAAGTTCTGCCTCAGGAAAGAGCCAGTTCCCAGTTTTCCCCACGATGGGAAGCGAGTATGGATGTTTTCCCTGCACATGCATCACCTGTGGGTCGTTAATTAGCAGGGGGTGCTCATCATGTTAATCCAGCGATTACCAATAAGGACTGAATCAGTTTGTAGGAGAGACTCAGGATTTATTAAGCCAGGCAGCTCCAGTGAATCAGGAGGGCCTGATCCTGCCGGAGGGGGTGAGGACCAGCTTGAGGGATGTCAGAGGAGCTGTGCTGTGAGATTGTGGCTCGGCTCAAAGGCAGCTGCACCGTCAAACAAGTGCCAATCAAACGGTCTAAATGAGTCTGGATCGATCGTCTGCCCGTGCAAACCCCGTCAAACTTGTTTCGCTTCATGTGTCAGGGAGATGGGTCTCAGTCAACTCGGCAGAGTTTGTGCTGAGAAATCATCACATCCCAGGGCCTGAGTCAGACATTCCCCAGGGGTTACCTCCGAGAGCCTCTGGCGGGTTGGTGACGGCGTTTGCTCCCAAATTTTGCTCAAATGACACTCGAAATGTTGTAGCCCACCCCCAACCCCTCAAGCAATGGGGAGATGCTCCTGCTGGGAGGTCAGAGAGCCACCATGTCCTGGGACTCACTTTTCTAATCTCTGAAAGCACGGGATCGTGGAATCATGGAATGGTTTGAACTGGAAGGGACCTTAAAACTCGTTCAGGGCAGGGACACCTTCCCCTAGACCAGGTTGCTCCAAGCCCCATCTGCAGGTCTTGTGTGGAGAGGTAGCACTTAAATCAACAGTACTGATGAGGTTGGAGACCCCAGGCCTTGTCCTCGTGTTCCATGTGCATCCCCTTCCTCTGGACAATCGGGATGGTGCAGACCCCTCTGTGCTGCCCTTCCCCTCACTGTCCCCAGCTTGGTGACAAGCAGGACAAGGTGCTTGTGTGAGGAGCATGTTTTGGTGGCCCTGTGGTCCCAAACTCTTGGGCAATGAAGAGTCCTTTATCATCCCAGCACGGAGACACCAAGGCTGTGTTGTCCCCAGCTCGTACACTGAACTGATGTGGTTTAGATATCCAGGATGTGTCGAGATGTAATTTTATTCAAAAGCAGCAGAAAGGCTCAGCAGACCCAAATCTGACCCTTGTGGATCTTGAAAGACCATTTTGCTCGCAGGCAGCTCAAATTTGGGCTCCCTCATGCAGAAATCCCAGCACTGGATCATCCTGGTTCCTGCCATCACTTTGGGACTGCTGGTCCAAAATACCACGCTCGACTCTTCCAACGGCGCTAGGAGTGAAAACTGTGGAGCTGGGAAAGCAGTAGCACATTAGTACTGTTTATTAGGACAGCAAATTGTGCCAGGAAAGACTACACACAACAGCTAATGATAACATTATGCACATTCACTTAGTAGCTAATTAATCTCTTCGACTTTTCCTAATGTACAAAACGGAGCCTTCGGTTTGCGAGAACAACCCCAACCGTTTGCATCCCTGATTTCCTGTAATTGGGGGAGTGGAAGGAACAGGGAGCGCAGAACCCGCCGCACACATCAAGTTGTTCACCTCGGCAGATAATAATAATGAGGCGATCATCTCCTGTAGTATTTAATTAGAAATGTCGCACTTAATTGATTTCTTGGATATGTTAATTAAGAAATAATGAGGACCAGGTTGCAGCGAAAGGTGCCAGCGAGAAGTTTGGAGCCTCTCCTGGAAGATGTGTGTGTTGGCTGCTCCCTGAGCCGGCGGGGGGACAACCAGGGGGCAGCCCTGGGGTTGTGTCACCCGTGTCCCAAAGCTCGGGCACAGCTCAGTTCCTTCCGTTTTTGCTCGTTGCTCATTCTCCTGCTCTGCATCCCGGTGTGTGCCCAGCTCCTGGCAGGATGGGCAGCAGGGCAACCCCGTGGGCTGCCCGTGCCAGCGCTGGGCATCACCAGGATGTGGGATAACCTGGCAAAGGTTGGATCCTGCCACCCTGGGAAAAGCAATGCTGGTAAATCTCTACCAATGCCACGTAGCCGAGGGATGTTGGTGTCCACTCCTCTTTGGTTGGCTCCTCTTGGAGAGCTGTGATGGAGATCCAGAGCCTGGGATACCCTTTGGAGGAGTGCAGGGGCTCCCCAAGTGCTGTGATGAACCTTTGGGCCGAGGTTTTTAGGGTACAAAAGCTCACCTGGGAAGCTGGCCTGGCTCTGAGAGCATTCCCAGTGCTGGATGTGGAGGCTTGGAGTGGTCCTGGCGATGGGAGATGCCCCCAGCTCCGGGTATCTCCCTGAGTTGCTTTAGGAAACATCCCCTTTTGGCTTTTCTCCCCTTTTTTATGGCTTGTTTTGCACCTGGCATCTCATCCCCCCCCCCCCGATCTGAATGCACCTTATAACAGCAAATCCCTCGGGATGTGGAGAGGGGTCACCTGCCGGCACCGGCACGTCTTCCAGCGGTCCCTCCACAGCCCCCCGGGGGTGTGGGCACCCCTGGGCACCCCCAGGAACACCCAGAGACCCCCCCGGGCACCCCCAGGAACACCCCGAGACGCCCCCCCCCCCGGGCCCCCCCCGTGCGCTCCAGCTCTTTTTAACCTTCTCGGTAGAGTCACCGACCGCGACACTCGGTGTAACACTCGGATCTGCCTGGAATAAAGGAATTTAAACGGAGCTGGAGTGTGCTCTGTGTGGAGTTCTGATGGGAAGGGTGATGTGGATGTGGGGATTTATGGGCTGGTTTTACGGGGAAGAAGCTGCCAGGGGTGGGGATTTCCCCTGAAGCACGAGGGGATGTGGGAAGGGGGTTTTCCCGACGGCAGGAATTATGGCATTTGTTTGTGTATGTGTGTATAATTATACATTATACATATATGATCACAAAATATGTATAATGTTAAAACATACAATATATGGATAATTGTATGTATAATATATTTCTAATCCAGTACACATAATAAAATATGCAAGTAAATGGATATATTTTAAAATGTGTAATTAGATATTATGTATAATATACCAAAAACATAAAATGCCATATATATTATATATGCACATATATATTATATAATATATATATAAAATATATTCTATATATGTTATATGCACAAATGTCTGAGTATATTTTGTGCATATACACTCATAAATTATAAAATGTAAATTATAATCTAGAATATGCACATTATATACACATTTATGTGTATATGTTTTGTTCACACATATATACACGTATAAGTATATTTGTGTATCTGATATATTTTGTATAAAATGGTTGTATTCGTGTGTGTATATTTTGTATTTATAAATAAGCATATATTTTATATTTATAAATAAGCATATAATATTATATATGATATAAATAAGCATATAATATTATATATGAATATGTAATGTACGATAGGTATACACTATATATGTTTATCTATATATAAATATTATACACACATATAGACAAATACAATGATTTTATATAAAATATGACATATTTTATATACTTACATATAAAATATGTTATTACTTTATATAAATATATAAAGTATTTTAAAAATTATTATAAGTGTCTTTTCCCCCAAAATTCCAGGAAGACATGGGAAGAACACCCAACCTTTATCCCCCAAGACCCTCCCAACCCCTCCAAGTCCCTCATTCCTGGGGGGTCCCAGGAGTGCCCGGGGACCCGTGGGGGGTCCCTTGCCCAGCCCTGGGTGCCCCATGGCTTGGAGGGGGATCCCCGCAGGGGTTATTCCCGGGGGATCCGGAGGGAAGCGGAGCCATTTGGAACCTCTCCCGACATTCAATCCCCGGCGCAGGTGTGAAGCTGCCCGGCCCCGGAGCCGCCGCATACCTGTCATACCTGTGGCCACCCCTGTCATACCTGTGACCACCCTGTCATACCTGTGGCCACCCCTGTCTTACCTGTGGCCACCCCTGTCATACCTGTGGCCACCCCGGTGGTGGCCCCAGGATCCCCGAGGGAGACCGTCCATCCTCACCTCCCCTGCACCCACCAAGCTCTCCTAGCTCCATCATTCCCAGCCCTTCCCAGTGACACCCATCCCTCCCACAAGATGGGAATGGGGACGGTCCCCTTGTCCCCCCCACCACCACGAGGCAACCAGAGCAGCTTCCAGCACATTTTGCCTTTTATTACCACGCAGGAACACACACTACAGCTGCTGATACCTACGACAAGGAACGCACGCACACGGGCACGGAGAGAACAGAATAAATTAAAATAAACCGTGTAATAAAAAAAAAAAACAAACAAACAAAAAAAACCGATGAAACGACAACGGGGACGGGGACGGGGGACGGGGGGACGGGGGAGAAAAGGTGAAAAATTATAATAAAAAGGAAAAATGAAGAAGGGGTCGGGCACACGGAGCTTTCTGGGCAGGACGTGCGGATTTGATCTGGCGGCTGACGGACGCCTTCCAGCGCGGAGGAGGACGCGCGGCCGCGTCCCGGGGCCGCCCCGGCAGCCTCCTCTTCCTCCTCCTCGGCTCGGCGGCGGCGGCGGGAGCTTCCCGAAAAGCACCTCCGAGGGATGCCCCGGGCGGCGGGGGGGACCGGGCGCCCCGAGGAAAGGCCGCGGGATGCGGCGGCGGCTTCGGCGACCGTCCCTACAGTCCGCTGTTGGGTGGTGCCGCCGCCTGTGTCCCCCCTTCCTCCCCCGGGTTCCTCTCCATGGTGGCTGCACCAGGAGCCTGTCCCTGCCTTAGTCGTTGGAGGTGACGTCGATGTCTTCTCCGCTCGACTGCTTGGTGGCGAGGCGCCATCGGTTGATGTGGTGGGAGCCTTTCTTCTTCTGGTCCGAGTCGGGGCCTTCCTCCTCCAGCTTCTGCCGTTTGTATTTCGTCCGCCTGTTCTGGAACCACACTTTCACCTGGCAAAGAGGGAGACACGGGGCGCTCGCGGGGGGTCCTGGCACGGCTGGTCCGGTGCTGGGACCCGGGAGCAAGCTCGGTTTTCCTCAGGGACGGGCAAGAAACCGGTCCCTGTCCTTCCAGGAGCTCCTTCCAGGGGAGCTCCCACAGCCACCCTGCCCGGCCTCGGTTTCCCAGGGAAAGGTGGGACAGCTGGGCAAAGGTGGTGAGTTGTAGGATGAGGGATGCTGCCACCTCTCAGCTCCGCTTCCCTGCACATTCCAGCCCTGGAGAAGCCCAGGTGGGAGAAGGACACTTGGTCACACCTTGGACACGGGGACAATGGGCACAGGGGACCCTCATGACAGCGCCATGACCCAGAGTTCATCCTTCTGGAATCTGGGCTGGGCCTGGATCAGCCTGGAACCATGGGAGCAGCTAAACCCGGCCCCATTCCGGTCATAGGTGTCAGGATGCCACAGGCACAGTGGGATGACACCCAGTGACCACACGGGATGACGCTCAGAGCCACCCCCACCCCTCCAGCCAGGACCATAACTACAATTATCGATCATTAATTTACCACATTTCGGTTTCAGGAAACCTTTTCCACCCTGATGGTGGTCAAACACTGTCCCAGGAGCCTGGAGAGGCAGTGGGGGAGATCCACCCTTGGGGAGATGGATCCCTCCCTCCTCACCTGCCTGAGGTCCCCAGCATCCTGCTCTGATTCCAAGTATCCTTGATGCCAGCACTGGAAGCACGGGCTGGAGTGGAGGGTGGATACAGCAGCATGGACATGGCAACATGGACACAAGGATCCATTTGGGATGCTGGTCAGGGATGCTGCGGGCACCCATGGGGCATGCCAGGCAGCCAGGGAGGTGGGATGCTGCAGTGAGGGATGTGGGATGCCAGAGGCAGCAGTGTGGAATGCTGCTCCAGGGGTGAGGGGAGCTGATGGAAGTGGTGAGGAATATTACAGTCAGGAATGCAGGATGCTGCAGGTAGCAGTGCAAATGCTGCAGGCAGTGGTGAGGGATGTGGGATGGTGCAGGCAGTGGTGAGGG
>NW_020884936.1:3602864-3603574 GCF_003945725.1 Corapipo altera
ATGGTGCAGGCAGTGGTGAGGGATGTGGGATGGTGCAGGCAGTGGTGTGGGATGCTGCATCTGGGGATGAGGGATGCTGCGGGCAGTGGTGAGGGATTCTGCAGGTGGGATGCAGGATGACGCATCCAGGGATGAGGGATGCTGCAGGAAGCAGTGTGGATGCCCCGGGCAGCAGTGCTGGATGCTACAGGAAGGGATGCAGGATGCTGCAGGCAGCTGTGCAGGATGCAGGGTGCCAGTGGTGTGGAATGCTGCAGGCAGGATACAGGATGCTGCAGACAGCAGTGCAGGATGCAGGATTCTGGATGGCAGTGGTGTGGGATGCTGCAGATGGGATCCAAGACACTGCAGCCAGTGGTTGGGGATGCTGCAGGCAGTGGTGTGGGATGCAGGATACAAAATGGCAGTGGTGTGGGACGCTGTAGATGGGATCCAAACACTGCATCCAGTGGTTTGAGATGCTGCAGGCAGGGGGGTGGGATGCAGGATACAGAATGGCAGTGATGTGGGATGCAGGATACAGGATGGCAGTGGTGTGGGATGCAGGATACAGGATGGCAGCGGTTTGGGATGCTGTAGATGGGATCCCAGATGCTGCAGCCAGTGGCTTGGGATGCTGCAGGCAGTGGGGTGGGACACAGGATGCAGGATGGCAGTGGTGTAGGATGCAGGATGGCAGTTGTGTGGGATGCAGGATGCAGGATGGCAGT
>NW_020884936.1:3603584-3608487 GCF_003945725.1 Corapipo altera
GGTGTGGGATGCAGGATACAGGATGGCAGTGGTGTGGGATGCAGGATACAGGATGGCAGTGGTGGGGGATGCTGCAGGTGGGATACAGGATGCTGTAGCCAGTGGTTTGGGATGCTGTCGATGGGATCCCAGATGCCGCAGCCAGTGGTTTGGGATGCTGCAGACGGGATCCAGGAAGCTGCAGGAAGGCTGTGGATGCTGCCCAGCTCCGGGCCCGCAGCACTAGGTGCCGCTGCTCGGCCGCCACTGCCAGCCCAGCCCAGCCCAGCCCAGCCCAGCCCAGGCTGAGCCTTTCCCTGCTGGCAGTCCTGCAATCCCGCAGCCTCTGCCACAATTCATCCCCCGGGATAATCACTCCTTTTCCTCTCTGCTCTGGAGCCTTCCCAGCGCGGCACGGGCCGGCATTCCCACCTCTCTGTGTTCCCTGGGAGCAGCAGCGCCAGCCCTTGACTTTAAGGCTGCTCAGCCCGTGGAAACAGCTGCTTTATGGCACCGGGATGTGTTAGAACCCCCCTCCCGGGACTCCAATCATTCGCTTTCCTACCTTTGGGGCATTCCCGGAACAATACCGAGCTGACGCCTTTCATTCAACCACCGCAAAGCACTTTGCAAACTTTAATTAAAGCTCTCAGCCCTCTGGGAGCAGGGAAGTTGCCTTATCCCTAAATTATAGAAGGGGAAACTAAGGCATAAAGCAATTAAGATGCTTGAGTGAGGCTGTGTGGAAGGCAGGGGAAGGGTGTGCAGTGGTTCTCCCCAGCTCAGTTCACCTTGAGTAGGGCCATCTCCTGCTGGATGAGGCTCCCCTGTGATTCCCAGCTGTCTCAGCTGCGGGAATGGGGATGTTTCCAGGCTGGATGGGTTCCCTGACCCTTCCAATACCGTGTCCCTCACTCCAACAGGCCAGAAGCCACAATGAGAGGAGTGTGAGAACCTCACAGTGGGCAACTGGGGGATAAGCTGCCCCCTACGATGCCTCGTCCTGACTCCAAGAGTAATTGGTTTAAACCCCCCCAGCCTGGGGTTTTATCCCTTCCCAAACCCTCAACACATTAACCATTGGAATGCTGGGG
The DNA here is from genome assembly GCF_003945725.1 of Corapipo altera. Lineage (NCBI taxonomy): Eukaryota > Metazoa > Chordata > Aves > Passeriformes > Pipridae > Corapipo > Corapipo altera. Next base: position 3,604,658 of record NW_020884936.1, read on the forward strand.
GTTTGTGCATCCAACTGCTGGGACACTCCCAGGGTCCTTTCCCAGCCATTCCCCAGGGCTGGCTCAGCCCTCCAGGGTCACCACCAGCCCCCTGCTCCTGGTGTGGGAGAGGGACAGCCCCTGGATGGTTCCTGCACCTAAAACACAGTTCCCATCCATGGTTTTCCCTGTACACTCCCACTCAACACCCAGGACATCCCGCTCTGCTTCAGGAATGCCAACAGCACCCGGAGAACCAGCCCTGGCTGAAAGGTGACATTGCCACCACCACCCTGGGGACAATCCAAATCCAGTGGCTTCCTGTGGAGCTTCCCCTGGACAATGACCCAAACCCTGCCAAAGGCTGAGAGCCCTGGGATGGGCCTGGATAGGGATGGAGAGGGACCAGCCCTGGATCGCAGGGTGACACCACTTGAGCTGTCACCCAAAGTGCCGCCACCCCAAAGGGCAGCGGAGCCTGTTCCTGCCATCCCAGCTGGGATTTCCCCTCTGAAAACAGCCCCAAAACTTTGAGGAGCTGGTTTCTGGGGACAGCCCCCAGGGAGGGACAGTTGCCAGCCCCAGGCTCTGCTCTCCGGCCGTATCTGGGCCGTGCATCTTTCTCCTCCCGTGATTCCCAGGCATTTGCCCTGTTAATTATTAATTATGGAGCGGCTGTGATGCCCATCCGGCCCCAAACCCCAAAAACAGGGTTGTTTTCCACCATCCCTGCATGAACAGTGGGATAGACACTGGCACAGACGGTGCTTCCATCATCACCCCAAAGCTGGGAGGGACACTGAGATATAGAGTGACTCCATAATCATCCTAAAAGTGAGAGGGAACACTGGGATATAGGGTGACTCCATAATCACCCTATAGATAGAAGGGAACACTGGGATATATGGTGACTCCATAATCACCTCAAATCCAGGAGGGAACACCGGGATATAGAGTAACTCCATAATCATCCTAAAAGTGAGAGGGAACACTGGGATATAGGGTGACTCCATAATCACCTCAAATCCAGGAGGGGACACTGGGATATAGGATGACTCCATAATCACCCCAAAGCTGGGAGGGGCACTGGGATATAGGGTGACTCCATAAACACCCTAAAGATGGGAGGGAACACTGGGATACACGGTACCTCCATAGTTACCCCAAAGTTGAGAGGGGACACTGGGATATAGGGTGACTCCATAAACATCCAAAAGCCAGGAGGGAACACTGGGATACACGGTGCCTCCATAATCATTCCAAAGCCAGGAGAGAATCCTGGGATGTACGGCGACTCCATGATCACCCCAAAACCATGAGGGACACTGGGATATCCAGTGACTCCATAATCACCCCAAAGCTGGAAGGAGAGATTGAGATATAGGGTGCCTCCATAATCACCCCAAAACTTCCCTCTGGCAGGAGCCAGGGAGAGGCCTTTGCTTTGGGAATACAGATTTGAGACCCTGAGTGGGGTTTGCCCCATGAGTTGCCGGGGATGGAGAGGCTCTGCCGGGAGATCTCGGCTGCATCAGGGAAAATTAACTCAGGGAAGTGACTTCCCAGCCCAATCCTATCTTTTTTTTTCTCCAATCCCTTTTATTTTGTTGTTCCCAGGGCCTGTCTTATCCCAAATTAACGCAGCTCCTTGGTAGGAGGAAGGATGGGAAGGGGTTAAACACCTGCACCCTTCCCCACCCCATATCCCAAGGCATTTCCTGATGCTGGGCAGGTACCTGTACCCTTTTCACCTTCCCCTGGGCTGCTCCAGGTGTTGCTCCCCAGCTGGGGAACCCGGAGAAGTAACAGCCCAAAGGGAAAAACTCCCTATTCCAGGGGGAAAAGCAGTTGGCAAATAGCTGCAGGCACAGCCTTAACACAGAGCCCCATCTGGGAATGATCAAATCCACTCAAAAATGATAAACCAGCCCAAAAGTGGGGGTTTGGATGCGGGGCTGGGTGTCTGCACCAGGTGAAAACACACCTGTGTCACCCACTGTAACACCAAGGATGTGTGTCACGGATAAAGGGGGATGGTTTTCCATGGAAATTTGATTGCACAGAGGATTCATCACTGAATATATTATTATTATTAATAATAATAATAGTAATAATATCCTCCTTTTGGCACAGCCCCCAGCAACCTGCTATCCCACCCCTCTAATCCCAGCACTTGGGTGCCTGTCCCGCATCACATCCCTATGTAATAATTCCGCATATCGGAATTATTTCCCTCCAGGTCATTTAAATCAGATTATTTTTTTTTTTTCTTCTTGAAATTATTTCTCCAAAGCCACGAAACAAAGGGGGGAAAAGCCTTCCCTGCTCCCTGCAAACCACTACTGCTGCTGCTGCTAGTAGCTTGGTGCTTGTTCTCAGATGGATCCGTGGGGCCGCGGGAAGGACGGGAGCCTTTCCCAGCCCTCCCGCCGACACCTGCGCTCGCTCCCTGCTTCCCAAAAACATGGAAACACCGGACTACAAAACGTGCTGAGGCACATAAAAATATATTTTAAAAAATATCTACATTGCCTCTTCCCATTTCTAAATCCCCCCCAGGGATTTAGGGATGGACGGCGCTGCTTTTTCCCCAATAATTCGCATTATTGCCCGGAGGCTCCAGGCACTGCTGGAAAAGGCCAGGGAATGGCTGAGCTCCCCCTCGGGCATCCCACAGCTGCCCTTTCCGCCCAGACAAGTTCCTGGTTGTTCTTTGACCTTTGGGGTTTGTTCTTTTTTCCCCCCTTTCCCATGATTTCAGAGAGGAGAGGTGACGGAAGCAGCGGGGAAGGATCGGAGCCGGGGTGTCACCCTGGGCTGGAGGGGTCGGGAGAGCATCAGCACCAGGATATAAACACCCTCTGGATTTGGGGGGTTTGGTCCAGCCTCCCCAACATCCACAGCTGCTCTTTCCCTCTGTCCCCACGCCGGTGACATTTCCCTCCCAGTAACTTCCCGCTCCCAGAGATGCATTTGGAGGTTTTGCTTGGCAGAGCCTGGGCGAGGATGAGCCAGGCGGGCACTGGGAACACCCACGGCTCCAGCTTCAATTCCCAATTAAAGTAAAGGATAAAAAATACATTAATTCGGAATATGGGCCAAACTGCCTCACCAGAATCTGGAGAAAACTTTCTCCAACCACTCCTTTACTGAATATTACGGGAAATAACCTATCTTCACCTGGAGCATTTGGGAACAGCCCCTCACCGGGACACCGGGCTTGGGCACACAGGGAAGCTCAGCCCTGACTCCCCTGTTTTCCCCCAGCACTGGACACTTTTCCTTTCATCCATACACTTCTGCTGGGTCTCATTATATCTAAATGCCATGAAATGTCTGTTCTCGTCCCAGAAAGTCACAGCCAAAATCAGCAGGTACCGTCTCCACACCCATCCTGATTTTCGGGCACCGTGGTGTTGGTGCACAGAACCGAAGCCACACGGCTGAGCCACAGTTTTCCAGCTCTCCAGGGAAGGAGATCAGGCTGCTGCTCCTTTTCTAACTGGATTTTTAAAGCCATATTTTGCTCTCAGGGAAAACACCCCAAGCAAGCGAGACCTAACACCGGAAAACCGCTCCGGAGAGCGGGATGATGCCAGACCTGCATTCCCAACCTCCAACCCGGCCAGGGACGACTGAAACGACCGAATGTCACAGCACAAAAAAAATCCCAAACCCACCCCCCAAGCCCAGGTAAAATAACCCATCTCCAAGGTCAGGAAAACCAGCAGGGTTCAGCCCCAGTGGGATTCCTGGGCAAACCCAGCAGTGTGAGCCCCGCTCGGGTTTGGTGCCGCTCCCGCTGCCCGACGCCGAGCTGATCCCACCGGATGGATGGATGGATGGATGGA
>NW_020884936.1:3608497-3615296 GCF_003945725.1 Corapipo altera
TTTAAAAAAATCCTTCTTTCTTCTTCTTCTTTTTTTTTTTTCCTCCTCCTTTTTTTTTTTTTTTTCTCCCCGCTAGTTATATAAATAAAATAAACCTGCCCGCACCGAAGCGCGGAACTCCGCGGCCCGGGTGTGTGTTTTGGGGGGAGGACAGGTGAAGCCCACCCCGCGGCCCCTCCGCCTCCCGCGTAAACCCCCCCCTCCAGAGGCAGGACCTTTCCCGCGGACAAAAGCTCTTCCCACGGGTCCGATCCTGGGAATTCCAAAAAAAAAAAAAAAAAAAATTAAAAAAATTGAAAGCTCCCAGTAAGTGGCGATTTTGGGCTGTTTCTCCCCGGCGCGGGGGGGGAAATGCGCGGGCGCGCAGCCCCCTGCGCGGGCCGGTCCCGAGTTCACTCCGCAGTTTGGCTCTGCTCGGAGTTTTGTTGGCCCCGCGGAGGCGGGGGCGAGCCCTCCCCTCCCGCACAAAGGGGGTTGAAAGTCTATTTTCCACTTGGCTGGATTGAAATACTCCGCGCGGGATCCTTCCCCCCGCGGAGAGCAGAGCGCTGCTGCTGCGCGGGCTTTGCGCGGACGCGCTCCCGCAAGAGGCTGCGGGGAGGAAGGCTTCGGGGAGGGAGAGGAAAGGAAAAATTCCCTGAAATCCCAGAGAAATGAAAGCCTAAAACCGGAGCGAGAGCGTCGGCAAAAGCGCTTTTATTTTTATTTCCGCGCGAGAGAGAGAGAGAGAGGAAAAAATAATCGACACTGAAAATATATTATAAATAGATTTTTTTCAAATGTATTTCCATTTATTTTTTTTTTTTATATTAAAAATGAAAATAAAGAAGCGGAGTTAGGTGAGAGAGCGGGCGGAGAGGGCACCGGGCGCGGAGAGGGGAATACCCGCGGAGGGATGGGATGGGAAAGGGAAGGGATGGGAAAGAGATAGGGAAGAAGGGGAAGGGGTAGAGATGAGGAAAGGGAAGAGATGGGGATGAGGAAGGGAAGGGGGATGCGGGGACAGCTCGGCTCAGCCACGGGAGCTGTGCCCGGCTCCGGACCTTTGTGGAATTTAATTTAAATCAATTTAATACAATTTAATTCAATTTAATGTAATTTTTCTCTCTCTCTCTCTCTTTTTTTTTTCTTCTTCCCCCTCGCCCTCTTCTCTGCCCCCAGGGCCGGCGGGCGGGGGGAGATGCGGCCCCTCCGCCCCTGCCCTCCCGCAGCCGCCCGTGCGGAGCGGGCGCTGCGGGATCCGCGCCCGCGGAGCTCTGCGCGGGGCCGGGATTTCGTTGCGTGCGGGTCTCACCCGTTTTCTGCATCTTCTGCGCGGGGGGAAAAATGGAAAAGGCGGCCGCGCTCCGGATGCTTCCCGGAGGGATCCCCGCCGGCAGCATCTCCCCTCCGCGCCCCGTCTCCACAGGAGCATATTTTTGGGGGGGAGGGAGCTGCTTTGGTTTGGGGATAAATGGCCCTCCGGGAAAAATTGAAAATTTTAATTCTGTTTTTTTTTTTTCCTCCCTGTTTGCCCCGGTGGTTTCCAGTCCCGGCTCAGTGTCCAGGCGAGACTCCTTGGCTGCTCCGAAGGGAACCGAGGAGCTGCTACGCTGAAACCGGGCGAGAAACCCCAAAATTATCTCTAAATTTCTTTTTTTCCCCTCCGCTTCCAGGCCTGCTCCCGGCTCCAGGATAATTCAAGAAGGATTTTTATCCCCTGCGGGAATAAACGCGGACCCCCCGAGCGGGTGTCTTGCTCCGGCTCGAGGTGTCCGTGGTTTGTTAAGAGGAAAACTTTATGTATCCCCTGCATTCCCGGGAGGAGGGGAGCCGGGCTCCTGCCTTCCCGCTGGATTGCTGGCCGGGAGGAGCTCCGGGTGGAGGAGAAAGACATTTTCTTTTTTAACGAAAGAGCCGCCGAACGAGCGAGCGCAGCGGAGGGACCCGGCAGGGGCCGGGCAGGGGGGGCTGCGCCGGGATTAGGGGGTGCTGGAGGGGGAAAAGGGGGGTCTGGTGCCTGTTAAAATACAACCGCGGGGATTTTGCAAGGAGCAAACGAAAGAGGAGGGAAGGAGAGGGAGAGAGGGCCAGGCACCAAACACTGGAGGCGGGTTGGGGGTAGAGGGTCAGTTATGGGGGCGCTTGGGGTGGGCAGAGGGACAGCGGGTCCATCCCTGTGTCCACATCCACCCGCACGCCCGGGTTGGCCGCGTTCTCCCGGCTGGGACGCAGATCCCTGCCCGTATCCCGTTCTCCCGGGAGCAGGCGGGATTCTCCGGGGCCGGATCCCGACGCTGCCGGCAGGTGCTGCGGGTGCCCGGGCTCGTTAATCTGTAACACGCCGGCCTCGGCATCAAAGGGCAGAAATGTGGAAAATCAGGCCCCAAATCAGGCCCCGGAGCGTGGCCGCGGGCGCAGCTGGTCGGGATGTTAAAAGTTGACCAGACTTCAAAGTGCGGGGATCATTTCCTCCTCACCTCTCCCACCTGCCCTTCCCGTGGGCACAGCTCCATCCCCTGCCCGGGTTTCTCCTCAGCAGCCGCCAAGTGCAGCCCTGAAGTGGAGAAGGGAGAAATGGGGCTGTATTTTGGGTTGGGGGGTTAAAGAGGCCCCTGGTTTCTCCCCCTTTTTTTGCTTCTTTGGATTTGATTTTTTTTTTTTTTTTTAAATTTCACTTGGTTCAGGAATATCCTGGATGGGGATAAATTGTCCCTGAACTGGCCCAGTGAACTCCAGCAGGTTGCTCATCCCACCACTCTCAGTGTCCCTTTTAAGGTGGTTTTGTCCATTGGTCCATTGATAGCGGATGAACGGATGGATGGAGGGATAGAGGGATGGATGGATCATGGAATCACAGAATTAGGCTATCCTGAGCTGGAAAGGACCCACAAGGATCACTGAAGTCCAATTTGTGGCCCTGATTCCCAAGAATCCCACCACGTACCTGATGGATGCACATATGAGACGAAGGGATTGAAGGATGGATGGACGGATGGATGGATGGATGGATGGATGGACGGATGGATGGATGGATGGATGGATGGATGGATGGATGGATGGATGAAGATCACATGGGAATGGTGGGGATGGTGGTAGAGATGTACATGTGACAGGGATGGATGGCTGTGGAGTCTATGGAGTCAGGCTGATGGAGAGAGGATCCCAGCACCGACTCTGGGAATGGGAAGCCACTCAGATCCCATAGTTATGGGCTGGAAGAGATCATTCCAGCAAGGAAAGATGCTCCTGGATCCTCACCCACCTACACAAGGGTCCCACTGGTCTCACATGGGGGCTGCATCCACCCATCCTCACCTCTCCAGCAAGGCAAAGCCTGCGCTGACCTGGTGGGATCTGGTGTGACAGGTCCTGGTGGGTTTGTGACACACTCAGAGGTGGCAGGTCCTGAAGGCCCTTTGGTGTGGTCCTTTGGCTTCGGTGGCAGCAGCCACGGGTCAGGAACAGGGATTTTGGGCTTGCCAAGCAAACAGGGTTTTGCACCCAGGTCCTCGTAGACACTGAACCCCCAGCTCCTGCTGGGATCATCTCCAAGCCTGGAAACATCTCCAGATGATGGTGCAGGTGCTGTAGCCCTGAAAAAACCTTTCCAAAAGCTGTGGCACCTCAGCCATTGTTGGCCCAGGCTGCACCTGGGACAGGGAATGCTCTGGTCACTTCTGGTCACTTCTGCTGACTCAGCAAGGTGGTACCACAGGACTGGAATTTTAGGGAAAGGTGTTCCCAATCATGAAGTCAAAGTGATGTGCACAGGTTGGGCACTTGGGGACCTTTCCCCCGGCCTTGGGAACCCCACGCCCCCTGTTTGCCTGTGAGGAGTTGGTTCACCCACTCCAGCTCTGAAACAAGTGGATTTTGGGCAGTGTCAGCATCTCCTGCTCAGGACATTGTCAGAGCAGGGCTGATGCCCCAGAGACCAGCAGGACACGTGGCTCTGTGGGTGACATCACCTGCCCTGCAGAAAGGGGACATGGTCCTCCCTGGGGACCTGGCAGGGGAGTCCTGGGGGTCCCTGAGCCCTTCCCTGTCACAAGGGCTGCAATCCAGCCCCCCAAAATCCTGACCTTGGTCGCTCATCCTGGTCCCTGGAGTGGCAGCAGTGGTGGGTGTGTGGCACTGCCATGACCTGGCTGCAAGTGGACGTCTCCCTCCTCCCAGATCCCAGCCTTTAAATCTCCTGGGGATGTTGGTGAGGAGCTCTGTGCTTTACAACAAGTTCCTGAGACCTGTTTTGAGGATTTATACCACAAAGAAGAGCTCAGCCACGGGGTTGTGGGGCAGCCAGGCCTCCCCTCTGCTTCTGGGGGTGAAGACTGGCCTCCCAGCTAATGCCCCACCACAAACCTCCCTCCAGGGCTCTCAGATGTCCCCTTAGGAATGCTCTTCCAGGCACGGCGGGGTCATCGCTGCGGAAAAAACGTCTTTCCGGGAGAGCCGGGCAAAATTCATCCCAGGAAATTGCACATCCAGCCCCAGGGAGGGTTTGGGTGCTCCCTGGGATGGCACCAGAGCGTGACCCCTCCCTGTCTGACCCCCCCCAGGCTCACTCTGACTTTGCTCCATTAGCTGAGGAAGAAATATTCCCTTCAAGATCACACCGATCCGGGGGCAAAGAAACCACGGAGAGAGGGGCTGTCCCTGCTTGGATGCCGGGAGATTCCCCTCCCAAATCCCACAGGGATGGGGCACTGTTATATTAGGGGGGATCAGCAGTCTTGGCTCCCCCTCCCATCCCAAATATTCCATGGAATGGCATCGAGGCAGGATGTCAGCCACTCACGTGTCGCTGACAGACACCAAACTTATTAACACAATAAAACTGCTGCCGAGGAGCTTCCCTGCTTTCCTGCCTCCTCCTTTTCCATGGGGAGAACACCGGTGTCGGAAGCACCAAGCTTCCGTGTTTCCTTCCGTGGAAACCCCCGGGGTCGCTTTTCACGCGGCACCCGGGAAATTAAATATATGGATGCCCCTTCCAGCGTTTCCAGACCTTGGCTGTGAAGACAGGGAGTTGGGAACACCTCAGAGGAGAGGGGTTTAAAGCCAACCCCGGGGGGTGAAGCTGCCCCATCCCACCTGGATGGCCGTCCAGGGAGGGAATGTGCCTTGGTGGGGGGTGCTGGGGGGTGCTGGGGGTCTCCCCCCCCCACCCCACAACACCCCGAATCCGCGGCTCTCCCTCCCGTTTTCCCTCGGGAGTGGTCGGAGGGAGGCCTCTGGCTGATTCATCTATTTATTTTCCCCCGGGGTGCCATCTGAAAGGCAAGCCCCGGGTGTTTCCACACGAGGCAGGCCAGGTGCTTCCAAGGCTGCCATTCTCCGGGAGAAAAATAGGCAGGAAAGCTCCTCAGCGGCAGCAGTTTTATTGTGTTAATAAGTTTGGCGTCTATAAGCAACATATGTAAATGACTGCTATACTGTCTTGATGCCATTTAACATTATGTTGGGGAGGTGAGAGGGAGCCAAGTCTGCAGCATTTCCACTAATACGCCACGAGCTGCCAATTCTTCTGCGGCTTTTTTTGTATTTTCCTCCTTTTTCTCTTTATTTTTTTTTTAATTTTTTTAATTTAAACAAAAATCACGACTCGGACCTCCCATCTCTGGCGGGAAAGGGGTAAATATTGTGTCCATTTGGCCTTGGAGGTGGCACGGAAAAATCCTGGTTGGCCGGGTTATCCCGGTCCTCGTCGTCGTGGATAAGGAGAGGAACGAGCAGAGCCGCTGCCAAACTCAGCCGTGGCTCCTGGTGCTGACACCTCCACGTTTCCCCTTTTCCCCCTGACAAGGGGAAAAAAAAAAAAAAAAAAAAAAAGGGAAAGACAGAGGGGAAAGAAAGAAAAAAACAAAACAAAACAAAACAAAAAAACCCCAAAATTAAATATAAACCGCCGTGAGCTTCTTCCTCCCGCAAGGAATTTTCAGTTAATTTATGTTGAATCAATGGTTCCTCGCAGTCATATGGATGGCAGGCTCCCAGCCATTATTAGTGTAAACAGATTTGTGAGCAGTATATTTAGCTGTTCCATATTGCTTTTAGGAAATGTGCACATTTCAATGGCAGATACTGAGAGAGGGCCATACCCTGCCATGGCTCTGCAGGTGGGGACGGGGGCCCTGCGGAGCCTCCCCTGCTCCCAGACTCCTCTTCCTCACCTGAGAGGAAGGCTGCAGATGGTGGGAGGGGGTTTGGTTGCCCTTGGAGGCAGCTCCTGTTTGTCCCGTCTGCGTTTCACCTGAAGAATACCCCGAAAAACTGGGGGGTTGCTGGTGGGGGTGATGTGGTGTGGCCACGTTCATTCCTGGAGGGTGTAGAGTTTGGAACCAGCTCATCCAGAGGTGTTTGCAGCAGGAAAGGTCCTTGGGATGGGTGCCCAGCATGGTTTAGGTGCTCCAGGGCATCCACCTCTTCCCTGGAGCGCTGTGGAGTCTCATTGGGATACAAGTGGGATGAGTTCAGTCAGTGCTCAAGCACCACTGGGGGTGAATGCCCAGGGGCTGGGCTGAGAATCACCCAGGGAACACACTGGGATGCAGGTGGCACATCCACCAAGGACTGTGCTGGGATGCAGGAGGCACATCGACCTATGAATTTCCCTGGGATGAAGATGGCACATCCACCCACAGATTTTCTTGGGATGAAAGTGGCAAACCCACCTATGGATTGCCCTGGGATGCAGGTGGCACATCCACCCATGGATTTCCTTGGGATGAAGGTGGTACGTCCATCCAGGGGCCTCACTGGGATGAAGGTGGCACATCCACCCATGGATTTCCTTGGGATGAAAGTGGCAAACCCA
>NW_020884936.1:3615306-3632877 GCF_003945725.1 Corapipo altera
TTCCCTGGGATACAGGTGGTACATCCACCCATGGATTGCCCTGGGATGCAGGTGGCACATCCACCAGCCACACCTCGTATACAGGGCACAGTGGCTGCATCCCTGCCATGCAGGGAGGGACCTGGACCCTCTTTCCTCCTCCTGAGCCTCTGATTTCGGGGAAGTTGTTCCCCGGAGCGATGCCAACCTCGAGTGGGTTGGGGTCAAAACTAAAACGTGCCAAAAAAAGCGACGCCCAGTTTCTGGGGGTGTAAAGCCCCCCGGAGGCACCGGTGAGGAGCCCTCCGACTCCCGTGGGATGGATTCTTCCACACAGCATCCTCACACGACTCCCCTTTCCCTGCCATCCCGAAGCGAGCGGGATCAGCCCCTTCCCCATCCCCCTCCCTCTCCCCCTCCTCGCTCCGCGGTGCCAAAACAGCCCCAAAAAACGCCGAACCCAGAACCCGCCGGCGGTTCACACGCGCCGGGACGGCACGAAACGCGGGCTCAGCCCCCGCGCCGAGGAAGCAGGGGCAGGATACGGCCCTGAGGGGCTTTTGCTATTTTAATTCTCCCTGCCTGCGTGCCCGAAATAGCTGCGGCGAGCGGGGCTGGCACGGGAGGCACGGGAGCATCGCCAGCCTCCAGCGGCTCGGCGGCGGCGCTGAAAGGATTTTGGGCAGCGTCTCACCATGGCTACCCGGGCCCGGGAGAAGTTATGCCGGCTCCGGGGGGGGGGATGCCGGCCCCTTTCATGCAGGAGAAAGCCGCGACATCAGGGCCCTGTTGTTGGATGTCACCGTCTCCCTCCCACCGGCGTGAAAAATCAATTAGGAAGAATTAGCGACGTGTCACCGGGTGCTGTGAGGGGAGGACCGAGGGCCCCGTCCTGCACATGGATACACCCAGGAGAAGGTGGCTCCGTGTCCCTCGGGTGTCCCCACCGCTCTGGCACTGTTACAACCCCAAATCCGTGATGCTCAAGCACCCAAATCCGGCTTGAAGAGTTGATTTCCAGACCGGGCACACGGAACTGGATGTCAGCTCTCCCTGCCTCAGTTTCCCCGTCCCTGCGATGGGATTCAGCTCCCCAGCCCTGAACATCACTGCCTGGAGATCCCGTTGGATCCCATTCCCTGTGGCTCCAGGCCTGGAATGATTCAATGGGAGCATAACTCACACCGTGTTGCTGCTTCTCCCTCCTCTTTCCATGTGTGTGTGTGTATATATATAAATCAGAAGGAAAAAAAAAAATCCCAAACTCTGATTAAAATCCCTTTTTTTTTTTTTTATTCACCTGCCCATCTTTCCTGTCTCCATCTCCCCTTCTATCCAAACTCATAATTAATCGCTCAAGGCAAAAGTAATGAATGTTAATTGGCCATCTGTACAAAGACTAATTAAAATCTACCATGCTGGGGATTAAAACATACCTATAGCAACTGCCTGAATTGAGAATGAGACAGAGGAGAGATTGAGAAAACAGCTGAAAGGCTTGTGCAAAACGCAATCTCGCTTAGGTGTGAGATGAGTTGCAGCTCCGAGATCTGAGATGCTTTATTATTAAATTAAAGAAAAAAAAAAAACAAAACGGGGGGGGGGGGGGGGGGGGACAGAGAAGAAACTTCTGAGCTGGGAGCTGGTTTAATGGGAAGAAAGGCCGCGGGAGATTTCAAAGGAGGAGTGACCCCAACATTTCGGGTTGGGTTTGGAGGAGGATAAAGGCTGCCCGCTCCCCTCCCCGCCTGCAGGAAATGTTTTGTGGCGTTTGCGGCTTTTTAGGGTTTGTGGAGGTGAATAAATTGCGCCGGGCACCGGGAAGCTGCTGGGTTGCAGCGGGGAAAGAAGCATTCCACGAATTTGGGGAGCGAGGGGGTGGAGTGATGGAAGCAGGAGACGGGCACGGCCGCCCGGCCGGGGTCTGTGTCCTGCTCTGCCCCGAAGCTCCAGGCGCCCTCGGCTGCCCCATTCCCTTCTTTGTCCTAAATCCACGGCTTTTCAGGCCGCCTGCCTCTTTGTTGCAGGGTTTAGAAGTTGGAGGAATAGTCCAAAAGGAATAAGCCAGCGCTAATTATTCCCAGGGCTGTTGTTCCTCCTCCTCCTCCCTGCAGCCCTGACAAGCCCCTCAGGCCCTGAGCGAACACCCCCTTACACTCCTGTGCTGTGCATGGGGGGCTGGTGCACAGCTGGGTCCTTCCACCTGGATCCATCCCACCTGGATCCATCCCACCTGGATCCATCCCACCCGGATCCATCCCACCTGGATCCATCCCACCTGGCGCTGGTGACACGGCTGAACACGGCAGGAGGTGCCCAGGGGCGAAGGGCACCCCGATGGATACTGGAAGGTGGTGAGAAGGCGGGACCTTCTCTCCAAACAGGGCTCAGGGCAGCTCCGGGATGCGCAAAACTCCGTCTTTTTAGTTAAAAAATTAAGAAACAAGCGCTCCAGCCCCAGCTGGGGGTGGGTTTCTGCTGGAAACCACTGACCCGCAGCTCACATCCCTGAGCAGCTCCAGGCCAGGGCCGTCCCCACCCGCCCCACACTTCATCTCCCGTGTCCCAACCAGCCTGGTTTTTAATCCCAGCCCTCCAGTGCCACATCCCAGGAGCAGCCGCGGGGCCGGGTACCGCCACCGCCGCCGCCCAGCATCCTTCCCGGGGGCACCGCGGGGCCGGCAGCGGGGAGGGGTGGGGGGGAGGCGGCTGGGCAGGGGCATCCCCCCGCCGGGGAGGGCGCCGAGACTTTGCAGCCTCGCTGGGGAGCTCCGGGCTCGGCTCTGCTCTTGTTTTCTCAGATTCCGCTGTGTTTACTCCCAACACGAGTGACCGCCGTGGCCCTATTACGGCAGCGCCTGACAGCTCGGCTGACAAGTGCGCTCGCGGCAGGAATGTGAATGCGGCTCCCGGCCCCGCCGCCGCCGCTCCCGCAGCCACATCGCGGGCACGGCACATCCCTGAGGAAGGGCACGCTCCGGGATCCCCGCGGGATCCCTCGCGGGATGGGGGCAGCGTGGCGTCCTCGCCCTCTCTGGGCTAAGCTCGGTTTGGAGGGGCTCGGAGAGGAAGGACGGGGGTTTGCTGGGGTTTACCTGGAGAAGAGGAGAGAAGAGGGGAGACCTCCTCACTCTCTACAACTCCCTGACAGGAGGGGGGAGCCAGGGGGGGTTGGTCTCTTTTCCCAGGCAACCATCAGCAAGACAAGAGGGCTCGGGCTTCAGCTGTGCCAGGGGAGGGTTAGGTTGGAGATTAGAAAGAATTTCTTTGCAGAGAGGGTGCTCAGCCATTGGAATGGGCTGCCCAGGGAAGGGGTGGATTCTCCATCCCTGGAGGTTTTTAGGATGAGACTGAAAGTGGCATCAGTGCCATGGGCTGGGAACCACGGTGGGGTTGGATCAAGGGTTGGACTTGATGATCTCAGAAGTCCCTTCTAACCCAGCTGATTCTATGATTCTATGATTCTGTGATTCTGTGATTCTATGATTCTGTGAGTCTATGATTCTGTGATTCTGTGATTCCATGATTCTATGATTCTGTGATTCTGTGATTCTGTGATTCTGTGATTCCATGATTCTATGATTCTGTGATTCTATGATGGGTTTGGCACTTGGGGAAGGGCTGAGCTGTCAGCACAGGAGGGTTTTGAGGCTGGAGGGAGGATGATGGGCTGCAGATGATGGGAGTGGAGGAGGAGGAGGGACGAGCTGATCTGAACCGATGGCTTTGCCAGAGGAAAGGGGACGGGAGGTGGTGTTGGGATGAGATGATGTCAGGATGAGATGATTTCCCCAAATCCCAGAGGAGGAGTGGGAGCAGCTCGGCCACAACCTGCCTTCACCCTGACATTCAGCTTCTGGGAACTGTAGGGGTAGGACAAGGGGTAACGGGTACAAATTGAAAAAAGGGGAAATTTAGGTTAAAAATTAGGAAAAAATGCTTCACTGTGAAGGTTGTGAGGCCCTGGCAGAGGTTGCCCAGGGATGTTGTGGATGCCCCAACCCTGGAAGTGTACAAAGCCAGGTCGGATACGGCCTTGAGCAACTTGGTCTAGCAGAAGGTGTCCCTGTCCATGGCAAGGGATTGGGACCAAATGATCTTTAAGGTCCATTCCAACCCCTTAACATTCTGTGATTCCATGATTCCATGATTCAGGGAAGGAGGCTTGAAATGCACCTGTTTTTATCCCACATGGCCTGGTAGCAAGTGGGACAAAGTCTGGCTTTGGGGTGGTGCACAAGAAAAACTAGGGAAAACTTCCTATTTGTGGCAGCTCTTTCCCACCAGGATGGAGGTGCTGCTGGTCTGCAGAGCCTGGTTAGATCACCAAAGAAGTCAGGGATCCAGAGCTGGTCCCAGCTTAGCTCCCAACCCAGTGAGTCCAGCTGCTCTGGCTACACCAAATAAAGAGAGTTTAATTAATCACAGATCATTTCTGCCATGTCCCCCCATTAACCTCCATAGCAGACTAAATAATAACTCATTAAAGGCATTTGAAGCTCGCAGGAACAGCACAGTTTACCAGCAAACCAGCTGCTCTTTGGCTCTAAACTGGGTTAATCTGTCATTGCTCCTGCTGGACCAACAGGGTCCTTGTTACTCATTAAATGGCTCCTCCAGGGAACATGAGTCATGGAACAGTTTGGGTTGGAAGGGACCTTAAAGATCATCTTGTTCCAAAACCCTGCCATGGGCAGGGACACCTTCCACTAGACCACGTTGCTCCAACCTGGCCTTGGACACTTCCAGGGATCCAGGGGCAGTCACAGCTTCTCTGCCCAACCTGGGACAGGGCCTCCCCACCCTCACAGCCAGGAATTCCTTCCTGATATTCAATCTGACAGAATCACAGAATTATTTAGGTTGGAAAAGACTTCTGAGATCATCAAATCCCCCCTGTGCCCGTTGACAACCTTGTCCCCCAGCCCAGAACACTGAGTGCCACATCCAGTCCTTCCTCAGACAACTCTAGGGATGGAGACTCCAAACTCCCTGGGCAGCCCCTTCCAACATCTAATCATCCTTTCTGTGAATAATGTCCAACAGAAACTTCCCTTGGTGCAGCTTAAGACCATGTGCTCTCCTCCTGTCCCTTATTCCCTGGGAGCAGAGCCCAACCCCTTCCCCGGTTCCCCCCTCCTGTCAGGGAGTTGTAGAGCCAGAAGGTTCCCCCTGAGCCTCCTTTTCTCCAGGTTGAGCCCCCCCAGCTCCCTCAGCTGCTTCTCATAGGACATATGCTCCAGGTCCTGCCTCTGGCAGTGAGAAGCCATTCCCTGTGTGCTGTCCCTCCATACCTTGTCCCCAGTCCCTCTCCAGCTCTCCTGGAGCCCCTTTAGGCCCTGCAAGAGGCTCTCAGCTCTCCCTGGAACCTTCTCTTCTCCAGGGGAACCCCCCCAGCTCTCCCAGCCTGGCTCCAGAGCAGAGGGGCTCCAGCCCTGGCAGCAGCTCTGGGGCCTCCTCTGGACTCTCTCCAGCAGCTCCACGTCCTTGTGCTGTTGTTCCCAGGGCTGGAGGGAGCTCTGCAGGGGGGTCTCACCTCAGACAGGGGCAGAGGGGCAGAATCCACATGGTGGAACTGCTCCTTGGGCCACCAAATCCAGGGGACAGCGTAGAGGGAAGATGAAGAAAAATGGGTCACTGGGCTGAGAGAGAGGACTGGAAAGAGGGACAGGAGGAGGAATGTTCAGTCTCAGGGAGAAGAGTCTGTGAGAACAGTGCCAGCTCAGCAGAAACACCTTTGTTGTTCCAGCCCTCTCGGGCTCAGTGAACACCCACCAAATCCCAGGCACGGCCCCGAGAATTCCCTACAAAGCCCCTGCCTTGTCACACAGAGAGGTGGGAGCCTTTGGGATGCCTGGATGTGTCTCCACGGGCACCTCAGGGGCTGTGCCCGCAGGATGGGGGGGGCCCTACGTGGGAGGTGTGGGCACCACCAGCCCTTTCCCCCCTCCCTGGGAGCACCTTGGACAGGAACAGCTCATTTACCTTTGGCCTTTGGGCAAAGGCAGCTCTTGTTTGTGAGCGAGAAGCTCGCTGGGCACTCGGAGTTCCTGGCTGGAACAGCCGAGCTCAGCATTTCTGGATGGGAAAATAAAGGTCATCTTCCCCCCTCTGCTGAGAAACCTTTAATAAGGGGCAGAGGGACCTGCCTGCAGCCTCTCACCCCCCTCCCCCCCGAGCCAGGGGCAGCCCAGGGCAGTGCCGAGATTTGGGAGGTCATTGGTGAGCGCAGGTTTTAATTTGGGAGGCTTTGGGGGGGATTTAGGAGGCTCAGCCTCGCCCCTGTCCCAGGGACCTGGTCACACTCGTGGAAACAAAACCCCAACAGTGACTTTGACTCCTTTCATAACCCAGTTCACAAAGGGCACAGTGTGTCCCCTGGCACGGGGAGGGGGCTGGGAGGGTCCCCTGGGCACCTGGGGCCAGGCACTTGGGGAGGTGTCACCCCTAAATATCACTCAGAGCCCTCCCTTCCTGCCCCAAACTGCTGTCGAGGCCATCCCGGGGGTTCTCTGCAGCACTTTATAGGATCTCACACGGGGTGGCACCTGCACAGCTCATGCTCCAGCTTTCTCCATGTTTGGGCAGAAAAAGAGGGGAAAACAGTGGGAAAAGGGATAAAAAGCCCTGCACTGGATTTTACCACAGGAGACAGAGTGGGAGCAGGGAGGGGGGTGGTGGTGGGGTAGATCCACTCTGATTAATAACTCATACCAGGCAGGATTTGGGGCTTGACAAACCCTGACAGGGAGAACAGAACCCCCGGCTCTGTCTGGGATGCAGGAGATGAGGGATCATTCTGGGGTGACTCCCTTCAGCCACGGGGTTCACCCCTGGCCCAGGAGGCAGCACTGCCCAGGTGCTGGAGCTCCTTAGTCTGTTGGATACACTTTGCCAGGTGAGCCGTGAGCTCCTGGAATCAGGAGAGCTCAAAACTTCTTTATTTTTAACCACTTTTTTTTTTTTTTTCCCCTCCTAATCGAGCCTCCGGAATGGCCCCATGGATAGAGGACTAATTAAAAAAATGAGTCTTCACAGGGATCAGTGATGAGCCGGTGCAGAGGCGGGAGAGGAGTCGGAGCTGGATCCCCACCGCTCCATCCCCACCCGACATCCCGCGGCTTTTCCAGAGGCGCCTTCCGGGCTCGCTGCTCCGCTGGTCCCGTTACCCGGTCTCGGTGCGCCCTCCGCTGGGCACAGAAAATGCCGGAAAAGGGGAGAAAAATAGTTCCTGACGTTTTTGCCCTCGCGTTTCACGGCATCCCCGGGTGCGCGGGTGTTGGTTGGACCCACGGACCCACTCCCTGGCAAGGGGATGCTGCTCCCCGGGGTGATGTTGGCACCTGGGGGATGCTGGTACCCAGGAGAGGCTGGTACCCCGTGGATGCTGGTAGCCAGGGGATGCTGGTAAACAGGTGATGTTGGCAGCTAGAGGATGTTGGTACCTGAGGATTCTGATATCCAGGGGATGCTGGTGCCCGGGAGATGATTGTACCTGGGGGATGTTGGTACCCGGGGGATGTTGGCACCCATGTGGTGTGGCTATTTGGGGTGATGTACCTGGGAGATGGTACCCAGGGGATTCTGGTACCCAGGGGATGCTGGTAAACAGGGGATGTTGGCACCTGGGAGATGTTGATATCTGGGGGATGTGGGTACCAGGGGAATGTTGGTACCTGGGGGATGCTGCTACCTGGGGGATGCTGGTACCTGGGGGATGGTGACATCCAGGAGATGCTGGTACTCTGGAGATGTTGGCACCTCGGGGTGTTGGTACCCAGGGTGATGTTGGTACCCAGGGGATGTTGGTAGCTGGAGGATGCTGGTACCCTGTGGATGCTGGTACCCAGGTGATGCTGGTAAACAGGTGATGTTGGCATCTGGGGGATGTTGGTATCTGGGTAATGTTGGTTCCCATAGTGTGCTGGTACCAGGAGATGTTGGTACCCAGGGGATGCTGGTGTTTGGGAGTAGCTGGTACCTGGGAGATGTTGGTACCCAGACAATGTTGGTACCCAGGTGATGTTGGTGCCTGGGGGATGCTGGTACCCTGTGAATGCTGGTACCAAGGTGATGCTGGCAAACAGGTGATGTTGGCACCTTGGTGATGTTGGTATCCATAGTGTGCTGGTACCAGGAGATGTTGGTACCCAGGTGATGTGGATACCCAGGCAATGCTGGTACCCATGGGACGCCCTAAAAGTACCACTGTCATTTCCCCCAGGGCAGAGCTCTGCTCCTGGATCAGAAATCACAAACCCAGCACACCCAGAGCGATGCCCAACACCCACACACAGGCACAGTGAGGCCGAGGGGGTGAAAACCTCTAAAAATGAAAACATCAGGAGAGCTTCGAGCAAAAAACGTGGAGTGATCACACTGCAGACAAACCCCCTCCCTGGATCTGGGAGTACACGGTTGCTTCATCCGCCAAATTCAGCAGCCTGAGCCCCAGCCCTCTGCCAGAGCCACAGGATTTGCACATGGAATGTGCCTGATGTTTGCAGGGTTTCCCCTTGGAGCAGCTGTGCAGTTTCCTGGTCGAAAGGATGGGGGTACCAAGACTGAATTTTGCTCCTGCTGCTTGTGGGGAGAGAGAAAAGGGAGTGAGAAGTGCCCCAGGTCCCAGCACAAGGCAGACATGGACCTGTCACAGCAGGTCCAGAGGAGGCCCCGGAGCTGCTGCCAGGGCTGGAGCCCCTCTGCTCTGGAGCCAGGCTGGGAGAGCTGGGGGGGTTCCCCTGGAGAAGAGAAGGCTCCAGGGAGAGCTGAGAGCCCCTGGCAGGGCCTAAAGGGGCTCCAGGAGAGCTGGAGAGGGACTGGGGACAAGGCAGGGAGGGACAGGACACAGGGAATGGTTTCCCACTGCCAGAGGGCAGGAATAGATGGGGTATTGGGAAAGAATTGTTGTCTGTGAGGGTGGGGAAGCCCTGTCCCAGGATGGGCAGAGAAGCTGTGGCTGCCCCTGGGTCCTGGAAGTGTCCAAGGCCAGGTTGGAGCAACCTGGGCTAGTGGAAGGTGTCCTTGTCCATGGCAAGGGGTTGGAATTAAATGAGCTTTAAGGTCCCTTTCATTCCAAACCATTTTCTGAATTAAATCCAGTGTTTCAGTAATGATTTCATCATCAGGACAGAAGCACCCTGCTGGTTTCAGGTGGCACAACCCTTCACACAGATACTCCAAGAAGACCCACAGAGCTGCTGACACACCCCCAGACACTGGAGGGTGGTCAGACCTCAAGCAAGCATTCAGAGTCCAAAATAATCCTCCTTCATGGAGGCTTTTTATGTGTCTTACCCTGAAGAACCACCTGCCTCTCCCACCTGGCTGGTTCCAAGCAGTCCCTGTTCCCAGCAGCCCTGTCCCCCAGCACCCTCCTGTTCCCTCCTGCAATATAGGGCTCCTTGAGCCTTTTGGGAGAGGCTTCCCAACCTTCAGGCCCTCCAGCCCACAGTCCAAGGCCCTGCAGGGCAGGACTTGGGACACCCAGCTCTGAGCACTGAGGTTATTCCCTGCAAAGAGCCAGATCCAAAAAGAGTTCCTGCCCAAGATGGGACAGGACAAACCCACACGGAGGCAAGTGAGGAGATAGGGGATTTTTTAGCAGCAGAAAGTCCATCAAGGAAGGTTTTCACAGATATTAAACCCCACCAGGCATCAAACCTCAGAAAAACCCTGTTCCCACTGTCGTGAGCAGCAGAGGGGTTTTTGTTAATACTGAATTTCACATCAGAGAGAGAAGATGAAACCAAGCAGCAGGACTGGCTGGAGAGGAGGGTTCTATGAGCTTGACAGGATTAAATTAACATGGAATTAATGAAACAGCTCAGGGATGGATGAACAGGACTCCAGGAGGGCACACTGGTGGATGAAGTGCTTAACCCAGGATTTGTCCTCCCACACTCCCAGGAATTTATCCACTCTTAAAGACACAGCAGAAAACCCAGAGCAGACATGAAACTTTTAATGATTGTAGATACAGGTGGGCAAAGTTTGAGATACAGGGTTGAGGTAGGGACTGTAGGAAGGGAGTACAAAGGGACACTGGGCATTTCCAGGGCACACAGGGAATGCCACTGTGCTTCCAAGTGGCTTCCCTGCCTCAACACACTCTGCTTTCTAGAAGGGTAAGACTTTATGTGTCTGTGCCTCCTGGAATCTGATGGGGAAACGACAACAAAACCCCACAAATAATTAGAAGGACAATCCAGGAGGGGCTGAAGGCCCAGACCAGGGTTTGGCCCCAGAACCTGCGAACAGGAGCATGGCATGAACTCAGGGCTGTGTCTTGGCTGTGCTGTAACCAGGTTTGTGTGAGCTGGTGACCCCAGCCAGGCACCCAAAATTCCCATCTCCTCCAAGGCCAGCTCCCTCTCCTGGTGATTAATGGCCTTGGTGGAAAAAACACTGGGACAGGCTTTGGTCCGTGTCTTAACATTCAAAACTCACAGAGAGACAGTCCAAGGACTGTGGGAGAGTTTGGACAACCCACTGGTGAGCAGGGGATGGAGAGTCAGGGCTCTGGGGTGACACCCCCCACCTCCAGCCCCGGGAATGGTTCTTTGGGGACTTGCTCAGGTGCTCCTATGGGGGTAAGGGGGCAGATATGGGGACCCTCAACTCTAACCCTGCTGCTCAGACCTTCTGGGGTGGCCAGAGACCCTTCTGCCTTGGTATGTCCCTGGATCACTCCTGTGAGGGTGAGTTTTAAGGCTCCATGCCCATTCCCTTGGAAAAACCACCTGTGCTCCCCCATCCCCAGGAGCTGAGGAATCCCTGCTCCTGCCAGCGGGTCCCCTGGAGGGCTCAACGGCAGTAACTGCCCTCCAAGCCCCATCAAGGCACCAGGAGTATTTATAAGGCACCCAGAGGTCTTCTGAAAGCTTCCCAGGACTCAAACCAGGTCACCAACCGCACTGGAGACACCCAGGACGTGGCTCAGCAGGAAGCAAAGCAGGAAGGCAAAGGTGGAGGCGACAGGAGCTCAGACATCATAGAAATCCAGGTGGGCTCCGGACTGGAAGGTGTCCTCCTCCAGGAGCTTCACCAGCTTCTGGGCTGACACAGTGCAGTCTATGAGCTTCCTGCCCTCCTGCAGGCTCTGGAAGTACCGACGCATCTCAAGGTCTCCAGTCTCGGTCCGGGCCAGGAGCTGCATGTCCGTGTCCAGAGGACCTGGGGGAAAAGCACCAAAACAGAGATCACTCAAGGAGAAAGGAAAATCTGGGCCTAAATTTTCCCTCTGCTCCCACCTTGGCTGCAAGAATCTTTTACCCACACAAACATGAGCCAGAGTGTGCCCAGGTGGCCAAGAAGGCCAATGGATCCTGGCCTGGATCAGGAACAAGGTGGCCAACAGGTCCAAGGAAGTGATTCTGCCCCTGGACTCAGCACTGGTGAGGCCACCCCTGGAGTGCTGTGTCCAGTTCTGGGCCCTCAGCTCAGGAAGGACATTGAGGGGCTGGAGCAGGTCCAGAGGAGAGCAACGAGGCTGAGGAAGGGACTGGAGCACAATTCCCATGAGGAGAGGCTGAGGGAGCTGGGGCTGTTCAGCCTGGAGAAGAGGAGGCTCAGGGGAGACCTCCTCACTCTCTACAACTCCCTGACAGGAGGGGGGAGCCAGGTGGGGGTTGGTCTCTTTTCCCAGGCAACCATCAGCAAGACAAGAGGGCTCGGGCTTCAGCTGTGCCAGGGGAGGTTTAGGTTGGAGATTAGAAAGAATTTCTTTCCAGAGAGGGTGCTCAGCCATTGGAATGGGCTGCCCAGGGAAGTGGGGGATTCTCCATCCCTGGAGGTGTTTAAGGTGAGACTGGATGTGGCATCAGTGCCATGGGCTGGGAACCAGGGTGGGGTTGGATCAAGGGTTGGACTGGATGATCTCAGAGGTCCCTTCCAACCCAGCTGATTCTGTGATTCTGTGAAAATCAGCAGCAATCCCTGAGCTGCTCTGCTCACCCGGGGCGTAGTTGAGCACACGGACATCGGGCTCCTCCAGTGCCAGCACCTGGAACATCATATCCCGGGAAGCCTTCCCGCTGCAGTACAGAGCCCAGCTCTTGAAGGGCTTCAGGGCACAGAGGGAGGAGATGTTCACCACGGTCCTGCTGCAGCCAGGCCGCTTCCCAAAGGCCTGCAGGGCCGTGGAGGTGAGGCAGAGCGCCGAGGTGACGTTGAAGGCAAAGTAGGTGTTGATCTCATCCGGGTCGGTGAGGTCCAGGAAGGATTTGGAGATGTCTCCCAGGGAGCCTAGAAATCATGGAATGGTGTGGGTTGGATGGACCTGAAGCTCATCCAGTTCCACCCCCTGCCATGGGCAGGGACACTTTCTACCAGACGAGGTTGCTCCAAGCCCAGTCCAACCTGGCCTTGGACACTTCCAAAGTGGGACAAATGAGTTAAGAGTTACAGAGGGGTTCAACAACACAGCACACCCCTTTTGCTCCCACAAAAGCAGAAGTGTCTCTGGCAGGGCCCCACAGCAGCCTGAGGAGCTCAGCAAAGCCCAGTTCTGCTTTTGGGTCACCCACTGAACCAGCAGTGACACGGGACAGGGACCTGCCCTGCCAAAACAAACGGCTCCCAACCTCCACCCCCGGGGTACAATGTCCCCACAGGCCACCACGTGCCCTCCTGCAGGTCCCTCTTCACGACCAAGCCACTGAAAGACCCAAGTCCTGGAGCACCTTTTCCCTCCTGGAACACACCATCTGATTTACAGCAACAACGGGTGAAAAAGGCACTAAGGCATCAAAGGTGCAAGGAAGGACGCACAAGGCAGGGCTAGAAGTTCGTCTGAAGGTTTGAATTCGGGGAGCAGAGGGACAAGAGGGTGCAGGAGGGCAGCCAGGTGCTCCTGTACCACAAGCAGCAGGTAAAACCTTACGAGTAACAGGTAAAACCGTTCAATCAGCAAAGCCCCGGCAGTGACCTGCTCCCCAAATTCATTATCGTAATGAGAAATCTCCGCCGTTCCTTGGGTTATTTACTCTTTCCCGATGCTTGCCGGCACCCAAAGCACCGACCAATCCCCGGTGCAGCCGGTGTAGAACCCAGGGCGGGCTCTGCGGGGCTGAGCCCCGCTGTGCCGGGGGAGGTCGGAGGGGACGGACGGCTCCTTACCGGCGTTGTTGGCGAGGATCAGGCGGCCGAAGGGCTCGGCGGGCAGCACCTCCCTCAGCGCAGCGGTCGCCCTGCGCAGCCCGTCCTCGCTGCCCAGGTCTGCGGCCACGCAGAGCACCCGCAGCCCGGTGCCACCGTCGCCCCGCAGCTCGGCCGCCAGCTCCATCAGCGGCTCGGCGGAGCGCGCCAGCAGCACCAGCACCGAGCCCGGGCCCAGCCGCGGCGCCAGGAGCCGCGCCAGGCTGCGGCCGAAGCCGCGGGAAGCGCCGGTCACCACGCAGGCGGTGGCGGCCCAGCGCCCGTTCCCAGATCCCGCTGATCCCGGTGCTCCCGGTGCCGCCTCCATCCCGGTGCGCAGCGCGAGGGGGCGTGGGAACGCGCCGCCCCACGTGACCCGCCCCATTCATGCCCCCGCCGCTCGGTGAATGGCGGCTCCGCGCGCGCGGGAACCGCCCGCCTGCTCTGATTGGTCGCCGCCGGCGTCACGCGCGCCCCGGGTGGGCGTGGCCAAGGCGGCGGGCGCCCCCTGCCGGTCCAGACGCGGGGGTGCAGCTTCCACAGGGGGTGGGAGCCGGGAATGGGATCGGGAATGGGACCGGGAACGGGAACAGGTCCTGGAACGTGGCTGAGGCCCTGGAGCTCCTGCCCCACAGCGCCACCACCCTTGGAATTTTCTCCAATACATTTTTTTTCCAATATATTTTTTTCCCCAATATATTTTTTTCCAATATATTTTTCAATTTTTTTTTTTTATCAACTTTTTAACCTTTTTTTTTTTTTTTTTAAATATTTTCTTTTTCCAAGTACCCTCTCTTGCACCTCCCCAGCGCTTTGCAGGACCACACACTGACAAAGCCTTGGCACACACCTTTCACCCCCTGCAATCCCTATTTTTGGCCCTCAGCACCAGCAAAACCTCTACCCGATCCCAAAATGTCCTGAACCCCTTTTTTAAAAATAAATATCTCCGTGCACGAGGGTGCAGACAACTTCCAAGGAGGGTTTTTACACGGGGTACCTGTTTTGCATGGAATTATCTGGCAGCCAGGCTTGGTTTCCCAGCTGTTAATTCCCGAGGCCAGATGGCTCCGGCAGGTAACGGAGCGGGATTTCACTCAATTAAGCTGTCACAGACTGGGCTGGAACCCTCCAGCGTTCTAATAAAGCATTAAAAATTCATGGCATGGCAAAAACCCAAGAGTGATATTTGTTTTGCTAAAGCAAATCTTACACATTCGGCGAAATTAAGATCATCAGCAAAAAAAAAAAAAAAAAAAAAGACAAAAAAAAAAAAAAGACAGCAAATGTGTATTTTTTTCACAAGTAGCTTCTCGATGGCAGAACTTGCTTTAGTGGCTGCCAGTTCCCCCCTTCCCACTTTGGCAGCTCCCATCTCCTGCATCCATCACGCTTTTTGCCCCAGTTCCCAGCCTGGCACCTCACCCTGTCCCACGGAGCCCAGCGAGGAACTGGGCCAACTGGAAATGGTCAGCATTTTGTTGGACTTTCCCTCCCAGCAGCTCATTTCTTCCATCTGACCTGTTGTCAGGCTACACCGAAGGGTGCAGGAGATGCCTCGACCCTGGAAGTGTCCAGGGCCAGGCTGGATGGGGCTTGGAGTGACCTGGGATAAGTGGAGGGTGTCCCTGCCCATGGCAGGGGGTGGCACTGGATGGGCTTTAAGATCCCTTCCAAGCCAAACCATTCCATGATTTCTAAGCAGGAGTGAGGGTCTGAGAAGGAAATATTTTATCTGATAGAACTAAAACTAAAATAAAAAATCCGAGGGAGGGAATTGGTGACCAAATGAGCCCAGATCTGGAAATGGAGGGCAGAGCTGCAGAGAAATTAGCATGGAACCATGGAATGGTTTGGGTTGGAAGGGACCTTGAAGATCATCCAGTTCTACCCCCTGCCATAGGCAGGGACAATTTCCACTAGCCCAGGTTGCTCCAACCTGGCCTTGGACACTTCCAGGGATCCAGGGGCAGCCACAGCTTCTCTGGGCAACCCTCAGGATCATCCTGGTCCCCTCAGAGATTTGCTCCTGCTGCACAGCTCTGGTGCTGATGTGGACAGAGCCCATGGAACCCCCTCCTGCTGGGACAACACGGTGTAGGCACCTCATCACCTTCACAAAGACAGAGGCTGATGAAGCTGGATCAGAAACTGAGCATCACAAAATCATGGACACCACAAAACCCCTGGATCCGGAACACTGAGCATCACAAAATCATCCACACCAAAAAATCCATCAGTGTTTGGGCTCAGGCTGTAGTTGAGACAACCAGCACTAGGTGTCATGGAATCACAGAATCATTAAGGTTGGAAAAGCACTCTGAGATCATCGAGTCCATCATCCCCCAGCACTGCCAAGGCCACCACTGCCCCATGTCCCCAGGGGCCACATCCACAGGGATTTTAAATCCCTCCAGGGATGGGGACTCCACCACTGCCCTGGGCAGCTGTGCCAGGGTTTGTTTGTGTGAATGACACTGAAAATCCAGAGGGATCTGAGGGATCTGAGCTCGGGGATCCTGGGAGGACAGCGAGGGACTGGGGCCTCCACTCCTGGGCAGTGCAGTGCAGGGAGAGGGAGAGTCACTGGTGCAAAGAAGTGCCAGGGGAGTGCTGATTTTAAATATCTATTGGGTGTATAATCATAATTGCCCAAATAATCCATCATTTGGGAGACACCTATCGGATTTATCTGGAAAAGCCACCCGAGCTGCTTTGTTGTGGTGGCCCAGATCCTCTTGGCACTGGGTTGCTCTGAGTGTTTCAAATGCTCTCAGCGGCTTCTGCTGGGTAGAACAGAGCTCCCACAAATCCAGGGGAAGGCAGGAGGGGTTCCAGGGCTGGAAAACCCACCCCACCCCTTACCAGGGTGTTGGGAATGCCATGGAGCTGCTGTTGCTGCTGAGCCGTGGCACTGCCTGGGCTCCCTGATGTTGGAGAGGAAGCCCTGAATTCCTTTGGCAAAGGGCTGTTAACAATGGCTTTCAGGAAGAGCCCTGGGTACTTCCCACCCAGAAAGGGCAGGGCTGGAAGCCACACGAGGTGGCCCTGGTTGTTGTCACCGTTGCCATGGCTACCCACGGGCAGCGGGAAGGGAGGACCGTGGTTTCCCTCCTGAGCTCCGTTTCCCTCCTGAGCTCCGTTGTTGTTTTAGTCGCCCAAAGGCCACCCCGACCGTGGGATCTCCTCGTGTTCAGCAGCTGATTGTGTGACCTCCTAAGGACAGGATGGCTTGGATGGCAGCAGATCCCTGCTCCATCCAGCAGGATTGCCACCCAGCTGGGTTGTGTGGCAGCAGGGATAATGAGGGTGGGCCGAGTGGCACAGCGGGAATTTCGCTCCTGCAGGTGTTTGGGATGGGAAGTGGAGTGTGTATTGAGGAGATCTCCCCACATTTTGGGATAGGAGTGTCTCCCTCATCCTCATAAATTGTGGCTGCCATCATGCAGCCCAAGCACAGGATTCCCAGATGAAGCAGCTCTGAGCCTCAGATGGGGATCCATCAGGTCCTCAAATCCCCCCCTTGATGAAGTTAAGCCACACCATGTGGGTTTTGGTGGGACTTCAGAAACCCCAGTACAACTTGCCAAAAGATCTTCGCCTCGAAATTGCCACCAGACATCCCCAAACCATATTTAATTAAAGTAGAAACTCAGATTTGAAAAATCCTCCTCGAAGGCCGAAGCCAGAGCTCCACGGCTGAAGTTCATCTTGGCACTGTTTCAGTCTGTCCGAGCTATTAATTTCTTGTATTCAGATAAAAAGGTGGAATAAAACAGATGTGAAAACAAGAGTCATAATTAGAAGCATCCAGGTATGTCCCAGTCAGGGATTTAGGGCACAGTACAATAATATTAGAGAGATTTAAAAATTTATGTCGGCGCTGAAAAGTAAAGCAGAGCAGGATTTTAAGTGCAGAACCTAATGCCTGGAGAATGTGGATTTATCCTCCATAAATATCTTGCAGAAGGCTGGATTATATTGTGGTTGTGGATGTGTGTGGAGGAATGTTTGTAGGAGCAATAAACCACAGGGAGCCAGGTCTGGGCGAGGGCACCTGCCCGGGAGCAGCAGGACCAGGGTGGAATCCCTATAAATCACCACCCGGAGCCTCTGGCAATCCAGGCCGGCTGCTGCCACTGCTGTGGGTGGCATCAAAGTGTGTGGGATAGTGACAACCAGCTCAGAGGGAGCTGTGGCCCTTCTCCGAGGTGGCATCTGCTGACAGTGCTTCTCCCACCCTCCAGAAAGCGAGAGCAGCCAGAAAGCAGGAGCAGCTCCCCGTCGTTCCTCGCTTCTTCTGCCTCTCCATCCCAGTCCAGCCCTTTCTCCTTCCCATAAAAAAGGCAGCCAAGCCATGAGCTTTCCCCCCTGGGAAGGGCAAGGTTGCATTTTATGGGCACAGGGCGGGTGCTTTCAGTCGGCACAGCGTGGCAAAAATGTGGAAGGCAGGGG
>NW_020884936.1:3632887-3637556 GCF_003945725.1 Corapipo altera
GGTGGAGGGGGATAAATGAGACACAGGCACCTCTCTGGGCTTCAGGGTTGTGTTTATTCCCTGAGATTGGGGTGGAGGGGGATAAAGGTCAGCCTTTGAGAAGGAAACCAGGCTGCTGCATGCCCAGAGCAAACAGGATCAGTGACTCGTGGGCTTAGTCAGCACCCGGGGCGTTGTTACTGCTCTGGAAATCCCACGTGGTTTTCCTGGTCCAGGAAGGACAAGGGGAGGAGGAAGCAAAGGCTGAGGGTGCCCAGACTGTGGGCAAAGGGTTTGGTGAAGGCAGGAGGGAGAGCAGGAGGAGAGTGTGGGGGCAACTCCAGGACTCCAGTCCACATTCCAAAAGAAGGGATGTGCCCAGAGAAGCTGCTTGAGGTCCCTGCAGGAGGCTGATCTTCCACTCAACAGCATCTGGCCTTGTTTGATCCTTTCTTTCCACTTCTAATTCCTGGATCTGTTCACTAACCCCCTTTTTCCATTGGGAAGTGTTTTCCCGACTGACACAGGAGAGAGCAGGTTTAAGCATAGCTTGGCATCGTGCCCTCCTGTCACCATCTCAATTGAGGAGGGGGGAGGAGAGCATGGAAGGGAAGATGCCAGAAGGGAGAGAAGGAAGCACTTAGGGAAGCAGAGGAGCCAGGAGATGTTGAAAATGGATCAGCACAAAATGAGAACCCAAAATAAACGCCATCTGCAAGAGATTGTTAAGGTTAAAAAAACAAAAAGGAAAGAAATTCTGCTAATGGCATCACTCTGGTGACTCAGGACAACTGGTTCTGAATTTGGGAAGATCCCAGGTGCTGCAGTACTTTCTAGACAGTGATGATGAATTTTCATTTCAGCAGTGAGGGAATAACTGAGCAGTCACAGACAGAGGCAGGTCGTTGAGCCAGCAGGGAACCTGCACAAGAGGCTATGGAAAGGCTCCTCCAGCTTCCTGACCTGTTACATTGATTTTTTTTAAGGTGTTTTGGCACACTAAGGAAGCTCTGGAAGACTGGAAAACACTGAGAGGTCAGTAAATAAAAGGGAGAGTTTTTAAAGCACTCTTTAAAAACTCAGGCTGTTGTCAACCCCAGTAAACCCAATTACATGGAATTTCATTAGTAGGAAATTAAGGGAACATAAAAGAGTTAACGTCAGCCAGATGGGCTTAAGGAAAATAGGATCTGTCAGGCAAACTCCGTCATTTTTCAAGGAGATTATGAGCTGGGAACAGGCATCTTTGATGCATTTGTGTGGGTCCTGCATGATGATTTGATTAATAAATCAGAACAATACATATTCAGCTTGTTTGTGTCAGTGACTGGTAAGAATAAATAAACTTCTTGCAGACGGGCTTTCAAATGGTACAAAGTTTGTGTGGCAGCAAATGACAAGGACAAATCCCAGGCTGCTCCCGAAGGCAGATGCAAGCCATGAATATTCATGCGAAGGTGACCAAATCCCACGTGTCCAGCGACAAAGAATGGAGCTTTTCTTACAGAATGGAAAATTTTATCCCCAGAATTGAAGGTGAGGGTGGGGAATCAGCTGAACATCAGGCTCAGGGTGACCCCGGGGCCAGCGGGGCTCAGAATGGTGCTCACACAACAGGGAGGAGGAGCAGACGGCTGATAATCTCCTTGTGCTTTGTTTTGCCGGGTTACTCGATTTCTGCTGCTTGATAACAACATCGCGGGCTGATCCCACTTCCCGGGCTGATCCCCCAGCGTGGCAGCCGGGCAGGGGGGGATTCTGCCCCTCTGCCCCTGTCTCAGCTGAGACCCCCCTGCAGAGCTGCCTCCAGCCCTGGGAACAACAGCACAAGGACGTGGAGCTGCTGGAGAGTCCAGAGGAGGCCCCAGAGATGCTGCCAGGACTGGAGCCCCTCTGCTCTGGAGCCAGGCTGGGAGAGCTGGGGGGGTTCCCCTGGAGAAGAGAAGGTTCCAGGGAGAGCTGAGAGCCCCTTGCAGGGCCTAAAGGGGCTCCAGGAGAGCTGGAGAGGGACTGGGGACATGGCATGGAGGGACAGCACGCAGGGAATGGCTTCCCACTGCCAGAGGACAGGGATAGATGGGATATTGGGAAAGAATTGTTGTCTGTGAGGGTGGGGAAGCCCTGTCCTAGGCTGGGCAGAGAAGCTGTGGCTGCCCCTGGATCCCTGGAAGTGTCCAAGGCCAGGTTGGAGCAACGTGGTCTAGTAGAAGGTGTCCCTGCCCATGGCAGGGGGTGGAATGAGACAATCTTTAAGGTCCCTTCCAACCCAAACCATCCAGTGATTCCATGACTGATTACAAATTCCCATCTCTGTGCTCAACCCCTTTGTATCATAACCCAGTGGACTGAGCAGCACTCTCCCACCAGAGAAAAACAGACCTTGTTTCAGAGATCTTTATTTGTGGTAACACCATTCCCTGATGGAACACTCAGGATTGATCCTGGCATTGGTGTCATCCATAGCAGTTCTCATCCTGTAATTAAAGCCATTAAGGGTCGTTGCCAGCCACTCACTCTTGGACCACTGGTGTTTAATCCTGTTTAACAATCTCAGCTGAGACAGAGCAATAGTTACCACTGACTTCAGGAATATTGGCTCAGTCCCCCACAGCACCAGCCCCACTAATTTGAAGGATAACAATAATCCTCTTAGCTGGGAACAGCGGTGGATGCTGGGATCCCCTGATTCTGCGCCGGAACTGGGTTTGTATCACACACTGAGCATTCCCAGAGCCACAGGCAGCTCATCCCAGCGGTCTGAACTCCAGAGCAGTTTAAATCAGCGATGATCTGCTCCTCAGCAGCCATCAGGGTGATGCCTTAAGGGTTTGCCCCTGTTTTGCCTTAAGGGATTGCCCCTGTTTCGCCACGAGGGATTGCTGGAAGCTCCAGCCTTCTCCAGGGATGTCCCAGCTCAGGCCTCTGCAGAGCAGCCAGAGGAGGCTGTGCTGTACTTCCCCATGATCCAGCTCCTAATCCATCCCCTGGGTCGGGATTCCCCTGCTATTTCAATCTCCTTTCCTTCTACTGCTGTCCTGTGTCTTTGCTTCTTGGTCCTCGGAAAGCTTCTACCAGATCTCCATGGTGACAGCCATCGGATTTCCTCGTGGTGTCAACACATCCAGAGTGACACCCATCTGGTCTCGCAGGGAACCAGGTTTGGGAACCACAGGCATGATGGGCAGGAGCTGGGGAATTCCACGTGGGCTAATCAAGCTGGAGCACAAGTCTGATGAGGAGCAGCTGAGGGAGCTGGGGGGGCTCAGCCTGGAGAAAAGGAGGCTCAGGGGGGACCTTTTGGCTCTGCAACTCCCTGACAGGTGGGGGGAGCCGGGGGGGATCAGGCTCTGCTCCCAGGGAACAAGGGACAGGAGGAGAGGGAACGGCCTTAAATTGCACCAGAAGAGGTTTAGTTTGGATATTGGGGAAAAGTTTTTCATGGAAAGGGTTGTCCAGCCCTGGCACAGCTGCCCAGGGCAGTGGTGGGGCCCCATCCCTGGAGGGATTTAAAATCCCTGTGGATGTGGCATTTGGGGACATGGGTCAGTGGTGGCCTTGGCAGTGCTGGAGGAGTGCTTGGACTTGATGATCTGAAAGGTCTTTTCCTACCTTAACAATTCTTAACGATTCTAAATTTTCACCAAGCTCTCCTTGCCACTCCTGCATTGTTCCAGTCAGGGAGCCCCATTTTCGGGAGTTATTTTATCCCTTTCTCATTTAAATAAGTGACAATACAGGTGTTCCTGCCCTTGTCAGGGGGGTTGGAACGAGATAATCTTTAAGGTCCCTTCCAACCCAAACGGTTCCACGATTCCATGTTATTCAGACCAGCAGCGTTCAACCTTCCCAAGCAGCGGTGAGGGAGGTCCGAGGTGTGCTCCTACAATCCGAGTGGATTATTTATATCTCAGAAGAAGAAACAATAAAAACAAATGCAGAAACCCATGGTGGCATCCACAACCTGGGCTTGATCCTGCTTTTCATCCCACCGTGTCCCTGGCAGAGCGTGGGATTCCCGTGCAAGGACAGCTCTGCTGCACCTGATAACGGGGTTGGGAATGGGACCTTCCAGTGCCCGTTTTCACAACACGAATTAACAACGACAACAACAACAACCACCAGCTGCTTCCAAAGGAAGGATTTGCACTGAGAGGGGCAGCGCTGAACGGTGAGGAGACCTTGACATCCCAGAATGTTTCTGCAGGATAACGGTGTTTTCCAGGGGAAGCTCCACTGTGTCCTTGGGAGCAGAGGCCTCTTGGGTGACACAGCTGAGGGGGGATGCAGAGCAGCTCAGCAGCGGGTGGGATGGTTCAGGATCAAGCTCAAAGGTGGTTTGGTGTCAGCAGGAGTTTCCTTTGGGAGCACAGTCAATGGCACCTTTTTAAGGTGGGGGTAACATCATTTACAGGGCTGAGGGAAAGGATGGGGCAGGAGGAGCTGAGGGTCATCCCTCAGGGGGTAGGGGATGCCTCTGCTTGGGGCAGTGACACAGGTTTGTTCCTGCTGGGAGGTCATGATGGTGTCACTGCCATGGGGTTGTGTTCCCTCATGGGGGAGGACATGAGGGCCCTGTTATGGGGCTGTGTCAGTCATGGTGGGTGTCATAGGGCTGTGCCCTCTTGCAGAGGAGGACATGGGATCCCTGTTATGGGGCTGTGTCAGTCATGGTGGGTGTCATGGCCATGGG
>NW_020884936.1:3637566-3638907 GCF_003945725.1 Corapipo altera
CTGTGCCCTCTTGCAGGGGAGGACATGGGATCCCTGTCATGGGGCTGTGTCAGTCATGGTGGGTGTTACAGCCAC
Organism: Corapipo altera; assembly: GCF_003945725.1. Lineage (NCBI taxonomy): Eukaryota > Metazoa > Chordata > Aves > Passeriformes > Pipridae > Corapipo > Corapipo altera. The sequence goes on from NW_020884936.1 coordinate 3,637,642, forward strand.
GGGGCTGTGCCCTCTTGCAGAGGAGGACACGGGATCCCTTTCATGGGGCTGTGTCAGTCATGGTGGGTGTCATAGGGCTGTGCCCTCTTGCAGAGGAGGACATGGGATCCCCGCCACGGGGCTGTGTCCCCTGATGGTGGCTGTCACCACCATGGGGGCTGTGTCCCATCACAGTGGATGTCATGGCCATGACATCCCTCACAGGGTAGGACACGATGTCCATGCCAGTAGGGTGTGCCCTCATGGTGACTGTCATGGCCATGGGGCTGTGTTCCTTGCAGGGGAGGATGTGGTGTCATTGCCGTGGTGGTTGTGTCCCCTCACACGGGACAAGGACACAGGGGCCTTTCCATAGAGCTGTGTCACGACCACAGGGCTGTATCCTCTTATGGTGGAGGACAAGGAATCCTGCCATTGGGCTGTGTCCCTTCATGGCACATGTCACCACCATGGGGCTGTGGCCCTTCATGGGGGAGGACATGGGGACCGTGCTATGGTGGATGTGTCCCCTCGCGAGGGTAGGACATGGGGTCCCTGCAGGGTCTGTGTCCCCTCCTGGGGGAGGACACGGGGTCCCTTCTATGGGGTTGTGTCTCCTCAGTGTGGGTGTCACCACCATGGGGCTGTGTCCCCTCAGGAGGGAGAGGATCATGGGGTTCCTTCCGTGGTAGCTGTGTCACCTCACGAGGGAGGACATAGGGTCTCTTCCATTGGGTTGTGACTCCTCAGCGTGGTTGTCACCACTGTGGGGCTGTAACCCCTCACAGAGGGTGCCATGACCATCGGGGTGTGTCCCCCCAAGAGGGAGGGGATCATGGGGTCCCTTCCATGGGGCCATGTCCCCTCATGAGGGAGGTCATGGGGTCCCTTCCATGGGGCTGTGCCCCCCAGGAGGGAGGAGGTCATGAGATGCCTTCTATCGAGTTGTGTCCCCCCAAGAGGGCGGGGATCATGGGGTCCCTTCCATGGGGCCATGTCCCTTTACGATGGGTGTCACCACTGTGGGGCTGTGAGTTTTCACAGAGGGTGCCATGACCACGGGGCTGTCCCTCCTGAGAAGGGAGAGGATCATGGTGTCCTTCCATGGGACTGTGTGCCCTGATGATGGATGTCACGACCATGGGGCTGTGTCCCCCGAGAAAAGAGAGAATCATGGTGTCCCTTCCATAGAACTGTGTGCCCTGATGATGGATGTCATGACCACGGGGCTGCGTTCCCCGAGAAGGGAGAGAATCATGGTGTCCCTTCCATGGGACTGTGTGCCCT
>NW_020884936.1:3638917-3659058 GCF_003945725.1 Corapipo altera
CATGGTGTCCCTTCCATGGGACTGTGTGCCCTCATGATCACGGGGCTGTGTCCCCTCAGGAGGGAGAGGACCATGGTGTCCCTTCCACAGAACTGTGTGCCCTGATGATGGATGTCACGACCATGGGGCTGTGTTCCCCGAGAAGGGAGAGAACCATGGTGTCCCTTCCATAGAACTGTGCGCCCTGAAGATGGCTGTCACCACGGTGGGGCTGTGACCCCTAATGGGGCGTTCGGGCACTGCCATGGCTGTGCCCCGACAGCGATACCCTCTCAGCGGTACCACCGCCGCCTTCCCCCTCCTCCGGATCCTCCCGCCCTCCCTTCCTCCTCCTCCTCCTCCTCCTCCTCCTCCTCGGCGGGTGCCCCGGCAGCGCCGGCGCGGCCCGGCCCCGCTGCCCCGCACTACATTTCCCGTCGTGCCGGGCGCGGCGGGGCCGGAGCGGGGGCTGGAGCGGCCCCGGCGCTGCCGCCGCCCGGAGCGGGGAGTGCCGGGCAGGGCCGGGCAGGTGGAGCGGCCCCCATGGAGCGGGGGAAGATGGCGGAGCTGGAGAGCCTGGAGACGGCGGCGGAGCACGAGCGGATCCTGCGGGAGATCGAGAGCACGGACACGGCCTGCATCGGCCCCACGCTCAGGTGCGCGACCCTGCCCGGGCGCCGCGGGGGCACCGCGGCCGCGGTGGTGGCGGGGAGGGTGCCGGCGGTTCCCGGCGGTTCCCTGCGGTCCCCTCGAGCCCCGTCCCCTCCCCTGCCTCCCCCTCGGGCTTCCCGCGGGCATCTGTCAGAGTTCTCCCGGCGGGATTTATCCCTGGAAACCCCCTTGCTCGGTTTCCTTGTCGGGGCTGACGGTGACGCGGCGGGGACGGGGCGCGATCGCCGTCCCGACCGAGAGACGAGTTAATGCCTCTTGTTTGCTTAATGGATCCTTTGTTCTCCCGTTAAGCATCTTTTCCCCCCCGCGGTTCTTGCGGAATCCTCGGGCTGGGAGAGCCCGTGGCTTCGTCTGCGGGAGATGCGGAGCTCTCCCGGTCCCCGAGGAGCGCAGATGGATGTGGCTCCTTCCCATTCCCTTTGCCAGCAGCTCCTTCCCATCGCTCCGGCTCTGGCGTTTCACCCCTTTAGGTGTTTGTTTTGCCCCAGTGGCTGCTGTGTTGTTCGTATAAAAGATGTGGTAGCTGGCTGTGTAACTCATCACTCGATTTCTTTAAAAAGATGATATTTTAGTTGAACTGTGCACGTCTAAGACCTGTTCCTTTTAGCTGGACCACATCAGCATTGCTGTCCTGAGATACTAACTCATCCCTCCTTCCCCCTCTTTAAATTGACACAGAAGTTCTCCAGAGAACTTTGTATCAACCCAAAATGTTTGCTGAGCCCAGGCGCGTGTGTTTTATCCCCTGGAATATCGATGGTGCAAATGGGGGGAGGGATATTTCTGGCTCGTTGCAACCACGTTGCTCAGGTGGGGGAAGGTGGAGGGGCGTTCCCAGGATTGCTCAGCTGCAAAATCTAAATGGTTGTGTTGTCGCAGAGTTAAATTGGGTGCTAAGTCAGGTGTTTGTCATGAGAGGAACGAGGTTTCACCTGGGTTTCCCCTTCCCCTTCCAACGGCTCTGCACCGACACAGGTGCTTCCAGTGTTGAAATCGCAGCACCAGGTGGGAGCAGTTTGGGGATAATCAGGATTGGAGCCTCCCGTCCCACCCCCTCTGCAGCAGCCCTTCCTCTCTTGAGTTTTACAAAGTCATGGTTTTAAATGACTTGAGTGGCTGCCTTTAAAAATAAATGGGTTTAAGGCTGTGTGACTCGCAGTGATACTGCAGTGCTGGCACAGGATGAAAATGGGAGAGCTTTTAATTTGTGGAGCGATGGAGTGCTGGATTTCCCTCAGAGTTGCCCATTTCTTCGCTTTTGTGACTTCTTGCAGTTTTCTTCCTGAAGTTCTCCGTGAGACTTTTCCAGGTAAACTGAACAGTAGGAGATGCTGAGAATTAGATTTATTGACAAAACTGAAAGAACTGGTTTGAATGTGTGGGAACTGCCAGAATGAAGAGTGTGGGTGGTTTTTTTTTCCATTTAAGAGGACTAAGTGCAGTTGATCTTGTTTCTCAGTATTAAGGTTAGATGAGGAGTTGGGTTTAATGTTGATCTTTGCATACCCACAGGAGAAACATTAATAAGTGTCTGGGCAGAGAAAGGTTTGGGCTTTGCTTGCATTAACTTTTGGAGTGTGGTGATATTTCATTAGGAATATTATTAATAGTATAATTGTAAGCTATACCTGCCCCAAGGATTTTTAGAGTTGAAACTTTACCAGCTCAGGGTAAACACGACACGCTGGAGAGTCTGGAAAAGAGGATGGTGGAAACTTTTTTTGGGGAAAAAAAAAAAAAAAGGTGACTCACTTCTTGTAGGCATCATGGAAGAAATGTGTCTCCAGGAGCCAGGCTGGCTTCCCTTCTAGGAACAGCATTCCCAAAGCGCAGCTCAGAGCTAGGCTGGACTGCCAGGACTTGTTTGCAGAGCTGTGCTTTTATCAGTTTCTGCCTGGGCACAGCGAGATATTCCGGGTGCAGCCGCTCCAGGGTGTCCTGGATTGCTGGACTGCCATCGTGGGAGGGGGATGGAGGGGTTAAGAGATGGAGTGGAAGGTCCAACTAATTCATCTGTCTGGGTGGGTTTGTGTCCCACCCAGCGGGGAGAGAGTTTTTTGTGTTTAGAAAAATAGCAAGTGTAGTAACTCTTGCCCTGGGGCAGGGGAAGGATGAGATTCCTCCTTCCTTGAAGTCCCTTCCAGCCCTGTTTTTTTGTGCTCAGTTCTGGCTGGGATTCTGGGAGTCGGTGGCATGGGCCGGAACTCCATTGTGCCGGCGCTGTGCAGATGTGGGGCCGAGCCTGCCCCTCCTCAGGGACAGGCACCCCTTCCTAAAAATAAACTGCCCCGGCCCTGGGGCGTGTGATGAGCTGTGCCAGTCCCATCTCTGGCTCTGGGGCCGTCCAGGTCTCCTCCCTCGATTTTTCCTGGCAGGGAATGTGGTGTTTGAAGGACACCGAGCGCCTTCAGTGAGTCTGTGGGGATCTCCTCGAGCCCACGATGCTCCTGGAATCAAAATAATCCACTTCAGGATGTCTTTCCTGCTATTCAGCCTCTACTAATTATACCCATTGCTCCTAATTCCACTTCCTTCTGCTGTTCTAATTCCTCTTTTTTCGTCCTTGCTGGTGTTCCACTTGATTTTACGGAGTATTTTTGGATCTCCTCTCTGTGTAGGTTTTGAAGAATCACTTAATTCTGCAGGATCAGAAAGAGAAACCCTTTTTTAGCTTAAAACCACCTCCTGGTTAAGCTGTGACACCTGAGTGCTCTAATTTATATTACACTTATTTGAAGTTTGTTTCTCTTTAGTGAATTTTGTGTCCGTTTCAGCTGTGTTTGTTTTTTAAGTGATGGGAAACTGGTGGTGGCCTGTAATGTAACAGCTCTGGTCACTGGGAGTGAGGATGGATAACAGTGAGGTTTTCTTGTGTCACACCCCATAAATGTGGGCTGTATAACTTCGCCCCCCTTCCCTGTGCTCAGCCAAGGGTGAGTCCTTGTGATTATCTGAATTGCAAATCATTTTACAGCAGTTCTTGGTCCCAGCCTGAGGATGTTTTGCCGTCCTTCCCTTCCCTGTGCTCCTCTGCAGTGTCACCTCACGCTTCAGATACGGCCTGGGATTAAGTCACTCCTTAATCCTCCTTTTGGTTAAACAGCTTGAGCTCTGCGAGTCTGTCACTCTTGAAAACCCTTTTCCTGCTCTCAAGCTGCATTTGCAGCTTTTTGAAGTGAGTGAAGGATTTTTAAGCAGCGCTTGATAAATGCAAGGAATTTTTAAACCCCATTTGATCAACTGAAGCAGCCCTGGCTGCCCACACAGGTGTAACTGCAATGTTCTTTGCTGTCTCCTCACCACTTGAGATGCACATAAAATTATATCACCACTGTAACAATCTCCCACTTGTACCCTGGGAGGTTGGAGCAGGTCTTTTCCTCAGTGTTCTAACAGGAATTGTTCCTACATGCAGAGTTGTCTCCTTGGGAGCTCAGGTATCCTCATGCTCCTCATCACTGCATCTGCACCTTCTCTCTTGGTTCTCCTGCACTGCAAGTTGCTGGGGAGGATCAAGATTTCCAAGGGATTGTTCTCTGCTTGATTTCATGGCTTGTTACTCTGCCAGCTTTTGTGTCATCTGCGAATTATATCATCAGTCTTTTTGTTTCCCTTTGGATGTGTATTTGCTTTCTAGGTTGTTCCTTGGTGCCTGAGGTTTTATCAGGCGTGTTGGGACTGGTACTTAGCAGTGCCCTGCTGGAAACCTGAGAAAAGTTCTATCTCAGACAGCAATTAATCATCCAGTCTGTGCTTTTATGTAGAACTAGAGCAGATATGAAACTCCTATTAAATATAATCGTGTGTGTTCAGAGGGATCACAGGGCTGTTTAACCCGAGAATGGAGTGAAGCACTAGATTGGGTCGTGTTTCTACTAAGCAGCTCCTGACTGGGATTAAAGTAGGACTGTAATTAAGATGTGTTCCCTAAATCCTTGATCAGCTCTTCCATGTCAGTGTCTGGGATTAGTGTTGCTCTGGCTGACCTGGATGTACCTGCCTGATCCATTTACTGGACTGGCATCGTGCCGTGGCCATTCCCTGCCATAACCTCCCCGTGCCCAGGTTTGTCTGGAACAGTGGAGCCAAAGGTCCTCACTACCTGTTTTTTTTTTTTTAGGGTTATGAATCTTGTGTCTTGGATGCTTGCAGATCATGGAATCACGGAATGGTTTGGGTTGGAAGGGACCTTAAAGCTCATCTCGTTCCACCCCCCTGCCATGGGCAGGGAAACCTTCCACTAGCTCAGGTTACTCCAACCTGGCCTTGGATGCTCCCAGGGATCCAGGGGCAGCCACAGCTTCTCTGGGCAACCTGTACCAGGGCCTCCCCACCCTCTTAGTAAAGAATTTCTTTTAATTTCTTCCAAAATGTTCTCATTTTGGACTACTGGATATAACAAACCTCACTTTCCCCAGGGACATCACCTCAGGTTCTTCTTGGTACCCTCTGGCTCTGACTGTCTGTGTGTTGAGAGCCCTGAGCTGGGTCTGTGGGGGCCAGAGGTACTGATCCTGCTGGCATTGTTTGGTGCCACCTTGGATCCAGGCTGGAGCAACATGACAAAGCTTGGCTCAGGTCCTGACTCCTGAGCTGGGACTTGGGGATGTCCTCGGGTTTATTTTCTCCTGTAGCTTCACATGGAGCTGAGCTGGAACTGTGACTGTTCCCGTGTCATTCAGGTTTCTGGTGCTGAACTTGGGAAACAGAGGCTTGGCTCTTAGACATAAACTTAAGGATGGAGTCCAGCAAGTACTGGGGCTCTTGCTTAGCCCCTCTGAGCTCCCCAGCGCATCCTAAGCTGGAAGTTGAGACATTGCTACAAGTCCTGTGGTAAACTTGGTTGGAAAAGGGATCTGGATGGAAAAATAACCCAGCTAAAGAATGTTTTGCTGTGTGGTGGCACAAATGCTGTTTTCCAACCCAGGGAGGAGGTTTGTGTGGGGGTGAGAATGAGGGACTTGGTGGTGGCAAAAGTCGAGATGGAGTTTTGCTGGATTTATAAAAGCTCAGATGAGTTTGTCCCAGCAGACACGAACCTTCTGTGTCATTCCTGGTCCATAGTGATGGACACTGATGTGGACTGGTCAAACTGCCTGGGATTGTGTCCCTTCTCCCACCTTTTGTGAGGGTTTTTTTCAGCCGGATCTGCTCACCCCCACTCCAGCTTGGGCTCATTTTGTGGCTTCCTGCTGTCTAGACTGGCACAAGGGATTTGGTGGCAGGGAGCTGGTCGTCCCTGAGCTTGGATATGTCCTTCCTTGCAATTCCCCCACCTGGCAGAGGACTGGTTTAGTTGGTTGGGGAGTGTAACTGGTTTGTGGTGGGTTGACCGAGCACGGAAACCACGACAGGGTCTGGAGCATCACTTTGAGTCTTCTGGGTGCTGAGGATGAGGGGTGGCCAAGCTGGTCCCAATCTTTGTTGCAGTGGGTGAGATGAGGATAATGGTCTGTGTTGCAGATGTGAAGTGAGGAGTAATGACAGACCTCTGACTTGACAGCTTCCCTGTTTATAGTTTGGAGTGGGGGAGCAGTGGTGGCACTTCTGAGCACTCTTGGCACTACTTTTACTGGTGGTGTTGGGGTTTACCCTTCAGCTGAGTCTGCCTTGGGTAGGAGAGAGGAAGAAGACCCTGGATCAGCTTTGGCATGAGAAGGATCTTCTCTTCCACGTGCTAAGAAGTGTCTCCTCAGGGTCCCAGCACAGCAAGAATTGAGGAGCAGCTGAAAATCACCCACAGTATCTGTAAAAGCCCCCTGAGGCCAAAGACTGTGAGAACTTACACGTGACAGAGCTCAAACTGTCCTGGTTTGTCCTGGCTTTGCATCCTTTAGCTGTGCCACTCTTTGCCTTGGCTCCATGAATCCCACCTCTCCCAGTCCCATCCCGTGTTTTATGTCCAGTAATTGGTGAAATACAAACTCCCAGCAAAGAAGGAACAGCACAGGCTGTCTAGACACTGAGAGTGCTGGCCACAGAACTTGCTCAGGAAGCTGCTTGTAACAACTGTAAATTGTCTGCTAATAAAAACCTCCCAGTGTCTTTTGAAGCATCTTTCAGCCCATTTCCCTGCCACCCAGACAGGGAATCTGCAATCTCCTGAAAATGAGCCTGGGCCTCTGTTCATATGTACATAATTAAGTGTCTTTTAAAAGACAGTTCTGCTTGAATTATATTAACATTCCCTTCTGGTCAGGCTGATGCTGTTCAGCTCCCAGGTTTTTTTTTTTGTTGTTGTTGTGGAGGAGGAAAAAGTACCAGGAATTTCTCCTGTGAAATGATCTGGTATCAGCATTTACCATCCAAGAATGGCTTAATGTGTGGACCATCAGCAGCTTAGCCTGAAGGTATAATATACTTAATTATCCCAGGTTTTATGGATAATTTTTCCTTCTGCAAACAACTTGGAGATGGTGAACCCTTACAATTCCCATATCCCTTTTTCTTTCAGTGCTGCTGCAACCTGAAGGGAACAGCTTACACTGCTCAATTATTTATACCTTGTATTTGCTTGGGCTGCCTCACAGAAGTACATTCCTTTCTGGAATTTAATGAATCACTGTCAGAGGACAGATTATCCAGTGCCTGATCCTGTTCTGTGGGATGGGGGTTCTCAGGAGCTCATGGAATTTATTCCCTGTGCGACAGCGGGATGTGATCCAGTGCTGTGAGGTGATGAGCTAAAAGGGGATATTTCCCTGGAATTTTTAGGGAAAGGCTGCTCTCCTGATGTGTTTTGATGTCTCGTGGAGTTGTCAGTGTGTATGACTTAGCAGGATTTCACCTCGAGCTGCCAGCTGAGCTCATCCTCAGAGCTCTGCTGTCCTACCTTATCGTGGAAAACTGGGAGCCTGGGAGAGTCCTGTGGCATTTAAATCCACCCAGACTGTCCCTTCTGTCGTGTCTTTCTGATTCTGCTTTTAGTGGTTGAGGGGGTTTTGTCTTTCTCTAAAACCACCTCACTAAAGTGGCTGTTTGGTCCGTGGCTGCAGCAGTGGAATGATGCTGTCGGAATCCTTCTCCCAGAGGAGGGCAAACACAACCTTTGGGGGGAAAAAACTGAAAAGACTGGGATTGCTTAATCCAGAGGGGACAAGCCAGGCACACAATTCATCTTCAGATGCAGAATGGACTGTTGAGAAGATGAAGAAAAGCTCTTTGCACAGGCTGGGATCCGGGATACAATTGAGGCAGCAGGGATTTAGGAGGGATGGAAGGAAGTGTTTTCTGGTTCATGGGGAGAAAATCATGGAAATGCTTGTCCTGGCTCTACCAAAAGCCTTTCTTCATCGTAATATCTCAGGGTAGGGAGCAGTGGGTGCTTATCAAAGGAGATACACAGCAAACATGCACTCCCAGTGTTTTCCAGTCTGCACTTGGGACACTTTGGGCACAGTTTGTACCAGGAATTCTCACTTCGAGAGCTTCCCATGGATCTTTCCTCCACCACTGGCTCGTAACGTTTTAATCTGCTGGTTCTTCCACATTGAAACATTTCAAAGTGATGAGTTCTGCACTTTAATTGTGCATTGTGTCTTCCTTTAGGGTTTGTTTGGTGGTGTTTTTGCTGGGACAAGCTTTAGTCTTTCCCAAAGGATTACGAGAAATATTAAGTCAGTGATATTTTTTCTTTTTTTTTTTTTTTTTCCTTCCAAGCTGAAGGTTCTTAATGAATTCACCCCTTTCTCCTGGCAGAACTGTTCTGATTGCTCATTATCCCTGTTGCTTTTCTGGGTGTTCCTCGTGCAGCTCTCACCTCTTTGTGATGATGCTGGAAAGATCAGAGGGCTCAGGGACGTCTTTTTTTTTGCTTTGCTTTCCCCCTTTTCCTTGCAGTCTCTGTGCTCTGAGCCAACATTCCTGACTCTGCAGCCCCGACCCTGCTGTGTCCCTCCTCCTCCTCAGTGGTGGTTCATTTGGAACCCTTCACTCTCCAGGGATTATAAAGGATTTGTCCCCCATCCTCCCCTCCAAGTGTCCTGCTTTTCCCTGCTGACACCGGGCTTCACTTATCTCTTTGTCACCCGATACTCGGCGTTGTGAGATCCTTTGCAGCTTTTTGGCTTTGGAGTCAGTCCAAGTGAATAAAATCCAAGTGAATAATTCTGTGTCCTCTGCAGAATGTCACTGTGATGCTCGTCCCCTCCTGTCAAACCACTGCTCACCACACCGAGCCAGAGGAGCAGCCACCATTTATTATTTGATTTTTTGGACTTTCACGGTGCTTTTAACACTCCAAGTGCCTTTGGGTGACCAGATTTCCCCTTGTTAACAAGTCTGGCTCCTTCCAGCACTCCTGGTGAAGAGGATGTGTTGAATGCCACCCCAAAAATCTGTTCTCCTTCGGTGTGTTTGAGTTTTTACATGTTTATTAACTATTTCTTAAGAAGATTTCTACTTTGCCCAGTCACGTAGAAGAGTTTTCCTTAAGAAGCTCCCTCTCCCTTGCTCTGGCAGCTTTCCTGCTCCTGGTGTTTGAAGAAGCTCTTAGTTATTCGTATATTAACTAATTAGCTCTTCACATGGCTCTTCTTGGCATGGATTATTTTGCACGTGTGCTTGGCTCGAATTTGGGCTCTTGAATTTTCCAGAGCTGGAAGATTTTTTTTTTTTCTTCTTCTTCTTCTTTTCTTTTTATTCCTTGAAAATCTCCTCTGCTGCTTTTTAACCACGGTGAGGGGCATGTGAATGTTTAATCTTTCATAGTTAGTATATCTCTGCTTCAGAACACAGAAATACGTCTTTGAAGCAGTTTTTCATTGCCACCCACAAGCATTTAGTACTTTGAGCTGTTCCCTTTTGATTTCCCTTTTTGGACAGGGAAGAAATGAAGCACCAGAGTGCTGTGATATGGGGTGGTAACAGTTTTTATCCCTGCTCCCACAAAGGTGCTGGGTTTGGGGGTTTTATCCCGACTCTTGCCCATCATTAACACTCCAAAGGGTTGGAGCAGAAGCTCTTCCCTCTGTGGGTTGTCCTGACTCTGTGAAGAAAATCCTTTGGCAAACCTCAGACTTGGCTCAGCTCCCTCCTTTGCCTCTGGAACATCCCGTGGGAAGGGTTTGGAGGTGGGGTAGACACTCGTCTGTCGGTGCTGGCTTGGGGGAGGTTGACCTTGTGGAGGAGGTGGCTTCTGGAAATCCCTTCCCTGTGAATCCAGAGGGTGTTTGGCTTCTCTACCCTTGACCTTTCTGATGAGCTGAGGTCCAGAAGTGACAGGGGGTTGTGTCAGCAGTGCCTTGCAGGTCCTGTGCCTGTTGTGAGTTCGGGGGGTGTTTTGGGGGGTCAGAATGTCTCCACCTTCCTCCTGAAGCTCAACTCGCTCTGCCTGTGCAGATCAGCTGCCTCCCGTGTGGCATTCCTTGCATCAGGATGGCAAATGGTTCCTGGCTTGGATCAGCCACAGTGTGGGCACAGGCTCAGACCAGTGACCACCTCCCTGTGCTGGCCCTGCTGGGGCACCTCCAGCCCTGGGGGCAGTCCTGGGACCCTCCTAATAAGCCACTGGGGGACTGGAGTGTGTGCAGGGAAGGGAACAGAGCTGGGAAGGGGCTGGAGCAGCAGGAGCAGCTGAGGGAGCTGGGGGGGCTCAGCCTGGAGAAAAGGAGGCTCAGGGGGGACCTTCTGGCTCTGCAACTCCCTGACAGGAGGGGGGAGCCGGGGGGAAGTCGAGCTCTGCTCCCAGGGAACAAGGGACAGGAGGAGAGGGAATGGCCTCAAGCTGTGCCAGGGCAGGTTTAGATGGGATATTTAGAAAAATTCCTTCATAGGAATGGTTATAAGCAACTGTCCAGGGCAGTGGTGGAGTCCCCATCCCTGGAAGTGTTAAAAAAACATATGGATGTGGCACTTGGGGACATGGTTTAGTGGTGAACACAGTGGTGCTGCTGGCTGATGGTTGGACTTGATGATGATGATGATATTTTCCAACCTTTTCCAAAGATTCTGTGATTTCCAGTAAACACCTGTCCAGTCTTCTGGAGAGGGTTTGTCCTACTCTCAGTGTTTTGAGGAGCCACCAGGACTGCTCTCCTCCAGAGGGTGATGCCACCAGAGGGGTCCCTTCAGCTCTGTCTGGGGTAACCCTTCTGCTGGATGCTGTCCTTGGCAAGTGCCACAATTCCTTGAAAAATCTGCAGATGGGAGCCCAGGCTCCACAGGATTTCCTGTGGCCGTACCTTAGGAAGTAACATCCTTTAATAAATCTCCAAATGCAGTTTTAGATCATCCTAAAGGATTATTTTCACAGTGCTCTCGGGGATACTGGGGGGTATCTTGGAGTTATCCTGTACAGGGCCAGGAGTTGGACTGGATAATCCTTGTGTGTCCCTTCCAACTGAGGATATTCCCTGATTTCTTGGTAATCTCCAGCCTGTTGTCCTGCAGAAGGGAGGATGCCCAGCGTGCCTGTCTGCTGGAACTTCCTCTCTCTGCTTCCAAAACCACTTTTGCTTTGGAAAATCAGTGCAGGGATAATTATTTCTCCTGCTGGGTTGGCTTTAGGGCTGGGCAGTTGCTCAGGCAAGAGCCACACGCTGGTTTGTGCTTTGTGCCACTTGGACACAGAGAGCTGAGCAGCAGGTGAGCAAATCCAGAGCCAGGCAGAAAGCTGAGGATGAGGCTCCTCAGAATCCTGCTTTTTTTTGGGTGGATTGGTGCCTTTTTGGAACTTTAAAGTGCAGGCAGCAGCATGGAAAGGTCCAAATCTGCCAAGGTGACTGTTTTCTTCCTGAAATCACAGAACAGTTTGGGTTGGAAGGGACCTTAAAGACCATCCAGTTCCAACCCCCTGCCGTGGGCAGGGACACCTTCCATTAGAAGGTTCCTGTGGCATGTTTAGTGACCTGTTATTGCCCTTTTTAAAAATAATTCTTAGTATTTAATATTTTTTTTTAGTAATTTTCTTCTGGCCTGAGCACCCAGAGGGCTGTGAAAGTGCTCGGGGTGTCACGGGGGTGGCAGGAGCACATCTGGGCCTCGAAATAATTCCTTGCCTCTCTTTGTCTGCCACAAATAAAACTCCAGAAAGAAAATAAGGAGCTACTGGAGAGGGTCCAGAGAGGGGCAGAAAGGTGATGAGGGGTCTGGAGCATCCCTCTGATGAGGAGAGACTGTGGGAGCTGGACCTGATTAGTCTGGAGAGGAGGCTGAGAGGGATCTCATTAATCCATATAAATATCTCCAAGGGGTGCCAAGGGGATGGTGCCAGTTTTTTTTTTTTTGGTGGTACCCAGAGACAGGACATAAACAAAAGCACGAAAATTCCACCTCAGCATGAGGAAGAACTTCTTTCCATGGAGGTGGCAGAGTCCTGGAACAGCTGCCCGGGGAGGGTGTGGAGTCTCCCCCTCTGGAGACATCCCAAACCCACGTGGATGAGTTCCTGCTCCAGGTGATCCTGCCTGGGCAGAGGGGTTGGACTGGGGGATCTCCAGAGGTCCCTTCCAACCCTGACTGTTCTGTGATTCCATGAAAAACCTCTCCCGAGCTGTTGGTTGGCAGAACCTCCTGAGGGCGTCGGGTCCAAGGATGCCGACGGATCGGAGCGGGATCTGCCCTGGCTTTGTGTCTCAGGCTCCCAAAAGCAAACAGACAAAACCTCCTCCTTAAAATCTGTCAGTGATGGGAAGAAATTTCCCAGGTCTCCCATAAAAGGTTCACTAAGAAGCCAAGTGTTGGGTTTCTTCTCCTTTTTTCCCCCCTCTGTGGCCGTCCTGAAGGAACAGAAAGGGAAAGGATGAGTGTGAGGAGCATTTTTTCCCTCTCTCTGCTGAGTAATGAAGAGCTCCAAAGGGAGGGAAGTTGCTGGAAATGTGGAGCAGCTCCTGGCAGGGTTTTGGGGAATGGACAAGGCTGCAGATTTGGCTTTCAGACCTTGCTTTCAGGCTGATGTCTTGAAGCCCGTGTGGATGGGAAATTCCTTGCTGGTAGATCCAGTCTCCTGGAAAATGGGACCTCTTAAAAGAATATTTTCCAAATATTGCTGTGCAGGCATGGAAATGACTCCAGAGCTTGTGCCCTGCAGTGGGAATGTGCTGGAGGACACAGAGCTGGGAATGTGGTTGTGACTGTGGGTGAGTGAGAAGGGTTTGGTCAGGTCTGGGACAAGCTCCAGGAGTGGAGAGCTGATGTGGGATGTGGGATGTTTGGTGAACAGGATGAACAAGTGACCAGATCTTGGAATAAGAACGGAAGAAATTGGTGGCTTTGAAATCCAGAGTGACTTTACCTTGGAGTCTTGGCTTAAAAACCAACCTTGTGGGATTTTCCTGCGTGAGTGAGATGTTCCCTTGGGTGGAAGTAGAAAGTCCAAGCTCAGCTCCTTCAGTAAGGACAGATGATCCCAGATTAACCCTTACACTTCATAGACCTCGTTGCTAATCCCGTTTTGGAATGGTTTGGGTTGGAAGGGACCTTTAAGTTCACCTTGTTCCACCCCCTGCCATGGGCAGGGTCACCTTCCACTAGCCCAGGTTGCTCCAACCTGGCCTTGGACACTTCCAGGGATCCAAGGGCAGCCACAGCTTCTCTGCCCAACCTGGGCCAGGGCCTCAACACCCTCCCAGCCAGGAATTCCTTCCCATTATCCCATCTAACCCTGCCCTCTGGCAGTGGGAAACCATTCCCTGTGTCCTGTCCTTTCATCCCTTGTCCCAAATCCCTCTCCAGCTTTACTGAATTGTCTTCCTTCTCCTACCTGCCAACAATATTTTGTTATTACATTAATCAGATTAATTATTAAGTTAATTATTGAATTACACCATTAAGAACATTTAGTTTGGAATTTATCCCTCGACAAAACCCCCACCAAACCAATTCCTTTCTCCAGACTCTGCCCTGTGTTTCTCCTGCCTTTTTACTTCTTCCTTGGGAAGCAGCAGCTAAAAATGGCCATTTTCTCTTGGTGCTGTGCCACAGCTTGGGCTGTGCCAGACAGAACTTCCATGAGCTTTATCTTGGAGAGAATTCCAAAATAGGTGCTGGAAGGGAACTTGATAAATGACACATCCACGGGTCACAGTAAAACACGTCAGGGATGTTTGTGTTTTTATAAAAATACCTCAAATACTATTGTGTGTCTTAGGGGTGTTAATTCTTTTGCCAAAAATAGCCGTAGTAGGAAAAAAACCCCACCAGTTCCTTGGACCTGCTGTCCTTAAAATCGTTATTTTTTTTGCACTTAATCTTCATTTCTCCGTTTGCTGGATTTTATTTTTTTATCTGGTTATCTGAAAGGCTGAAGTTTTATAACAAAATATTCTCTCCTGGGAAGCACAGTCTAATTTTGTTCCTCCCTGATTCTCCCAAATAATAGAAATGCATGCAAAATAACCTTGAGATAAAGCTATATTTTGTTATTTTCCTTAAAATTAGTTGTTTGTTGGAGAAACAGGTGAGGTTAAGTGTTGGCTTTCTGACACCTGGTTCCAAATCCCTGTAGCTGGGTTGTAGAATGCAGCTTTTTATTGGATTCAGGCTCTTTTTTTGGTTTTTTAGGTTTTCCTTTCTTAAATGAATCTGTTGTATCCAGAACAAGCTTTTGGTCCTGCAGCTTGAAAGAATAATTAGAATTATTTTTTGGAATTATTATTAGAATATTTAGAATTATTTATTCTACTTTATTATTAAAATATTTAGAATTGTTTATTCTAATTTTTAGAATAATTAGAATTATTTTAGTGCCGATGCTCAGATTTGGGCCTGGTAGAGAAGTATAATGGATGCTCTGTTAGATTTTGAGGTTAACTGATCTAAATTGGGCTAATTAAGCAGTGCTTTAATTTTTATTGGGATAAGTAACACTAATAAATGATAATTGAGTTAGGAGGGTAAAATATGAGGGGTGTAGGTGCTTAAGTGCCCGTTGTGCTCCCTGACCGTCCTCAAATCCCTCAGTCTTTAAGGTAATAATTATAATAATCCCCTGTTTAATTATCCACGTGGATAAAACTGTGAAGCAGAGGCTGCAGGGCCCTGCTGGGGAGAGAAAAATAAATGGAAGCTGGAAATAAAAGCAGGAAGTGCAAGTTGAGATCCAAGGTGGCTCGACCCGAGTGACGTTTCTTTGAAGAATAACTTGCCTTGGAGTGTCTGGCAGCGAACACAGAAATAAAACTCCTCGTCAGGAGGAGAATAAAACCCCAAACAAAGAGCCCTGATGGGAACAGAGCAGTTGAAAGGTGTTGCCAGTGGGGAATTGCTTGTAAAATCCAGGATCTTTTGTGTTCGTGCCCTCGTGTAGGTTGTGGGATGTGCTGGGTCTGAAGGGTTGGGCACCCCCAGGCTCTGCAGGGCTCGGCTGGGCCGGGGCAGTCCCAGGGCAAGGACAGGCTGGGTGGAGAAGGGATCCAGAGCAGCCCTGGGAGAAGGATTTGGGGGTGTTGGTGGGGGAGAGGCTGGAGATGCCCCAGACCAGACCCCCCCGTGCCCTGGGCTGATCCCCCAGCGTGGGCAGCAGGGCAGGGGGGGATTCTGCCCCTCTGCCCCTGTCTCAGCTGAGACCCCCCTGCAGAGCTGCTCCAGCCCTGGGAACAACAGCACAAGGACGTGGAGCTGCTGGAGAGAGTCCAGAGGAGGCCCCGGAGCTGCTGCCAGGGCTGGAGCCCCTCTGCTCTGGAGCCAGGCTGGGAGAGCTGGGGGGGTTCCCCTGGAGAAGAGAAGGCTCCAGGGAGAGCTGAGAGCCCCTGGCAGGGCCTGAAGGGGCTCCAGGAGAGCTGGAGAGGGACTGGGGACAAGGGATGGAGGGACAGGACACAGGGAATGGCTTCCCAGTGCCAGAGGGCAGGGCTAGATGGGATACTGGGAGGGAATTCCTGGCTGGGAGGGTGTTGAGGCCCTGGCCCAGGTTGCCCAGAGAAGCTGTGGCTGCCCCTGGATCCCTGGAAATGTCCAAGGCCAGGTTGGAGCAACGTGGTCTAGTGGAAGGTGTCCCTGCCCATGGCAGGGGGTGGAACAAAATGAGCTTTAAGTTCCCTTCCAAGCCAAACCCTTCTGGGATTCTCTGCTCAGACCCTGCTGTCCATGGGGTGGGCAGGAGTGGGGGAGGACCTGAGGAGAAGGCAAGGGCAATGCTGAAAGATGAGATGGGGTAGGAGAGACTTCCAGGGCGAGGAAAACTTGTCTTAAGATTGAGAGTGTGTGAACACTTCACCCTCTGGCTCGATTCCACCGCGCTCTTAATCCCCAAACATGCTGTTAATTGTCTCCTTGTGCTTCCAAGTGTTGACTGAGAAGATGCTTCCTCGGAGCTCCACATCCTCAGCCACAGAGGTTGTGGGAAGAGCAGCAGGACTCTGCCCAGGGGGAGATTTCTCAACATCTCAGAGCAGCAAAACACTGGAACTGCTGCAGAAACAGAGCTGAAAACGCTGCTCAGACTGACTTGCCCCTGGCTCAGTCCATCCTCTGTGCTTTCTCTCTCCCCAAAATACAAATGTCTTGATTCAAACACAAACTTTACTGAAAGGCCGTGAGGTTTTTCACTTTTGAGCAGAAAATACTTGTGTGAGTAACGAGTCAGGAGAGCAAAATGTTGATTTTTGTGCGTCCTGGCTGAGCACTGAGTTGTGTTTCAAGGCTCCTGCCAAAGCTGCTTCAACCCCTGGGGTGTTTATATCCTTCTTCATAATCACTGTGACACCCAGGAGGGGTTTAAAAGGGTTTTTTTTTGGTGTCTGTGCCTCAGTCCTGGGGGACCATCCCCTTCCACGGGGCAGCTCTGCTGGCTGAACAGCAGCTGCAGCGCTTCCATCCCTGCACAGTGGGAGTATCCCCATTTTCTGCTCTATTTCTTGGGAAAACCAGCTTGGGAAAACATGGAATCACAGGGCTGTGAGGTGTCTTAAAGCAGGTGTTGCATGTTGAGGTGTTTTTCTTCTCTCTGTGTGAGCTTGGCAAGGTTGGATGCCGACATCCCTACGACTCCTTTTCCCAGAGGATACAACCAGGCAGGGGTTGTGTGGCTGCTCCAGCCCGACCCCATCAGTGCAGAGGCCAAAGGGTGTCCCAGGGGTGCTGAAAACACAAATTCCCCCTGGAATCACCAACACTTTCTATGTCCAGTGAGGGGATTTTTTGGCCTGACCATCTGCTCGCTGAAAACCCAATAAACCCCCAGTAACCACAGAAATTAGAGCTGGTTTGGGGAAGAAAATGCAAAAAACCACTTCCTTCCTATTTCTGGTGCAGTGAATGTTACCCAGGGGTGATTTTCTTCACTAAAAGTTGTGGTTTTTTTCAGTATTTCTCTTTTTTTCATGGCCCCTTCTGTGAATGGTGTGTTTGCATCCAGTCCTTTGCTGTAATGGGCTGAATGTTACAGTTTTCCAGCAGAAAAACATCCCTAAGTGTCCAAGATTTACAGTTTTCCCCCATGTTTACTCACAAAATGTATAATAAAGGAGCAATTTGTTTATTTTGGGTGCGTGGCTGGCCAGGAGTTTGGGAGAAGCCAACTCTTCTAGGTGGGGAGGGATAACAAACACATAAATTCCCATCCAGGAGCTGGAAAATGCCATTGAAAAAAACAACTTAATGTTGGCAGGGACGCAGAATAAAAATGTGCTGCTGTATTTAGGGTAATTGCATTTTGGAATGTTTCCTCTGGCAGGTTTTTTTTTCAAGTTTTAAAAATAAGATTTATGGTCCGTTTGCCCAACGTCTGGCACGAGGAGAAGGAGTAGGTGTGTTCCTGGAAGCTCTCATGGATGATCCACGTTGGTCCTGGCAGGGTTGGGAATTGTTGGGCTGTGGATTGGTGGCGTTCAGGAGGTGCTGTTTAAACTGAGCAATGGGAAAATCCGAAGGTGAAGCGGTTCTGGGTGGGAGGTTTGTCCTGCTGGAGCGATTCCAGAGGAGGCCCTGGAGATGCTCCAAGGTCTGGAGCCCCTCTGCTCTGGAGCCAGGCTGGAGGAGCTGCCCCTGGATCCCTGGAAGTGTCCAAGGCCAGGTTGGACAGGGCTTGGAGCAACCTGGGCTGGTGGAAGGTGTCCCTGCCCGTGGAACTGGATCTTTAAGGTCCCTTCCAACCCAAACCATTCCAGGATTCTGGAGCCCCTCTGCTCTGGAGCCAGGCTGGGAGAGCTGGGGGGGTTCCCCTGGAGAAGAGAAGGCTCCAGGGAGAGCTGAGAGCCCCTGACAGGGCCTGAAGGGGCTCCAGGAGAGCTGGAGAGGGACTGGGGACAAGGCATGGAGGGACAGGACACAGGGAATGGCTTCCCAGTGCCAGAGGGCAGGGTTAGGTGGGATATTGGGAAGGAATTCCTGGCTGGGAGGGTGTTGAGGCCCTGGAATGAATTTCCCAGAGAAGCTGTGGCTGCCCCTGGATCCCTGGGAGTGTCCAAGGCCAGGTTGGAGCAACGTGGTCTAGTGGAAGGTGTCCCTGTCATGGCAGGGGATGGAACAGGATGAGCTTTAAGTTCCCTTCCAAACCAACCCATTCCATGCTTGTGTCCCAGGGATGTCTGTGTGAGCTCCTCAGGGCCCTTCACTCACAACCAGCTCCTCTCCATTTCTCTCTGTGTGAGACTCTCTTGTCCTTTCCAGCATCTCCTGGTGCTCCACACGTGAGGTTTCCTGGAGTGACTCTCCCGTGCCGTGGCTCACAAACTATTCCACGTTCAGGGAGAGTCGCTGTGCTGGAACCCACTGCTCTGACCCCAGTAAACCATCAGTGGGCACAGAGCTCTGGGGTTTTTTGGACAACGCTCTCAGGGGATTGTTGGGGTGTCTGTGCAAGGCCAGGAGCTGGATGGAGGATCCCTGTGGGACCTTCCAGCTCAGGATATCCCACGGTTCCAAACCCGAGGCTGGTGTGGAATAGTTTAACCGTTGTGAGGGCAAGCAGGTTGCTCTTATTTTTCATTTTTTTTTCTTTTTTTTTTTTTTTTTTTGTTCTTAAAGTGATTTACATCTTTAAAATAACGAGGCATTTCAGGCATTTCCCTGTTCCTGGTGGGTTGTTTCCTCTTCCTTTGGGAGGGTTTGGCCCCAGGCGGAACTGTGGAGTCCTGGGGTGGTGACTCACGGCCTCCCTCTGCCACCAAATTATGAAGAGAATTTTACACAACTCATTTATTTAATCTCTGCTGCAAATCCTTCATATCAAAACTTCTCCCCTTCTCCTTCCTGGGCAAGAGCTGCTTTATTTTTAATTTCTTAATTAAGTGATGATTCATGAGTTTAATCCATACCGTTACTTCTTCTATGTTATTTTCTTTAATGCATTTGGACACCAAATTCTGCACCTTCTCCCAATTTTGTGTTTTCTACCTGGGAACCTCATATTTAGACACCTCTGTGTGTGTACAAAAAAATATATATATATTTATATATGTAAATGTAAGAGTATATATAAATATATTTATATAAAATGTATAATATAAATGCATATACAATATATACATATATTTTATATATTAATGTATAAATATATAAACATATATTTTTATATAAATATGTATAAAACATATGTATATATGATATAAGTTTATATAAATGTATACACATATAAACATTATGTGCAAAACATGTATCTATAATATATGAAATATATTTATAAGTGTATGAATATATAAAAGACATACTTTTATATATAAACATGAATAAAAAATATATGTATATATAATATATTAATATATTTACATAAATACATAGAACATTTATTTTTAGATGTAAAATATATGGATGTGTAATATATATTAATATATTTATATAAAAGTGTAAATATTTAGAACATATATTTTTATGTATAAAATATATAAAAATAATATGGACATATAATACATATTAATATATTTATATAAACGTGTAACTGTATAAAACATACATTTTTAGATAGAAAATATATAAAAATAATATGGACATACAACACATATTAATATATTTATATAAATGCGTAACTATATGGAACATATATTTTTAGATAGAAAATATGTAAAAATAACATAGACACAGAATATATTTATATAAAGGTATTTATATAAATGTGTAACTATATAGAACATAGATATTTATATATAATATATACAAAATATATATTTAGATCTATGTTTAATACATATTTTATTTATAAAAATTATGTATTTATATAAATATATTAATATATGTAGATAATAGAGAGAAATATGCATTTATATATAAATGTATAAAGATATAAACATATTTTGTATATAAAATGCATATAAAATATATATTTATATAAGTGTATAAATATATATTATATAAATATATATTATATCTAAGTATATCATATGTATGTGTAAATTAATATAAAATAGATATTATATATTTATATATAAAATATATATAAATATATATGTATATATAAAATATATACATAAAATATATATACATTATATATCATATGCATTTATATATTATATATAAATATATATATAATATACATAAAATAGGCATTCATTATATATTATATATTTATATATTATATATACATATTTAAATATATATCTATATATAAAAATATATAC
>NW_020884936.1:3659158-3668478 GCF_003945725.1 Corapipo altera
ATTTATATATATATTTATTTATATTTTTATATATTTATATATATAAATATATATATTTATTTATATATTTATTTATATATATATATTTTTATATATATATATATTTATTTATATATATTTTTTTTATATATATATATATGTGTCATGTGAGAGGTACTTTTAGAGCAGCTCCTGCTCGAAGCAGCTCCAGCCATGGAAAGATAATTCCTCAGTTGGGAGCTTTGCTGCCTCAACCAGCAGAAATGGCCAATCCCAAAAAATGGATGGTCAATCCCAAGGGATGGGTGGAGGATCCACACCTTTGTGAGGGGCCGGCTCCGGGAAGCTGCTCCAGGAATTTGTGTCTCCATTCACTTGGACGCTTGGGAACTGCACGGAGAGGGATCATATGCAGAGTTTGTTGTTTGTTTGGCTTTTGGGTTTTTTTTTCCCCCCACCACTGGGTTGGAGGGGGTTGTCTTTGAAAGCTGAGGGATGATTTGGGGACCTGATTTATGTCTGGGATGGACAAACCCAGGAGCTTCCAATTTCCTTGCTGAGAGCCTGATGTAGATCATGGAATCATGGAATGGTTTGGGTTGGAAAGGACCTTAAAATTCACCTTATTCCACCCCCTGCCATGGGCAGGGACACCTCCCCCTAGCCCAGGTTGCTCCAACCTGGCCTTGGACACTTCCAGGGATCCAGGGGCAGCCACAGCTTCTCTGCCCAACCTGGGACAGGGCCTCAACACCCTCCCAGCCAGGAATTCCTTCCCAATATCCCATCTATCCCTGTCCTCTGGCACTGGGAAGCCATTCCCTGTGTCCTGTCCCTCCATCCCTTGTCCCCAGTCCCTCTCCAGCTCTCCTGGAGCCCCTTCAGGCCCTGCCAGGGGCTCTCAGCTCTCCCTGGAGCCTTCTCTTCTCCAGGGGAACCCCCCCAGCTCTCCCAGCCTGGCTCCAGAGCAGAGATGATCCACTGTCCCACTGGAATTAACTGATCCTTGATTGGCATCAAACTGATCTTAATTAACCCACCGAGTCCTTTCAAAGCTTTGGATGTGCCTTAAATCCATCAATCTCTGCTGCAGGACATTTCATCTGCCTTTCCCACGCGGAATGTGCAACCCCGGGTGGGTGAGAGGGACAATTCCCTCCCCGAGCCAACAAGGTGGGACTCATAAATCCTCAGTTGTCCTGATCTAATCAGGAGCCCTATTTTTACACATCCTGTGCCGTGTGTCGGGGTTTTTTTTAGTGTTTTTCCTAAATGGAACCAGCATCCGACGGTGTTTTTCCCTTTGCCCACTTCCCAAACAGGAAAAGTCAGGCCTTTATTTTTTCCTCCGAGGGAAGACATCGGAACTGCCGCTGAAGGGCACCGTGTTTTGACAAGCCAAAGGTGTAAACAGATGAGAAATGGCTTTGGCTCTTTAATCTTGGTGTGGGATGGGATTTAGGGAATGTATTCCGCAGGCACGGAGCATGAAATTCCCGTGAAATTCCCTCAGTGTTTGTTGCTGTCTGTGCCACCTTTGTTTGGAGCGAAGTGGCTTTGCAAGCTGATGTTTTTTTGGGGAAAAACCTGGGATAAGAGGGGTCATTTGCTGTATGGAGTAAACGTGTGTGTGGGATGTGTTTGTTCTCTTGGGTGGTGGAGTATCACCAGGGAAATCACCGGGATATGAAAGCGGGAACCAAGGGAGGGTACCTTGGGAAGGGATGTAGCTGGGGAGCTGATCCCTGTGCTGCTCCAGCATCCCTCACCTTCCACCTCCCCTGGATAAAACCAGAGTTGCAAACCGATTTTAATCCCGCTAATAAAATGCTCCGTGTGTGCTTTTGCAGCTGGATTAGGAATTGGTGGATGTGGTAACTTCGGGATGATTCTGGCAGCTTTGGGAATTGCTGGACTGCTCCGTGTGTTTGTGAAGGAGATCCAAGGAGGCCCTGACAGCCTCTCCTGGCCTGGAAACGCCTGGATCTTGTGATAAGGGGCAGCTCCACAGCCCAGGGGCTGAGGAACAGCTTTAGGAGCTCAGCATTCCACGTGCTCCGTGTGGACGGATCCGGATCGGTGCCGGAGGGAAAGCGAAACGCAAAAAACCTTGTGCAGAATTTCTTTGTTTTCTACGTGTCTGTGGGTTTTTTTTCTTTTTTCCTTCTCCTTCTCAATTTTCTCTCTGGGGACACCGAGGTCTTTTGAAGCAAATTGGCTCCGGGCCTGAGACATGACATGTTGCCTTTTTAAAATTCCTTTTGCACTATCAGTTGGACACAGAATCCTTGGCTTCCTGTCCTAAAGAACGGCCCAGAATCCCTTTGTTCTGCCTCAGTGGGGACTGTTTTGAGGAGCACACAAAGTCTGACAACTCTCTAGGAACCCCTGAGAGGTGTTTTCCATCATTTGGGGCCATTACTCTGCTAAATATATTTGGGTATTTTTTAAGTTATTCCATTAAATGCACCTAAAAACGACCTGTTTGCATTTTGGGAATAGCTGGGGGGGGTTTTGGAATCTTGCAGGCTCAGAGCAGCGATGAGCAAACGGTGCTTCTACATCTGTGGATTTGTTGGGATGTTTTGTAAAGTCTGAGCAGGAGGTTCCAGGATCCCGTGTGGGGAGTGTTGAGGAAAGGGAGCTGGAGCCTGGGAGCTGTTTGGGGTTGGGAGAGAGGTAGAAGTGATGACTATGGAAATGGAGGTGGAAGGGTGAGACTCTGCTTGGACTGAGACACTTGAATTGATCCCTTTATTTGAAGGTATCACAGGAGCAGCCCTGGGAAAAGGATTTGGGGGTGTTGGTGGGGGAGAGGCTGGAGATGCTCCAGACCATACCCCCCCGTGCCCTGGGCTGATCCCCCAGCGTGGGCAGCAGGGCAGGGGGGGATTCTGCAGGTGAGACCCCCCTGCAGAGCTGCTCCAGCCCTGGGAACAACAGCACAAGGACGTGGAGCTGCTGGAGAGAGTCCAGAGGAGGCCCCGGAGCTGCTGCCAGGGCTGGAGCCCCTCTGCTCTGGAGCCAGGCTGGGAGAGCTGGAGGGGTTCCCCTGGAGAAGAGAAGGCTCCAGGGAGAGCTGAGAGCCCCTTGCAGGGCCTGAAGGGGCTCCAGGAGAGCTGGAGAGGGACTGGGGACAAGGGATGGAGGGACAGGACACAGGGAATGGCTTCCCACTGCCAGAGGGCAGGGATAGATGGGATATTGGGAAGGAATTCCTGGCTGGGAGGGTGTTGAGGCCCTGGAATGAATTTCCCAGAGAAGCTGTGGCTGCCCCTGGATCCCTGGAAGTGTCCAAGGCCATATTGGACGGGACTTGGAGCAACCTGGTCTAGTGGAAGGTGTCCCTGCCCATGGCAGAGGTTGGAACCAGATGATCTTGAAAGTCCCTTTCAACCCAAACCATTCCATGATTCCATGAAAACAGGTACCTGTTTTTGGTCAGCTGAATACTCCGGTCAAAGTGTTGCTTTGCATGTGTTCCCTGTCAGCCTGGTGCCACCCATTACTGTGGTTGTGACCATAATTTTTGAGCTGGATTTTTCCCAATGGATACAGAAAACAAGCTCAGGCAGCACCGGTTGCTGATGGGTGCACCGGCGTCGCTGTCTCGGTTCTTGGGTATCAAAGCACAGCTTTCAGGCCCGTTATTCTTTGCAAACTTCAGCTGAAAACTGCTTAATTATCCTGCAGAACCATGGAAATGAAATCTTTTCCCTCTTTTGTCGCCAGCACTTGGTGGATGAGGGTGGATTTCCATCCTTTCCTTCGGAGTGGGAGTTGTTCCTCTTCCGTGCCGGCAGCAGCGAGAGGTGGTTGCTCCATAAAGAGGCTTTTTCTAAGCTGTGCAGGCAGAGTTTTCCTCCTTTCTTGCCTTTTCTGGGATAAATTTTTCCAAGTTCAGTTTTTAAAAGCTTTTGTAGGTCTGGGAAAAATTCACCTCCCGGGTGTGTGTTGTCTTTGTCTTGTTGGTGTTGCTGCTTTTCAAGCCCTCCTGTTTCACGATCTGTAGTTGATGCAGGAAATGAAGTATTTTCTCTTTCCCTTCCATCTCTTGGGTTTCTCATCAGTGTTTTTTTTGATGAACCCATCAGAGCTGGATGCATTCTAAAAATATAAATATCCCTGTACTAGACATTAAGGGATGTGAAGTGGGGATGCTTTTAACCAGCTCTTGCTTTTAATCCGTGTTTTTTGTTGTTGCTGAAGGTGCTTGATTTCCCTGAGGGTTGGTGATAGTCAGACAAACCTGAGGGTAAACATGGATTTTTAAACTGTGTTTTATTGTCCTGGATGGATATCCAATCCATCCCTGTCTCCCTCCATTCCCTGGAAAACTGTGCTGCAGCATTGAGAGGTGCCCGTGGTGTGGTGGTTGATTATAAATCCCCCTTTTTTCCAGCTCTCCTGGAGATGCCTTGGAGTTTTCTCCTTCCCTAAAATGCTGTTTCAGCTCAGAGGTGGATTTCCCTGCGGGTTGTTGTTTGTGGGAGCCCATCCTGCTTCACCTGGCTCCTAAATCCACGGAGAAGAGGGAAGCTTGTGTGGTTTTTTGGGAATGGTGCCATGTTGTGGCTGTGTGGAGCCTCCCATCCCAACCATCCCAGTGGCTTTGTGTTCACTGACAGTGCCATAAGCTTGTTTTATTGTTTATTTTTTTAAAGGGCGAATTAATTTATCTCCTCTGCCCTTTGCACAATGGGGCTCATAAATTCCTGAGTCAAGGCTGTGACCTTTGCTCGAGCTCTGAGAGGGGATCAGAGCCTTTCACCAAGACACCCACGATGGAAAGTTTGTCTTTCTCCCTTCTTTATTACCCAGGGATTACCCTCAGCGCTGCCAAACCCCTGCCTTGTTCCTCGTGGGAATTTGCCTGGCTTTGCTTCTTGGGTGGACCAAGTCCTGCTGCTGACAGCTCTCCCATTAATTACTATTAGTGATTAAGTAGTAAATAATATTAACAGATCAAGTTACTCTGTACAGTGACCCCTTTATTTCTGTCTTTAAGGCAGAGAAATGGCACTTTGGTCCCTCAGAGGGTGGTTTGGTTGAGGCTTAAATGAATATTTTGGAATCTGTATCAACTCCCCCTTTCTCTTCCAGTTTCTCAAATGAATGTTGCTTCCATGAGCATAATGATGGGATTTGGGGAAGGAATTCCTGGCTGTGAGGGTGGGGAGGCCCTGGAATGGATTTCCCAGAGAAGCTGTGGCTGCCCCTGGATCCCTGGAAGTGTCCAAGGCCAGGTTGGAGCAACCTGGGATGGTGGGAGGTGTCCCATGTCATGGACATGGAATGAGATGATTTTTAAGGTCCCTTCCAACCCAACCCATTCCATGATTCCATGAGTCAAATCCAATGTTTCATTAATGACTTCATTAATTATTAATATTAGCTGTAGCAGCACATAAGCACTTCAGTATTTAAACTCAACCTTCCCTGCCTGTGCATGCAGCAAAATATTTCCTATTTATAAAATGTCAATGTTATTTTAAAATAATTTATTATTAATAATATTTTAATTATTATTTTATTGTTAGGTTTATTATTAGGTTTATTATTATTTTTGTCTTATTATTATTTCTAGTATTATTTTTAGTATTATTTTTGTATTATTTTTATTATTAACTCTATTATTAGTTTTTTATTATGTTTGTATTATTTTTATTAATTGCTTTATTATTAGTAGTATTTTTGTAGTATTTTTATTATTAGCTTTATTATTAGTTTCATTATGTTTGTATTATTTTTATCATTAACTTTATTATTAGTTTTATTATTATGTTTGTAGTGTTTTGGTTATTAGCTTTATTATTAGTTTAGAATTAATTTTATTATTAATTTTACTATCAGTTTAGTATTGTTTTTGTTACTAGTTTTATTATTTTTATATAGTTGTATTATTTTTGTATTATTTTATTATTATTTTTATTATTAATTTTTATTATTATTATTTTTATTATTATTTTATTATTTTTGTTATTATTTCATTATTAGCTTTATTATTAGATTTATTATTAGTTTTAGTATTAATCTTATTATTAGTTTTATTATTAATATTGTTTTTATTTTATTATAATTTTTACTATTATTTTTGTATTATTTTTATTAGTTTTATTGTTAGTTTTATTGTTAGTTTTATTATTTTATTATTAACTTTTTTATTAGTTTTATTATTATTCTATTATTATCTCTGCATTATTTTATTATTACTTTAATGATTATTTTACTATTATTCATATCACAATTTTATTAACATTTTATTATAATTTTCTTAATTTATCATTATTATTTTAATTTTTACTCTTATTTTTTTTATAAATTCTTTATTCCTAAACCATTCCCAATCCCTAACACCGACCTGATTCCCAATTCCTGGATGATCAGAGGCTGTTAAAGCAAATCCTCATTGACCAACCCCGAGCTCAGTCTCCCTCGTGGGGCAGTTCCTTTGTCCGGGGGGTTTTCTTTCCCCTTCCACGAGATCTTTGGTTGCCCACTGGTGTTTGGGCTCCCAGGATGGATTTCTGTGGATTTCCACCCTGGGAACAAAAGCTCCCTTTGTATTTTTGGTCTGAACTTTCAGCACAGGCTTTTAATTAAGATTTCCTGCAGCTCCAATGGAGAAGCGTAAGAACAACAGAGAGAAATCCGAGTTATAACCCTCGTGGATCTTGTTGGGACTCATATTTCCTTGCAGGGCCTTTAAACCAATTGGGAAATTCTCATTTCTTGGGTACTTGGCACGAGTGGAAACACATCCCAGGCCTTTTCTGCAACAGGAAAAACCCCACTCAGACCTGCTTTTTAATTTTTTAGTTTATTTCTTTTCCCTGTTTCGTGGCCAGCCCAGGCTATCAAATATTCAGAATTAAGAACAGCTTTGGGGAAAGGAGTAATAAACGTGGATGTGGCTCCCGTGGGTTCTCCTTATGGAGAATTCAGTGAGAATTGGGGGTGGAATTTTTGTCCACTGGCAGGGATGGCAATGAAAAGTGGGAATTCCTGCAGGATAGTAGGATATGGGAGGATAATCCAGGCTGGCAGTCACAGGGGGGTTTTCCTGGCTGTGTTTCAGGAGGAGAGCTCTGGGTTCTGGTTCCAGCTGAGGGCAGGACCTTCCCTCTCCATCCATGTGGGTTCATCTCCCAGGGATGAACGTTGGCCTGGATTTTCTGTGACAGTGTGGCTTTTGTGGGAATGAGGAAGCCTTGGGTAATCCGGTGCCTTGGCATCGTGGTCGACTCTTGATTAACTCCGGCTCATTTTAATTGGATTGGGGATTTACTTTGTCGCCCCTTGGCTTGGGGAAGGGCCAGCTGGGCCTGGAAGGGCTGGATGTGCCCGGGGTTGACTTAGGCTTGGTTTTCCCAGCTTCTCCACACGTGGTCTTTTGGCTGGAATTGTGCTGGAAGGCCAAATGTCTCGTGTGGATGTTCCCACTTTTCCGTCGGTGCCGATATCTCGTCACCAGCGGATGCTGCTGGATTCGGGTTTTGTCTCTGGAATTGAGTTGCTGATTTGGATCCTGTGTGGCCTCAGTGATCAAGGCTGTGGAGGGCTGTGCTTGGGGCCTGGAAGTACAAGTGGTGTGATCCCTTTGGATGCACTGTTTGGATGAAGGGATATCAGAGTCTGGGGGCACTTTTTGTCTTATGTTCTTATCGTGGAATCACGGAATGGTTTGGGTTGAGAGGGACCTTAAAGACCATCCAGTCTCACCCCCTGCCATGGGCAGGGACACCTTCAAATAGACCAGGTTGCTCCAACCTGGCCTTGGACACTTCCAGGGATCCAGGGGCAGCCACAGCTTCTCTGCCCAACCTGGCACAGGGCCTCCCCACCCTCCCAGCCAGGAATTCCTTCCCAATATCCCACCTAACCCTGTCCTCTGGCAGTGGGAAGCCATTCCCTGTGTCCTGTCCCTCCATGCCTTGTCCCCAGTCCCTCTCCAGCTCTCCTGGAGCCCCTTCAGGCCCTGCCAGGGGCTCTCAGCTCTCCCTGGAGCCTTCTCTTCTCCAGGGGAACCCTCCCAACTCTCCCAGCTTGGCTCCAGAGCAGAGGGGCTCCAGCCCTGGCAGCAGCTCCGGGGCCTCCTCTGGGACTTTTCCCAACACTTCAACATCTTTCTGTAGGGTTTAGATCTTGCTTTCTCTGCCTTCGGAATCTGGACTGGTCGTGTTAAAATATAGGGTTTTCTCTGGTGCCATCAAGTGGCAAAATCCGGTATCGTTCCTTGATTCGGAGGATTCCCAGGACGAGCAGAGGCGGCGACTGGGAAATGAGTGACTTTGCCCAAGGGCACAGTGAGATTCCTTGGGATGTGCCTTGTGTGGGACGGGTGGGACATGGGAATATCGGGAATAACGTTACTTTGTAAAAGGGAGAGGCTTTGGGCGGTGTGAGGTGTGCAAAGAACATCTGAGATCCTGTACCTCTTGCTCCTTCTACTCCATGGAATTTCCTACTGGAAAAAATCTGTTTATTGCCCTTTTTATTCCATTGCCCAAACCTGCATGACTATGGTCGTGCTGGGGATGAGGGAGGGGTGAAACCAGAATTTTCACATTATATTCCCACTAAGTAAATCTGGGTTTGCTGCTTCTAATGAAGAAAATGATGTTTTGCAATCCCAGTTTTCTCATTTTAATTTCTGGACTTGTTGCAAAGCAACTTTTGGTTGTTGGGAGGATTATCAGCCAAATATCCAGTTTCAGTGAGGCTTTTGAGTCGGTCTTCCCTGATTTCTTCTTGCTCTGAGGAGCTGAAACGGATGCAGAGTTGTTCTGTGGCTGCAGGTTACAACTTAATAAGTTCAGGGGATGTTTCAGGTGTTGAAAAGGGCCTGATTTTTCCTGATCCTGGTGTGTGGATCAGATTTGGGTTGGGGACAGTCCCTGTGTACCTGCAGTGCAACCTCCCAGAGCGTTCACTGGGCATTGCTTGTAAACAAGGAATTCCTAGTTATGAACACCAGACTTTGGATTCCAAATCCTGAGGGTGGTAGTTTTCCAGCAAAAAAGTCATACTCTGACAAAAAATCCTCTTTTTATTTGTATTTATTTATTTATTTTTAATCTTTAAAGCCTAAACTGTGGAAGTGGCTGGGCTGTTTTAGGAGCTGTAAAATGAGCAACTTCCAAAGGGAGAGGGAACCACCTGGAAGGGGATGCTTGGATGTATAAGGCTTCAAGCTCCCCAAATACTGTTTATATGTAGCATGTATATCTACTATTTATTTCTACTGTTACATGTAACATTTACATGTAATACTGATATCCATTATTTATATCTAATATTGAGGCCTAATATTGAGGCCTAATATTGAGGCCTAATATTGA
>NW_020884936.1:3668488-3674199 GCF_003945725.1 Corapipo altera
AATATTGAGGCCTAATATTGAGGCCTAATATTGAGGCCTAATATTGATACCATCTAATATCAATATCTACTATTACATGTAATATTTACATGTAATATTGATATCCATTATTTATATCTAACACTGATATCTAATATTTACTATTTATATCTAATACAAACCCAAGTAAGAGTATAAAGTTGCTCCAGGAGTCTCCCAGGGAGAACAGCAACAGGTCCTTCAGGAGAGCCTGACCTTACACATGCAGTGAGATTTTTGGGTGGCAGTTGGGACCTTCTGTAGGTTATTTTGAAACCACAGTCCCCAAAATGATGGTGGAAAAGCCAAGGGA
Organism: Corapipo altera; assembly: GCF_003945725.1. Taxonomy (NCBI): domain Eukaryota; kingdom Metazoa; phylum Chordata; class Aves; order Passeriformes; family Pipridae; genus Corapipo; species Corapipo altera. Next base: position 3,668,820 of record NW_020884936.1, read on the forward strand.
CCTTAAAGCCCATCTGGTTCCAACTCAGGGACACCTTTCACTAGCCCAGGTTGCTCCAACCTGGCCTTGGACACTTCCAGGGATCCAGGGGCAGTCACAGCTTCTCTGGGAATTCTGTCCCAGCCCCTCACCACCCTCCCAGGGAAGGATTTGGCTCTTCATTCCCACTTGACAACCTGGCTTTCCCTCCTCCCACACAGAGAGAGGTTTAAAGGTATAAATGTCACCCCTTGACCTCATCTGGTGGTTTCAAAATAACCAAATTAGCCCAGATCCCCTCATGGCTTGAACTTGACTGATGGGATCCTGGGATGGAGCAGGTTTGATGTTCACCTTGTCTATTAAGCTTCCCTCTGCTAATTCCATGTGTTCTGTGCCTCCATCCCTGAGGGGAGATGTGGAGTGGCAGGATTGGAGGAATGTGGTGCTGTCTGGACCAGGATGGGATAGTGCAGGATGTGTCTGAAGGGACGTGGTCCTCTCACTGTTCATCCTTATCCCACTGGCTGAGGAGGATTAGTTCAGATTCCAGGATTAGTTCAGATTCCATCCATTGCTAAATAGGATTTTTGGGCAAGTGAGACTTCCTCTGATGCTGAGATACCTCCTTCTGCCAGAGCACTTCTTGTTTTCTGAGGACAGGAAGCATTTGAAAGCCAGCCTGGCTTGGATGGCTTCATTTTTCAGGGAAATCCCATTCCAGCTTTGCCTTGCATCCCTTGGGAATGGGCTCACCTGTCATTCCATGCTCACTTCCCTGTGTGTGGGTGCTGTGAGACAGCCCAGGAGTGTTTGACCTCTCAAGGAATCTCTGATAATGAAGTTCTGTGTGTCCTTCAGCCACGTGTTCCAAACATTCATCCAGAGGGATTTGGGGGGGGAAGAGGGGGATCTGCAAACTCTTAAACCACCACAGTTTGAGAAATCAAACCCATCCTTTGATGGCTTCCAATTCTGCAGCCCCGAATCCAGTGGGATGGGTTTGTACAGCAGCTGAAATAAAGGAATGTTTTGGAGAAGAGAAGGCTCTGGGGAGAACTTCCAGCCCCTTCCAGTGCCTAAAGGGGCTCCAGGAGAGCTGGAGAGGGACTGGGAACAAGGGATGGAGGGACAGGACAAGGGGGAATAGCCTTAAGCTGAAGGTGAGCAAGTTTAGATGGGATATTGGAAAGGAATTGCTGGCTGGGAGGGTGGGGAGGCCCTGTCCCAGATTGGGCAGAGAGGCTGTGGCTGCCCCTGGATCCCTGGAAGTGTCCAAGGCCATTTGGAGCAACCTGGTCTATTTGAAGGTGTCCCTGCCCATGGCAGGGGGTGGATCTCGATGGTCTTTAAGGTCCCTTCCAACCCAAACCATTCCATGACTCTGTGATCCCAAGCACCCTTCTCAGGGAAAAGGAAAGTTGCTTCTGGTGGTTGGAAATAGAGTTAAAAAGTGCAAAGCGGGAGGTTGCATCTTCAAATTGATGTGAAAAGTACTTATAGAATCCTGGAATGGTTTGTGTTGGAAGGGACCTCAAAGCCCATCCAGTTCCACCCCTGCCATGGGCAGGGACACCTTCCACTAGCCCAGGTTGCTCCAACCTGGCCTTGGACACTTCCAGGGATCCAGGGGCAGCCACAGCTTCTCTGGGCAACCTGTGCCAGGGCCTCCCCACCCTCCCAGTCAGGAATTCCTTCCCAGTATCCCATCTATCCCTGTCCTCTGGCAGTGGGAAGCCATTCCCTGTGTCCTGTCCCTCCATCTCTTGTAAATGCTCTCTCTCCATCTTTCCTGTCAGCCCCTTCAAGTCCTTACAAAAACGTCTGGAACACTTGCAGTCACATATCCCAAACTGCTCCTTGGCTTTAGGGAGCAGATCTGATCCCACAGGAATGCCTTACATCCCTAGATAAGTGCTGTGGGTGGCTTGAGGGATTTTGGGACTGCAGATAACATTTACAAATAAGGTCTCTCAGACTACAGGACAGTCCCAGGTTCCAGATCCCACAGCTCTGTGCAGGGATGGATACAGGATTTGGGTTCTTTCTGTGGGTTGGTGTTGTATCTCTTGGTGCCTCTACTTGTCCAACTTATTTTTCCTCCTTTTCCAGCCTTTTTCTAGGCAGGAATAGATTTCCAATGATATGTTTTAACAGCTAAATCTACAGTTTCAACTTTCTGGATGTAAAAGCCTTTGCTCTGCCAGCCCTGTCCCTTGCCTCCAGTGAAGCTGGTGGAATATTACACCAGGATGAGCCATCAGCCAGCCAGGATTTGGGATAAACGATTGGTGTTATCAGCTGGGGACAAATTAATCACTTCCTTGACTCCAGAAGTCGTTGCTTGGGTTTAATTGCCCTGCCCAGCCTGGAAATGAGAAGTGTCAACTCTCAAATCTCAGGTTTGGCTCCCTCCAGCCTCGTGTTCTGGATGCCTTTCCCTGCAAATGGGTGAGAAGGGAGTGGGAATTCTCTTGGCAGTTCCAGGAGCGGATCTTGGTGCTCTCCCTTCATCCCATCCATCCCACCTTGAGCCAGGGATGTGTCCTGTTTGCCTTGGGAAGTGCCACGTTTTCCTTGGCCTCTCCCCTGGTTATCTGTTACTTTTGGATGTCTGTGAGGAACTCAAACCTTTGCCCACGCAAGTCAGGTCTGAAAGGTTTTTCCCTCTCTCCTGCTGCAGTTTTGGGACTGTCCTTGGTGGGTTTTCCCTCCCTGGTCGGATCCCTTTCCTTCTGTGCTATATTTGCTTCCCATTCTCCCTTCTCAGCGTTGCCAAACTCATCCCTTTGGTTGCCTTCAGGTTCTTGCAGGACCCCCAGGAAGGTTCTGGTGCCCTGGAAAAGCCTTGGCACCATTCACATCCTGATGGTTCCCATTTATTTATGGAACCTTCTTTCAGCTCTTGACTCTGGAGTTTGTAAAAACACAATGTGCAATAAAAACTAGAAGCCCCAACACTGTGAAATAATAAATTATTATTATTATTATTTCAAAATACCTTACAGTTTGTTTTGTGGGTGCTTAGGACTTGTGTGCTACATCCCAAGAGGATTTATCCAGCTTGGATTTGCTTATTCCCATCTTATTCCCTCTTGTCCTTAACTGAGGGCATGGCCTCACTATGTGATGTGACATTCTTTGAGTGACCCTTGATTTACCAGAGCCACCTCAATCTTCCCAAATCCTCTAAAAAATAACCTCTCAAAGAAAATGATAAGGCTTTCAAATAGCAAAAAAAAAAAAAAATGGTGAGTGGGGGAAAAAAAAAAAGCCAAGTTTAATGAGAGTAAAAACTGGGATAATTAATTTCTTTAAATAGATTAAGGGAACTGAGAGAGAAATGAGTGGAGCTGGATGAAGTACAGACCACAAATAATGCTTTAAAGAGACTAAATATGATGAATAGTGGTTGTTTTCTTCTTTAAAGACTTGTCCTGCTTGGGCCTGTGCAGGACTAAGGGTTGGACTCAGTGATCCTTGTGGATCCTTTCCAACTTGGGATGTTTTGGGATTCTGTGACTTGCAGACCCTCCCTGGGTGTCTCTTTTATCCTGGTTTTTTGTGATGCAGAGCTAGGACAGCTGGAGAAATCCAGCCTGAACAAACAAGGGTCACATTCTCTTTGCTCACCTCCATCAGGGATCAAATCTCGGTGCCAAGAACCCCTTTTGGGGTTATTTCTGTTTAAATGTTAAAAATGTGTGTGTGGCTTAAGGTTTGGGAGATTCCCACCAGCACTGTCACTGGTGGGGGTTCTGGAACTCTCCTTCAAGGTTCTCTGAAGGAAAAGCTTGAAAATTCCTCTTGAAAATGTTAATAAATATAGGAAAGATGGAGTGGAATTGTTCTGGGGGGGAGCCCTGATCTTTTGGTGCTCTCTGCTCCTTGGACACTGAGCATCCACAATGACCTGCCTGGATCAATCAGATCCTGTTATCCCATCCAGAAGTCGGGAATTCAGGAGGGGGAAAATCCTCCAGCCTCTTGAGAACGTGGGTCAGGTGCCACTCAAAGCTTGCTGTGCTTGGAAATGATTTAATTCTTGGTGAGTGAAGGCGTAGTTAAGCTGAAATCTGGGCTGAGCTCAAATTTGAAGCCTAAACAAGCACAGACTTCCCTTCTTACTGTGATTTCATAAAACAAGTCGAGAACAAATGTTATTCCTCTGCAAGCCAGCACAGAGAGCTTATTTTTGGTTATTTTAGTGCAGGACTGAGGGCTCCCTTCCCTGGCAGCTCTAAACTACTGCTGTTGTAGCTGTTTTATCTTCTCACTTACTAATCCAATCATTTCTCGTTTATTTGCAGTGATTGAACAAGTTGGATCTGTGATGGCAGATCTTTTAAAAACCACAGGATGGGCAGATACCTCACTCAAGACTGACCACAATGTCTTGCTTAGATGTTTGGACCTAAATATTAATTAATTAGCCTCATTTTTCCTGTGCTGTCCCACTGCTCTGGGTGGGTTTTTTTTTTGTCCCCAAAACTCTCGGGTAAAAAGTTTGAAATTGTCTTTGTGCAGAGTTCTTTGCCTTAAATTAAGCAAAAAAAGCCCAAGTCACTGATAGGAATTGTAATGGATGCTTGGAAATGGAGGAATGTTGGCTTGAGAGGAGCAGAGGAGAAGGTGGAAGAGGGTGGGAATGTGACAGTTGCCATCAGGTGATGATGAAGCTCCCGAGAACAATTCCAGTTGGGAGCACACAAGGGAATTTCTCTGGGGCCAAACTCAATTTTTGGCATCTCATTCCTGCAGGTGGGGAAGAAGAAGGGATGAAACCCTTGGAATGGCTCGGACAAAGGTTTTTTTGGTGCTGTTGCTGTGGCCCCATTGCTGTTTTAGTGCAGGTTGGTCTCGCACGAGGGCACTTCCACCTTTCCCTGTGCAGGTGGCAGCTGAAAATGGTTGTGTTTTAATTAGTTTAATTAGTGCATGGGCAGTGTGTGCTCGTTAGAAAAGCAGCATTTCTGGAAAATGAGCATTGGGGCAACATATCCCTGTTTTGGGATGGGCTTTCCCCTGTTCCAGATCTGCTTTCCCTGTAGTTTGGGTTTTTTTCCCTATTCTGAATTTCCCTGTTTAATTTGGGGGATGGAATTACAGGGTTAATGGAATTATAGAATTGTTTAGGTTGAGAAAGCCCTCTGAGATCATCCAGTCCAACCATCCCCCAGCACTGCCAAGGCCACCACTGACCCATATCCCCAAGTGCCACATCCACAGGGATTTTAAATCCCTCCAGGGATGGGGATCTACCCCTGCCCTGGGCAGCTGTGCCAGGGCTGGACAACCCTTTACATGAAAAGATTTCCCCAATATCCAACCTAAACCTCTTCTGGTGCAATTTAAGGCTGTTCCCTCTCCTCCTGTCCCTTGTTCCCTGGCAGCAGAGCCC
>NW_020884936.1:3674299-3728557 GCF_003945725.1 Corapipo altera
CCCAGCTCCCTCAGCTGCTCCTGCTGCTCCAACCCCTTCCCAGCTCCGTTCCCTTCCCTGCAAACACTCCAACCCCTCCGTGTCTCTCCTGTCTGAGGGTCCCAGAGCTGCCCCCAGGGCTGGAGGTGCCCCAGCAGTGCCAGCACAGGGGGACAGTCACTGCCCTGGGGCTGTGACACACCAGGGCTGGCACAGACCAGGGGCCCTTGCCCTTCTTGGCCACCTGGCCACTGGGATAGTGGAGAGGATGAGATTATGGGGGAGAAAGAACTTTTTATGGGAGGTTTTGGAGCCTGAATGGCAGGATCAGCCTGGAATAAACTCCTGGTGTTTGCTCTCCTCTCCCATTGTGGGATTTGCCCAGCTCGGGCCATGTCTATGGATGCAGCAGCTCCTGCTGCTCCAACATCACGCTCCAGTTCTTCCTGCTCAACACTGGCATGTTTTCCATCTTTCTTTGGAGGCTGGAATAGCTGATGGGGTGGGTTAGAGGAGAACCAGCCTGGTTCTTCTAGGCCAACAGGGCTTTGGTGGCTTCCTTCAAGCTTCCTTGGCTTCCCTTGCTCCTGGGGAAAGGTCTGGTGGCTGAAAACGCTCTACTGGCACAGCCAAGGCTTGTTGTGTGGCCATGGACATTTCACTCGATTCCTCTGTGCCTGTGTTTGCCAGGATGTGAAATATCCCTGATATTCCCCTCGAAGGGGAACGGAGACAGGTTGGTGTAGGATTTTCTGGTAAGAGAAAACATTTAAAGGTTCTGCGGTTTTAAGTTCTTGTTTCAGTGTGGGCGCTTTTCAGAAAGAATTCCACCGATCCCAAAACAAACACAAGTGTTGTGAGATATCCTTGGTAATGTTCTACTTCCAGGAATATTCCAGAATGCTCTGGGTGCGCCCTTACATCCAGAGCGGGAAGCGAAGCTTCCAGGCTGCCGTTCTCGTTTTCTGCGCGGTGAGGTCTCGTGGAGGGGTGAGCTGAGCTCACCAGGAGGTGATAAAGGGCTTCCAAATTGCTTTTGGGAACTCTGCTGTCCAGCTTTCAGTCGTCTGAGCAAACTTTCCTCCTGTGGATTCCGTGTCTGGCTTCAACTCTTAGGAAAGGCGCTGCTGTCGGAGCCTGGATCACGGAGCAGCGTGAAATACTTGGCTTGGGCTTCTCTGCGTGCAGAGTTCAAGTTGAGGCCTTCCAGATCCTGGAGCTGGCCCTGCTTTTGGCTGCCTGTGTGTTCCAAAGTGTGTCACACGCTCCCTGCCGTGCTCTGGTGCAGTTCAGCCGTGGTGACACGGGGTGGTGGTGACACTGAAGGTCTGGTGGCCCGCGGCAATCCCGGTTTTAGTTTGCTGTGGCTCTGGATTACTTTATTCTGGATTACTTTATTTCCTCTGGATTACCTTGTTTTTGTGTGTCTGCTTCTTCCAAGCCCCTTCCACGGTGCTCCGTGAGCCACGAATCGCCGGGGTGGCGTTTTTGGAAGAGCCGGTGAGAAAACTTGAACATCCACAGTTGTCTTGTGGGTTCAGGTGCTCCCAGAACTTCTGGCAGTGGTTAAATCACCCCCATATCTGGCACATGTGACTTCACCTTCTCGGGGCTTTTATCCTTGGTTTTGATCCCTCTTGGATCTGCCCTCTGGATCCTGTTGGTTTGGTGAAGACTTCACTGACTGCTCATGGTGCTGCCCCTGGGCGAGGTGGGCTGGTGTGTGTGTGGAGCTTGTTTGAGCCAAACTCTGCCCCCAGAGCAACCTTCCTTCCCAAATTTCCCCCAGTGTCCCAGAATCCCATTGTTTTGAGCTTGTCCCTGTCACCCAGAGCTGTTGTGACTCTGAAAATGCTTTGCCCTAAAACCCTTTTTGGGATTGTGCAAGTTCAGGGGTAGAACCTTCCTTGGCGTCTCCTGTTCACAGTCCATATTCCCCTGTAGTTGGGGAGAACTTCTGGGCATCTTTTCTGCTTGCTCAGCTTTCCTGAGGTCAGTTTGGTGTTGGAAAGGTCTTTTCCTTCCAACTCTTGGCCCTGTGCTGCTGTTCTGTTTAGTGTCTGGAGCACTGAGCTCTTGTCAGCACATCTTGGAGGGAATTTGGGAGGTTTTTTTATGCTGTTTTTTTGATAAATAGTAGCCTGGAAGAGAACTTGGAGTGTGTTCTAGTTGGTGTTTCAGCCCTTCCTACACTGCTGACCTTGTGACCTCCTCAGAGGGTCACCTGCAGGTTGGGTGCCAGTTGACTTGCAGGTGGAACTAAGCACCCGTATTCTGTGGGAAACATCCCATATCCTCAACTCTTTCCTGAAGGAAAGTGTGGCAGGAGAACAGCTCTTCCAGGCTCAGAGGACTGGCCTGACTTGCTGGGTCGAGTCATTTATCAGTGTGTGAGCAGACAAGCAGGAGAGGAGGAGGAAGAGGAGCTGGAGAAGGGCCCACACCATCACTTTTGGGAAAGGCTGAGCCGACCATGGGCAAACCAGGCTCTGAAAATCAACCCTGCTGACAAAACCACCTCCCACTGCTTCTTTTTGTCTGCTCCTGGTGGCCACGGGAAGTAATCCTTGGGGAAGCCTTTGTGTGGGGTAGGGGTGGGGAGTCTGGATAATTGATGTCCCTCTGTAAAGCTGGATGGCAAATCCACAGGGTGGCTGCATCCCGGAAAAAATACATTATGGGACGGTGTCTGTGCAGAATTTAGGGAGCTTTTTTTTCTTTTTGTTATAATTTTTGTGTTCTTTAACACAAAATTATAACATATTTGTAGGCAAGTTCCTTGTGATCCTGCCCTCCAGCTCCACAAAACTCTTCCTTGTGCTGGAACTGTGAGGCCTTTGTGTAATTAAGATCAAATAACGAAATACTGAAGGTGTAGACAAGCTCTCGATCTTAAAGGTTTGTGTTGGTGAAATCCTTGATGGAAAATCCCTTCCCGGTGTCCAAGTGCCTCCTCATGTTTCATTGTGCTCATCTGTTCCAGCTCAAGCAAGGATTTAGGGAATGATATGCCAGGATAAGCAAAACCACATCCCATCACTCCTTAATGCTGTTCCTTCCAAAGGCAGGAATATTGACTCCTTCTTCCCAAGCTGGAGGAGGGATGACCTGCCCAGACCCAGGGATTGTCCTTGTGTGTGTGTGAAGGAACTGCAGGAAACCTGATGTTTGTCATCGCCCCAAAACCTGTCCCACCTTTGGGATTATCTCCCCGTTATTCCAGGGGGTGGGAGATGCCAGCACTGGATCTGCTGCCATCCCGTTATCCCCACTTAGGTGGTGCCTCTTTTATTGTCCTTGTTGCAAGATGTTAGAGCAGTGGAGATAAAGTCCTTCAGCCAGTGTTCCCAAAGTGTTCCCAAAGCTAAAACGGGTCATGGTGCCTCTGGATTCCTCCTCTGAGGGTTTGGATTTGTCTGGATTTGGCTGCCTTTGTGATCATAGAATCATTAAGGTTGGAAAAGACCTTTAAGAGGATAAAGTGCAACCATCAGCCCAACACCACCACCCTGGTCACCACTGAACCATGTCCTCAAGTGCCACCTCCACACGGTTTTTGAACACTTCCAGGGTTGGTGACTCCACCACACCCCTGACAGTCTCTTCCAATGGTTTACAACCCTTTCCAGGCCAAATATTTTCCTAATATTCAATCTAAACCTCCCCTGGTGGAGGAGGGGACAGAGGTAGAAGGTGTTGGATGGGCATGTGGGAATCTCAAAGGTGACAACATCCTACAACTTCCATGAGGGCAGAGGGCCTGGTAGGTCAGGAGAGACTGGAGATGGACAGAAGGATGAACTCTGTACCTCAGTTGTCACTGGAGAGTCCCCAGGGACAGCACAAATGTCCCATGCAGAGGATGAGGTTGGTAGCTGATGTCCATCAACCATGGGAGGTGGTGGAACAAGGTTGGCTCAAGTGTGAGTGTAATGACCTGAGTTTTGCTCTAAACAGAGATGAGAACAGTGTGTTCATCTCCTGGAGTCCTGGGATCTGCTGGAATTTGACATGTCTGGGAAGAAGAGGAAGATGGTGCTTGAGAGGGACTGTTCAGCCTGGAGAAGAGAAGGCTCCAGGGAGAGCTGAGAGCCCCTTGCAGGGCCTGAAGGGGCTCCAGGAGAGCTGGAGAGGGACTGGGGACAAGGGATGGAGGGACAGCACACAGGGAATGGCTTCCTGTGGCCAGAGGGCAGGGATAGATGGGATATTGGGAAGGAATTCCTGGCTCTGAGGGTGTTGAGGCCCTGTCCCAGGTTGGGCAGAGAATCTGTGGCTGCCCCTGGATCCCTGGAAGTGTCCAAGGCCAGGTTGGACAGGGCTTGGAACAAGCTGGGCTGGTGGAAGGTGTCCCTGGTGGACACCAGGGGGTGGAACAAGGTGAACTTTAAGGTCCCTTCCAACCCAAACCATTCCATGATTCTATAAGAGCAGGGCCTTTAGAGGCAGCTCTCTCTTCATGTCACATTAAACTGTGTTACATAATTTATAAAGACAGAGCCATTAAAATGCCAGAGTGATTAGGAACACTTTCCGTTTCAATATGAATCAGGAGTATTTTACTTTAAGAACTTTATTTCTCTTTGGCAATATTTCTGCTCAGGTAAGAACATCTGAAAGAATCTCTCTTGACCTGTGACCTCTTTGATCACCAGGTCCACAATTTCCTGGGCCCCTTTGAATGCTGAAATGTTTTTCTTTGGGTTTTTTTTTTTTTTGGAGGTGGAGAAGGAAAGAAAATGTGGCTGTTGTATGTTGGTGAAAATATTCACAGAATCACAGAAAACCTGGGACCTCTGGAAGTCATCTGGTCCTGCCCCTCAAGTGGGATTGTCAACAAGAGGTCATTCAGGACTGTGTCTATTCTGGGTTTGGATATTTCCAGAGATGGAGACTCCACAACCTCTTTGGCCACCAGGAAAAGGTTTTTCCCCCAGAGGGTGGTTGGGCACTGCCCAGGCTCCTCAGGGCAGTGGGCACAGCCCCAAGGCTGCCAGAGCTCCAGGAGGGTTTGGACAACGCTCTCAGGGACAGGGTGGGATTGTTGGGGTGTCCTGGGTGGGACCAGGAGTTGGACTGGATGATCCTTGAGGGTCCCTTCCAGCTCAGCACATTCTATGCTTCTTTGATCCCAGTGTTTCACCACCCTCACAGTAAAGAAATTTTACCTTTCTTATTTTTACTGTTTTCTTACATTTAGTGGATTTTTCCATCTGTTCCCTCTTGTCCTGTCATTGGGCACCAAGGAGAACAATCTGTCTCCATCTTCTTTACCTCTCAACCACTACCAGATGATTTTATAAACTGATCAAGAATTTTCTTCCTCTCTAGTCTGAGCAGTCCCAACTCTCTCAGCCTCTCCTTGTAGGAGAGATGCTCCAATCCCTTTATCATGCCCTTGACCTGTCCTGGAGTCCATCTAGTCCTCATCATCTTCATCATGTTGTAAAATACTTGGGCAGCTGTGTCTGCTCTTTCCTAGCTTGGCTGAGCTGTGCTGTCTTTCAGGGTAAGGGGAAGACTCCCTGTACCCCATTCCCCATTACATGGGAAAATATATTTATGGATGTTTATGGATATTTATGGATATCCATGTGCTGGAGCCTAAATTTTCACTCCTGTATCGAGCAAGACGTGTCTGGTTTGTGCGTGTTGGATGATCCTCTCAGGCACGTGGTGTGACTTGGGATGGTCCTGGGCAGGGCCAGGAGTTGGACTGGAGGATCCTTGTGGGTCCTTTCCAACTCAGCATATTCTGGGATGAACTTGGAAGATCCTGGATGGAGAGGTTGACTCTTCCCCTTCTTTCGGTGGTGTCTCCCAAAGGCTCTGGAAGCATGGAGATGACAATTATGATGCCTCCTTTCTGCTTGGATTTAGTCTGGCTTAAGATTGTGGGGATTTTATCCTATTATGATTTTTTTCCCAGAGTTAAACAGCTGCTTGGGACCTTTTTTTTTTAAAAAAGGAAACTACTCAAGTTGGATATCAGGAAAAATTTCCTCACTGGAAGAGGGGTTACGCATTGGAACAGGCTCCCCAGGCAAGTGGTGGAGTCACCATCCCTGGAAGTGTTCAAAAAACAACTGGATGTGGCACTTGGTGACGTGTTTTAGGACATGGGGGTATTTGGTCAGAGGATGGACTCGATGATCTTGGAGGTCTTTTCCAACCTTAATGATTCCATGTTACATTTAGTGATTAAATTACCTCTCAGTCTCCCTCTGAATAATCTGTACAGGGAGATCTTTCCATGTCCACACATATCCAAGGTGTTTTGTCCACCTTGGGATTTTCTGTAGTAATTCTTTTGTCTGGTACTTGCCTTCCCGGAGCTCTGGTGTTGATATTTCCTTCACATCCGAGTTACCAAATCCCAGAATTTGCTGAGTGGGAAGGGACCCCCAAGGACCATGGGGTCCAACTCCTGGCCCTGCTCAGGACCATGCCCAAGATGAAGGTGACACTGTCGTGGTTCCACGTCCTTTGCTTTCCCCCTTTAAAAACCAGCGTCTCGCTCGAGGCCGGAGTGAGAACCGACCAGAGACGGAGCAGATGATTCCACTGAGCTTTGCCTCGTGCTCCAAATCCCACATCTGATGCACATCCACCCCGTTACTCCGAGCGCGTCCTCTCCCCCGGCCCGTCACGGACGTGCTGGAAAACCACCGAGGGCTCGGCAGAAGGGAGATTAGAACATTTGCGGCGGCTTTACATCCACATCCTCCCATTCTTGTGGCTTTGTGTCTGCCCCCTCGTGTCGACACTTCTCCCAGCAACGCTCCATATGGTCCCAACGTTCCGAAGCTTCGAGCGGAGTGTGACCGCGGTGTATCATTAGATTTCCTCCTGGTTTTTTTTTTTTATTTTATTTTTTTTATTTAACCGCCGTTGTTTACAGGCACTGTGGAAGATGATTCATCCCTGTCCTAATGTCAACCAGCTTTGGATGGGCTGAAATTTATCTCGCTCGGTTCCCATCCTACACATGGCTCAAATCAACTGTCCTTCCAAACTTGAAAGAGCTGGAGAGAGTCGGGGCCCGCTGACGCATCGCGTTTGTTCTTGGGGGAATTGTTTCCATTGTCCTCCCAAAAAGAGGAGGGGAGTTGAAAGCTCTGCTCGTGGCCAGTTCTCCCCATCCTGGCCTCGGCTGGGGGCATTCGTGTTTCTCGTAGCTGTTCTGCCTTCCCTGGCTTTGGGGTTGCTCCGTGAGATTCCTGGCTCTTCTGGAGTCTGGGCTCTTAATTTGTTCAAGCTCTCCCTCCTAATGTCTCTTTAACATCTGAAATTCCTCCTCTAATAGGGGCATTCTAACCAAGTCCTTCCATTATATTTTCCATTAGGGGTAATTGTCCTTTGTTTCCTTCAGCATCTTGCCTGGCAAGGAATAGCTGGATTCCAGCCCGGAGGTGGCTGTGGCTTTATGGTGGCTCTGTTTTTCCATCAGTGTACAGTCTGAAAGTGCTTTATTGTCATAAGTGAGCTCTTAAGGAGGCTTTGGAATATTTATGGAACACAGGTTTCCAGACAAACTGTGGCTGCCCTATCCCTGGAAGTGTCCAGGAGCAACCTGGGATAGTGAAAGGTGTCCCTGCCCATGACAGGGGGTGGGACTGGATGGTCTTTAAGGCCCCTCCCAACCCAAACCATTCCATGATTCTGTAGTTTTAAAGACCTGATCTTGTGCAAATGAAAGAAATGGGAGTTTGTCTGTTGCCATCAGTGAAAGTTGAGTTGGGTTCTTTGAAATCCATGTAAAAACCCAGGAGGATTTGATGCCCAGGGTCAGAGACACCGTTTCTTTCAACCTCTGGGCTTAGTGGGGAGTGTTGGTTAAGAACAGGAGCTTTCCCAAGAGCTCCTTGGGTGAATTTGTAGGAAACAGGGCTTTGGGGACCTCAAGAAACCACTTACTCGACCCTCCCCAATTTGAGGAGATATTTGGTCTCTCCAGCAGCAAACACACCTAATTCACTCTTCCTTGATGTCTTTTTAGTTTATTCTTAGAGGTGATCAATTTAAAGAGATTCTATAACATCCCTTGATGATCCCTCTTGGTTTTCAGCCATTCTTACAGTCAGAACACTTTGTCCCATGTTTAACTTAATTTTCCTGGGCAATTTAAGCCCAGTTGCTGTTTTTCCTCTCTTGATTAGACACAAATATTTGCATGGGAATGTGATTCCAGGCCTCTTCTGGTCATCATCCAGCCCAAACCAATTGCCTGGTAATCCAGCTTTCCTCCCTGAGGATGGGGCTGTTAAAATACCCTTCTGAGGAAGTTTTTGTGAAGCTTAATTGAAAATCCATCATCACTTGGTGCTGTGCATCACTGTCGTGTGGAATTTTGACTGCACAGGCCCTGGGGCTGTGGTGGGGCATCGACCTGGAGAAACGAAACGATGGAGAACCACAAGGGTGGAATAAAACACACTAGATGTCTTCTGCCATTCCCAGTTTTCTCTCTGGGAAGCCCTTTTATGTGGGTTAATCAAGTCAAATGGATTCTTGAGCGTGTCTCCTGCAGGAGTTCTCTGCTTTTGGGTTCATGACCTGAGTTTTCTCCAAGTGAACAAAAAGGCTTTTAATTATTAAACCCACACAGGCCGCAGAACCAAATGTTCCTGGTGCTGCTGGTGATGCCGTGATGTGTCTTGTCTGGTCTCCAGCTGCCTCTCCAAAAAGCACTGGTCCCTTGTAGATCCTGTGCCCTGTTGAACTATCCCAGGCAGATGTCCCAGAGGGTACCAGGGATCTGTATTCCAGCAACTGGAGCCTCCGTGTCTTCCAGTCTGGGACTTGCATGTGAACTTTCAAAGTCAGTTATTAGGCTGTAGATGAGAATGAGTCTCCTCTGACTCAGCCTGTGCTGGTGGGGGAATCTGGGTCAGATGATTCCTGTCCCTGCCAGGAGTCCCCGTTGCGTCGTTTCCTTCGGGAGCCACTTGAGTGGTTTCTCCGGATCTGGTTTGATTAAGTGGATCAAGGTTATAAAGATGTTTAAAAGTAGCCTCACAACCTGATCTAGTGAGAGGTGTCCCTTCCCATGGGGAATGAGCTGGTCCTTAGGGTCCCTTCCAACCCAAAGCATTCCATGATTTTGGGAGAGGGTGAAGGGCTGGGCGGGGGCGCAGGCGTCGTTACTGGGGCCGGAGCAGGAGCTGGCAGGGAGCTGTTTTCTGCTGGCACTGTGTGCAGAGCACAAATCCATCTGCTGCTGGAAGTCAGGAACTTCCCAACACAATGAATTGGCAGCGAGGGGCCGAACTGTGCCACTCGTTCAACTTTTGCCTCCGAGTGAGACCTCGAGTTGACCTTGACGCTCAACCACGCGCTTCCGCCAGAGGAAGGAGCTGGAAGTTTGTGCTGTTGAGAGCAGGGACACGATGCCAGGGAGTGTGAGGCTGCTGCTTCCCTCTTAAAAAAAAAACCATGGATGAGCAACGTCCTCGGTCCTGGAAGTTATCAATCCTTCCTCTGGCAGTTTGGATGGGTTTCGGGGGGGTTTTACGACGCCGCGCGTTTAATATCGTGCGCGTCCCGAGGATTTGTTGTGCCTCTGTTGGATGCTGTGACAACATTTCTTCACAGCAGAAAGGAGGGGACGGGACTTAAAGCCAAGAATGCGCCAAAAAAAAAAAAAAAAAGAGTCAACTTGGTTAAACAATTCGTAAGACAACAAAATGAGCTTTTGTTCGTAGGGAAGAAGCTTTTATTAGGCAATAACACAGCAAGTAGAGACATTAAAATTGTGCTGTGGTAATTGGATGTGCTTTTATAGATGTGAGGGCTGAAATAGGAATTCTGTAAAGTTTATCAAAATGATGCTTCCCTCAGCTCCGGGGCCCCCAGCACAGGGAGGATGTGGAGCTGCTGGAGTGGGTCCAGAGGAGGCCCCGGAGATGCTGCCAGGGCTGGAGCCCCTCTGCTCTGGAACCAGACTGGGAGAGCTGGGGGGGGTTCCCTGAAGGGATGGTCAGGCTTTGGAACAGGCTGCCATCCCTGGAAATGTTCAGAAGGTGTGGCTGTGGCACCTGGGATGTGGTTTGGTGGTGAACACGCTGGTGCTGAGTTGATGATTGAACTCGATGATCTTAGAGGTCTTTTCCAACCTAAATGGTTCCATGTTTCTATAGCGGAGGATTCTTTGTGCCCCTGTGTCCTCACAGCCCTTTCCCTTCAAATCTAAACCCAATTCCTTTGGCTCTTCTTGGCCAATAAATCAGGAGTTGTGACTGATGTGGAATTTTTGGTCTCTCCTGCCTTCCCCTTGATCCCGTTGAACTTGTGCTCCCGATTCCGACCTTTCCTTGGAGCACCACTGTGCCCTCACCTCTGCTGACCTTCATCCTTCTTGACTTCTGGAAACAATTCCAGCTTCCCGAGGTCTTTGGCTGCCGCTTTCCCCACGGCTTGTGGCTCCCTTGGCTTTGGTGGCACCGACATCTTTCCAAAGTGCAACTCTTGGCGTTCCCATTTTCCAATTTACTCCTCAAACCGCTGAGGAAAACCAGGCCCAGAGCAAATCCATGTGGAAACCCTGTTGAAAAGCTCCTTCTGGTTGAGGCCATTGACAAGTAACGGGGGTTCTCGGGTGGTTTTTGAGGAGCGTATGCATGTGGTTTTTGGGAATTCTCTCTGCAGTGTTCCTCATGGAACACTTGTGGGAATGCCCACCGGGGCCGTGCCGGGACCTGGCTGAGATCAAGGTGTTCCCAGTTAGGAAACCAGGGTTATCCTGCCAAAAAATAAAGTATAGTGGTGCTCTTCAGCACCTGCTTTGTTTTCTACCCCATAACCTTGGGATATTGCTGGTATTTAGTGGAATTTTATGGTGATCGGAATGATTTCTGTTGTAAACAGAAAATAGGGTGGAGAGGGAAACTTGTGTGCAAGAGATGCAGGTCTAAGTAGGACAAATCCACTTGGGAATGCTTTTAAGTGGGGATAATGAACATATTTATGATTATAGATCTTACACTCTTCCAGAAAGGGGGGGGGGAAAGTGGCTTTCTCTGTATTTTTGATGTAAATTAAACCTGTATGGGTGATAGGACAAAGCAGAGCAGGCTTCAGTTCTGGGCTTCAGTTCTGGGCTTCAATTCTGTTTAATTGGAAGAATAAAAACAAAAAGTAAATTTTTCACCAAGGTAACTTGATGTGTAACCTCAGTGGGGTGTATTTGGAGTACGAGGTGCTGCTGCTGTGTCCTAAGTGGATAAACTTGGGAAACATGAGGTTTAAACTCTCGACAGTTCGATCTTAATCTTAAAAACTTTCTTTGACCTTTTTTCCGTGGAGCTGTTGGCCCACTCTTGAAATTGTGATTGTTTTGTTGCAATGCTCAGTAGTGAATTTGTTTATTACAAAAGTCAGGCTGAGATTAAACAAACTGCTAATGCTTTTATGTAGCTTAATGAGAAGAAAATGTTTCGAAGGGATTCAAACCACTACAGAAGTTTTAAAGGGGGGGGGGGGAAATTAAACTGAAGTCCACAACAGGCTCAGGAATTTGTTCCACTTATTAATTGAAAACAAAAGCAAGTCACTTGTGTTCCACTGTCCCCGGATTGTCCTCCTTGCATTGTTCCAGATCTCTTTCATTCCACCCCCGGAGATTTCCCTCCTCTGTATTTTCAGCTGAATTTATTTAGGTTCCTTCTGAGTCTCATCCCAGAGGCAGCTCTTGTTGGGAATCAAGTTGCAGGGTCAGCCCTGTGGCTTGGCCTTCTGCAGGCCTGCCTGAGGCCCTGTGCTTAACCAGGTCATGGAATGGTTTGGGTTGGAAGGGACCTTAAAGCCCATCCAGTGCCACCTTCCACTAGCCCAGGTTGCTCCAACCTGGCCTTGGACACTTCCAGGGATCCAGGGGCAGCCACAGCTTCTCTGCCCAACCTGGGCCAGGGCCTCCCCACCCTCTCAGCCAGGAATTCCTTCCCAGTATCCCATCTAACCCTGCCCTCTTTCAGCTTAAATCCAGTCCCCCTTGTTGAGCACAAGATGTAGGCAGGACCCGCAAAGGGAATTCCCAAACATTTTCTAGCATTAATTTCTGCCTCCTCAGTAACTCAAAGCTCCTCTGGCAGTTTTCCTGCATGGAAGTGGTGTCTGGGTAGGACCTGCCAGCCTGGAAACAGTCCCAAGAAGTGTCTAAAGCAGGGCTGGGAGGGAGTGTAGGTTGTGTTGGTGCTTGGTGACAACACCCAAGATGTTGCCCAGAGAAACTGTGGCTGCCTCTGGATCCCTGGAAGTGTCCAAGGCCAGGTTGGAGCAACCTGGTCTAGTTGAAGGTGTCCCTGCCCGTGCAGGGGGTGGAACAAAGTGGTCTTTCAGGTTCTTCCCAACCTAAACCCTTCTGGGATTGTGTCCTCCTGTCTCTAACCATGTTTTAAGGAGGTTGTTGCCCCTTTCAGTTTTCCCAGTTTTCAGTATCCCCCAAAACCTCTGCTCTTTGCCCACTTTTGCTCTTGTGGATGAAGAAGTGGCTGGGAAGGCAGTGGAATATCCATGTCCAGGTGGGGGTTGAGCACAGGGAACCCAGTGAGGCTCTGGGATGCAGGGGGAGGGCGAAAGTGTGGAACGTTCCCCACGGACACATTTGTGCCTCTGCCTGAGCCACCACTCCCTTTGTGCCACTTGGGAACTGGCAGAGGCACCTGTGGATCCACCAGAGGAGCACTGAGGGCACTTGGGTTGTTCAACTGGAGAAGAGGAGGCTCAGGGGAGGCTTCATCGGGGTCTGCAGCTTCCTCTGAGGGGCAGCTCCATCTCTGCTCTGTGTGACCAGGGACAGCACCCAGGGAATGGCTGGAGCTGTGCCAGGGCAGGCTCAGGTTGGATCTCAGGGAAAGGTTCTTCCCCCAGAGGCTGGTTGGGCACTGCCCAGGCTCCCCAGGGCAGTGGGCACAGCCCCAAGGCTGCCAGAGCTCCAGGAGGGTTTGGCTGATCCTCTGGGGCACAGGGGGGGAGTCTTGGGGCTGGGCCTGTGCAGGGCCAGGAGCTGGACTGGATGATCCTGATGGGTCCCTTCCAACTCAGGATATCCTGTGATTTTATGACCCGTGGCACAGCTGGATATTTGTCTGTGGCATCCCTATTTTTAGTGGTTTGGCTTCTTGGTGTGCACCAGCTTTGGTTTGCCCCTATTTTGGGGGATAAACTTTGCAGTAACTCCAGGCTGCAGATGGCAACTCCTGATGCATTTGTGGCTTTCCTGGAAAGATTTTTTCCAGTTGACCTTTTTTTTTAAAAAAAAAAAAAGGGGAAAAAAAAAAAGAAGTGGATTTTTAATGAATGCAGAAATTGTGAAACTTAACAATCCAATCCAAGAAATTTGAAAGTCATCTTCAATGGTTTAATGAGTGCACTTAAAAAAAATATAAACCAGACAGATCTGTCACTGAGCAGAGCCTTGAGTGGGGAGAATTACAGCCTGCCCTGAAATGATCAGATAAGTGCATGTGGGACAGACCACTCTTTCTCAGCCTTTTTTAATCAAAAACCTTTTTGTGGAGGAGCTTTTTGACCAGCAATTTTTTATAGCAAAATTAAAAAAAAAAAAAAAAAAAGAAGGCAGCCTGAAGGATCATTTTCTATAGTTTCTGTCCCAGTTCTGTGTTGTTACAACCAGGAGAAGGAACAGCCCAAAGCAATTCTGAGTTGTGTTTTCTTTCCCCTCGCTGTATTTTTTTATTGTGCTGTCGTGATTATTAATGGTATAAACACTCAGGGAAGATGATTTTCCTTTTAGAGTGTTTTTTTTGTGCGTCACCCTTAATGCCTTTTGAATTATCAGTTGTTTCAGGATAGTTCCCTGAAGATCCAGGAGGGCTGTGGGAGCAGAGTGGATGTGCAGGAGAAATGGGATTGAGGGGGAGCAGCTGGAGGGACCTGTAGATCCAGAGGAAGGCAGTGGGTATCCCAAAGATTTGTCAGGAAAGAAGTAAGGAGAATAATGCCCCAGATGTGTTGATTTTGGAAGGGAAATTATCTGTATTGAAGGTGCTCAGGGAGTGGATCAGGTGAGAGCCAGAGTTGGCCTTGAGGACACTGGGAATTGCTGGGTAGGTCACACTGGACACACATCGAGGATTTGGGATCACAAGGGTGAATTTTCCAGGCTGCTGTGGTCTCCTGGCAGCTGAAGGAACACCTGAGGAAGTTGGATCTCTGCCAGAACCAAGGGACTGAGGGTGGTGACAGTGGAGTTCGGGGCTTGAGGGGTGTTTTGACACGACTGGGAGGGAGAGTTTTGTTCTTTGTGCCGGGAACCAGAGTTGGAACTGATGTGGAAGGTGATGATGGTGGAGTTTGGGACTTGAGGGGTGTTTTGACATGACTGGAAGGGAGAGGTTTGTTCTTTGTGCCACCAAACCGAGTCCTGACGTTGTTTGAGTGGAGAGTCACCACTAATCACTGAGTGTTATTGATGTGATGATGTTCAACCCAGAGCCACAAGGTGACATCCCATAATGTCAGAGTTCCAGAGTTCCAGGACATCCTGGAACTTTGGAGTGTGTTGCACCTGGGTCTGGCTTGGCTGTTCCCTGTTCACTTGTGTTTTGGAGGGAGGATGGAAATCAAGGATGTTGGCTCTTGGAGGGAGGACTGGGAGAATTCGGAAGGGAAAATACAAAATCTGAGTTTAAATCTGAGTTTAAATCTGACTCAGCATCTGCTGGGGTTTGTTGCTGCCTGAACACCAACTACTTCTTTTTTTTTTTAACTAAAGAAGAATAATAAAAAGGTTTTAATCATCAACCTTAATGTCTTAGATTTGCCATTTCCAAAGAGGGTTTTGCCTGGAGTTTGTAAGTAATTTTGAGTTGTTTTTTTCCCCCCCCCCATTGACAGGTGCATACACACATTTGAGTGCAAACCGATTAATTTGCACTCGAAATTACTATTTTTTTTTAAAATTACCTATATACCTGAGTACAAACACAACTCACCTGTTTTTATTTTCTCGTTGTGTGGAGTTATCAAACTTGAATTAAGAGTGAGTTTGTGTCGTTGGGTTTGCTGAGGCCCTGCAGAGAGGCCTTTTCAGCACTAGATGGCACTCGGGCTCCAAATTTCAGGTTTTCCCGGCCACAACTCCTTGAAACTTTAAGGAAAAACCACCAGCACCGCATTAGTGGTGGTGCCTTTCATGGAATTTGAGGAAGTTCTCTTTTTTTTTTTTTTTTCACCTTTAGCACCAACCAGTGAGTGAGGAAGGCAACGTGGTCACCTTTGAAGGCTTCTACTCCTGGGATCTGGCTTATTTTACACTGAGTTTTAAACAGGTTTAGTGGCATTTATTTGGCATTTTTCTTGTGCATTTTCTTTACATTTATTTGGCATTTTTGTTTTGCATTTTACTGACATTTTTGGGGCTTTTTTTTTTTTTTTTATTTTATTTGCATTTATTTAGCATTTTTGTTTTGACCGTTGGGAATCTTTAACTGAAACTGTCGAATTGAAATTGCCTGGGTAGGTTTTAAAGAATAATAATTAAGTAAATTATTGAGTAAAATTCTGCAGCTTTTAGTCCTGTCTTGGTATTTTTTTCTGTTTCCTTGAGACCTTTGTGGATTGGAGAGGTGGGATTCTCCAGAGCTCCTTGTGAGCACACATCACACCAAGGGATCTCATGACTTGCTGCAGGAGCATGTCCAGTTGGATTCATGGAATTCTAATTCTTTCTGAAGTGCTACTTGTCATTGTGATTAATAATTCTTTAAAAATTTCATTCTTGTTACAGCTCTGCCATTCCCACCCCTTTATCTCTAATTCCTGCCTGGAATCCAGTGTATAATTAATTTGGCCTTAATTGCTGACACAAACTCAGATTCCATAAAACTCACTACAAAAATCCTTTTGGACTGGGAGAAAATTCAGGTTTGGGAGCCAACAGTGCTTCTCAAAAATACTAATGACTTCAATCCATAAAAAATACCTGTATTTACTGTAAAAAAAAAAGGAAAACAACCCCCTGAAACCCCGCATCCTTTCAGGGTGTGACCGGTTGGTCCCTCTGCTTTCTAGAGAAACATTTGATTTGAAGGAGAGAAATTTAGTTTGAGTTTCCACCTTTAAATTTACCCTGAAGCTGAATGAGGGCAGGGTTAGGTGGGATATTGGGAAGGAATTCCTGGCTGGGAGGGTGGGGAGGCCCTGGCCCAGGTTGGCCAGAGAGGCTGTGGCTGCCCCTGGATCCCTGGAAGTGTCCAGGGTTTCAGATCCACCAGTGCTGGGTTGGTTCTCATCCCTCAGGGAACATCAAACTGGTGGAGAGAGAAAGGTCGGAATAGAAACGTTTTCAGGAGAAACATTTTCAAACCTTGAGTTCGGTGCTTGGTTTATAGAAAGAGAAATCCCATCTGTTCCCTTTTAAAGTTCATATTTTGGGTAGTTCTCGTGAGCCTGTGACAGTGACAGACCTTGGGACCTTGACCAAGTGTTGGCATCTTCTCCCCAGGTCTGTCTACGATGGGGAAGAACACGGTCGGTTCATGGAGAAACTGGAAGCTCGGATCCGGAACCACGACCGGGAGATCGAGAAAATGTGCAACTTCCACTACCAGGGATTCGTGGATTCCATCACGGAGCTGCTCAAGGTCAGAGGAGAAGCTCAAAAACTGAAGGTGAGAGAAAAGTCACGGCCTTGGGCAACTCATTTTTGGTTGATCCTGCTTGAGCAAGAGGCTGGGACCAAGTGGCCCAACCTCAACTACTCTGGGATTTTCTGAAACTATGCTCTTATCTGTTCTCTGCATTTTTCCTCTCTTCTTTACACTGTTAAAAAATAAATATATATATATATATATATATATCTCCTCATTCTTCCTGTAGAAATAGGTTGGTCATTCAGAATTTGATAATTATTCGAGCAAACTGGACCAGGGTGGTGCATTAAAAATGTGATAAAACTTAAAGCTAAGCCCGTTATTTGTTAGGAAATGTGCTTTTACTGGGGTGCCTGACCCCAAATTTCTCAAGCAAAAATAGGTCTGTGGCCTTTAAATCTGTGCAGGAATGTGAGAGAAGGGAGGAATTGACCTTTTCCTTGTAGAACTCTATTTGTATTTGTAAATATAATATGTGTATATGTTCCACGTATATAATATATGTGAGATGTGTGGAAAAAGCCCTTTGTAGGATGAGAATGTGGATGAGTGGTGGGAAGGAAGCTGGACAGACTCCCAGGGGAGAAAAGGAGCAGGAGGTTGGAGCTGTTCTACACCTTGGACCAGGTGGGCTTGGAGTTTAAGCTTGGCTTTGTGCCTTAAAATACAAGTATGCCCCAGTTTGGGGAGGATAAAACAGCACATCAGTGATTTAATTGGGGTCACAGGATCTTCCAGATTTTTCTGCCTGAGGCAGAACAGGGCAGGGAGAGGCTCCTGTGCTGTCCCTTTTGTGGCAGCAAGGTGTGACCTTGAGTGGGAAACCAAACCCAAGCTCCCAGAAGAGTCACTGAGTGCATGGAATTGAGTCCTGTGACACCCAAAAATTTGTGGGTTGTCTCCAGGGAGCAGCACAGCAAGACTTTCTGGCTGAGTGGAGCTTGTCCTGTGGTGTTCCAGGAGGATGGGAGACTCTTCAATGGGTATTTGAGAAGCTGAAGTTACAAATAACGAGGGGAAAAAAATACCTCAGAAAAGCAAGTTTTCTGGAAAAGGAAGAAGAATCCTAATTTCAGTGTGCTGACTGTGCTTTAAATACGTTTATTAATTAATTTAAAGCCGCCTCTGGCATTTCCTAACAGGCTTCTAATACCACATACACAGTATCTCCATCCCAGAAATGGCCACGTGATCACAGGAACACCTTCCTGAGGGATGTCCTGAGGTGGATTCATCCAGCAGGATGAGGCCATTGGAAATACCATGAAATAAGTCCTTTTTTTTTCCCCTCCTCCTCTTTTTTTTAAGCCATTGTTTGGAGCCAAGAATTCCACATTGTTTGTTTGCAAAGGCTTGGTGCTGGTTCCCATTCTGCAAACAGCTCCTTTGTTGGTGGCTCACTGGGAAGTCCATCCCTGTCCCCTCAGGATCTCTCTTGATTTCCACGACTTTTGTGATCTATAAAACGGCACATGGGAAAAATATCCCCAGAAAGTTTCTCTCTGAAAGGCTGAGCCCTCTTTTGTGAGGGTTTCCCCCGGGAATCATCTGTGGATCGAGTGGTGAGAGTGGGTTTTGTTCCAGCCATTCATCCTCCATTTGATCTTGGGCTCTTTCTCGGTGGTGCTGGGCTTTGAACAGACATTGCAACCAGCCATGAAATGAAAGCCCTCCCTGTCACACTCCCCCCAGGATGTTTCTTTACTCGTGTGCTTTTGGCTCTGGGGTGTTTTGGGGGATATTGTGTTTGCAGAGACGTCGGTGGTGTTGTTTTAGGAGGGCACAGGCTGAACATGAGCTGGTTGCCTTGCCCTGCTCGTGTGTCACACGACCCTCAGGGTTTTGAGGTTGTGTTTCAGGTGGCCCCAAATGAACTAGAACCTAATCAGGACCCAATCACTACATTTTCTGTCCTAGTTTTTTTTTTTCTTTCCCTGAGAGGACCTGGTGCTGAATTGGGAAGTTTTCTCTCCTCAAACATGAGCTCAGGTGGCCAAGAAGGCCAAGGGCATCCTGAGTGATATCAAAAATGTGGTCACAGTCCCAGGGCAATGACTGTTCCCCTTTGGTGGCACTGCTGGGGCACTTCCAGCCCTGGGGGCAGCTCTGGGACCCTCAGACAGGAGAGACATGGAGGGACTGGAGTGTGTGCAGGGAAGGGAACGGAGCTGGGAAGGGGCTGGAGCAGCAGGAGCAGCTGAGGGAGCTGGGGGGGCTCAGCCTGGAGAAAAGGAGGCTCAGGGGGGACCTTCTGGCTCTGCAACTCCCTGACAGGAGGGGGAAGTCGAGCTCTGCTCCTCAAAAAAAAAGGTGACAGGACAAGGGAAATCGGCCTCAAGTTGCATCAGAGGAGGTTTACATTGGATATTGGGGAAAATTCCTTCCTGGAAAGGGCTCTCCAGCCCTGGCCCAGCTGCCCAGGGCAGTGGTGGAGTCCCCATCCCTGGAGGGATTTAAAATACCTGTGGAAGTGGCCCTTGGGGACACGGGTCAGTGGTGGCCTTGGCAGTGCTGGGGGAATGGTTGGACTGGATGATCTTTTCCAACCATAATGAATTTATAATTCCATGATGAGCAGAGGAGCCCCCCCTGCCATGGATTTCTGCAGGAGGCAACACTGTGTTGTTTTCAGGAGGTGCTGGGTCACTATTAATCATCTATTTATATATATATATATAAAGTAACTTAATTGAAAATACATGGGATGTGTTTTTTAAAAGGCACCTCCTTAATTTATATGATATTTAAACCATAACATTTTTAAACCAAACTTTTTTTTAGGTTTTTTTGCGTTTTCTTACTCTTTTTTTAAAACTATGTTGCCTCACTCTGGTAATTCTCTTTCCTTTTGATTTCTTACTTGGCTTTCCTTTTACTTACAAGGGAAATCTCCATGCTTTGGGATTTTTTTCATTATACATCTTTAATGTTTTCACAACTTGTACTGCACATTCTCCCTCACTGGGGATTGAGCAGGATGGTGGTGACCTGATCTCAATCCTATAAATACCTGGGACTGCTGGGTCTTGGAAACCATGGACCAGTCTGGCTGTTCCATCCCATAAAGGATCCAGTGGAAATTAAAAGTTCAGAGATGGGTTTTACATTAGGATGGTTTAACTTGGAAGACACAGCTCAAGGTGCAAAGGATCCCAAAGTCTCAGGGCTGGTGGCAACCTCAAGAACTCATCTAATCCACCCAATCCAATCCAAGTTGTTCTTGTTTCCCAGAGAAGCTGTGGCTACCCCTGGATCCCTGGAAGTGTCCCAGGCCAGGTTGGAGCAACCTGGGCTAGTGGAAGGTGTCCCTGCCCATGGCAAGGGTGGAGTGAGATGGTCTTTATGGTCTCTCCCAACCTAAACCATTCTGGGATTTAACTGTGTCATTCTTGATGGATTTTTATCCCACCTCTCCAATATTGGCTCTCCTTCCTTCTCTGAGAAACTCTGGTCACGTGGATGAAAAGTCTTTTTTTATGGTCTCCTGCTTAAAAAAGGGATTATTCCTTCTTGGTTTTGTGGAATCACAGGATTGTTTAGGATGGAAAAGCCCTCCAAGATCATCCAGTCCAACCATTCCCCGAGCACTGCCAAGGCCACCACTAACCCATGTCCCCAAGTGCCACATCCACAGGGATTTTAAATCCCTCCAGGGATGGGGACTCCACCACTGCCCTGGGCAGCTGTGCCAGGGCTGGACAACCCTTTCCATGAAGAAATTTTCCCCAATATCCAACTTAAACCTCTTCTGGTGCAACTTGAGACCGTTTCCCCTTGTCCTGTCGCATTTTTTTGGGGAGCAGAGCCTGACCCCCCCCCGGCTTCCCCCTCCTGTCAGGGAGTTGCAGAGCCAGAAGTTCCCCCACAGCCTTCTCCAGGTTGTGGGAATGTTCTTCTTTGGTCTTGTCCTCTGAAAGCCAGGCAGCCCCAAATCCATCCCAGGGGGTTGTGTTTTCCAGGCATCTCATTTTCACTTTCCTTTTTTGAAGTCCTTGCAATTGGTGGGGATTGGGGATTTTTTTGGTGGTAAGTGTTGTCTCTGAGCTGGGGCAGGGAACTGGTCACCAGGGAAATGGTGCAGGAATGTTTTTAGTGGAGGGGGACAAAGATGATGAAGGGATGGAGCATCTCTGGGAGCAGGAAAGGCTGAGGGAGCAGGGGTTGTTCAGCCTCCAGAGGAGACACTGAAGGGACCTCATCCACGTCTGGCAGTGCCTGCAGGGAGGGGGCAGAGGATGGACCAGGATCTGCTCATGGTGCCCAGCAATGGCACAAGAGGAACGGGCAGGAACTGATGCCCAGGAAGTTCCACCTGGACACGAGGAAGAACTTTAACTGTGAGCACTGAACAGAGACCAGAGAGGGTGTGGAGTCTCCTCACTGGAGATATTCCAGACCCATCAGGACACAATGTGCTCTGGGATGGCCCTGCTGGACCAGCTGACCTGCTGTGGTCCCTCCCAGCCTGACCCATTCTGGAATTCTTTGAAGTTCTGAGTTGTGGGGGGGGAGAAAATGAGAAGGGAGCAATTTTTATTGGTTGGTGCATCCAGATGAAGGCAGAGCTGATTAAAATGAGGAGGTGGCTTGGAGCTCAGGGAATCTCATCTCCACCTGTGCAAAACCAAGCAGGGATCTCACTGCCCCAGGGTGTGGAGATGCCCTCAGAGCCCAGCACTGGATTCCCATAGGGATTGGATTAGTCGGGGGAGAATGACTGAGGTGGTGGATAGCAAACCCAGACTGGGAAGTTCATGAGTTGCCAGTTGGAAGGATCACTCCGTAGTTGCTCTCTCTTCCTTTGGGAGGTGGAAGTCAGTGGGATGTGGGTGTAGGACAGGGATGGAGTCGGCGCATCCCTGCAGGGTCACGCCGGTGCTCTTGGGTCCATTCCCAGGATTCCTCTCCAGCACCCTTTACTCCTCTTGCTCCTCACTCTGACACTCTCTAAATGATCTCAGAGTGGTGTTAAACCCCCCAAACCCTACTCTGTGCCACATGTTCCAGAAGTAGATGGATGAAGTAACAACTGGAGTATCCCATAAGCCCCTCTCATGATCCCGGCGTCTCGTCCTTCCCGTGTTCCCACCTGTTGTCTGTCCCCCCTCGCTGGGAGTCTGCCTTAGATTATCAAATCTCCTCATCTGAAAAGCCTCCACTTGGCTACACAGAGTCTGTATAAATAATCATCTCTTTTTTTCATGGAGACTTTAAGAACAAACCAAAACACGACTCGCTGCCCCCTGAAAAAACTCGGAGTGTGCAAGGACAGACGGTCTCCTGACTTTTTTTTTCCTGGAGCTGGGATTGATATGTAATTTTAATAGAACACTAGTACAGCCTTGGCATTATTTTAGGAGCAGTTTTAAATTACCCTACATGGATTCCTTTTTCCTGGTGGGATTTTTCAGGATATAAGCAAATAAAGTAATCTTTGGAAGAGATGCTGCGCTCCCGCTTGTAAAAAATCTCGATACATCATGAAGGAAATGAGCAGTTTTGGCAGAGGGCAAAGAGCCAGGAGAGCTGAAGCTACTGCAGGAGGGGGGAGAGATGTGAGGCAGATGCTGTGGAGAAAGTGTGTGTGGGGAAATCATGGGATGATTCCTCTTTCTTGCATCATGGGAAGCTTAAAAACCAGTGTGGCCGGTGTTAAAATAAGAGGAAACTTGTGAGGTTTGACGACTCTGCTCGTTGAGGCAACACAGTGGGAGATGACCTGGTAGAGGCTGGATCAGTGTGGGAGATCCAGCAGGGAAGAAAATGGATCCTGGGTCAAATTTATGAATGTTAATAGAAAGCTCCCCTCCTGTCTGAACTGTAGTTGCCTTGTGGTGCCCTCGAAAAGGAAGGAGATCATGGAATCATCAAGGTTGGAAAGACCTTTGAGGTCATCAAGTCCAACCATCAACCTGACACCACCACCACTGAGTCATGTCCCCAAGGGCCACATCCACGTGTTTTTTGGACACTTCCAGGGATGGGGACTCCATCCCTGCCCTGGGCAGCTGTGCCAGGGCTGGACAACCCTTTCCAGGATATTCCTGACAATATTCCTTTCCTCTGCCGTTGCTGCTGCTCCTGCACCATCCGCGTTCTGGTGGATCATTGGAGATCACTGCATGACATTCCTTCACTGGGATTAAAAAGTCAGCCTGTTTCCATCATTGTTGAAAAGGAAACAAAGGTCTCAGGTTGTTTTTTGTGATCTCACGCTCCCGAATATCCTTAGGGAGCTCCGTGTCCCAGTTGGTGCTCTTGTCCAAACTCTGGCAAAGGTTTTGCTTCTGGAACAAGCAAAACTCCTGAAAACACGCAGGAATGAGCTCTGACAGAAATCCAGGAGCGACTCCCACCCTATGGTGAGCCTGTGGAAAACCAGGAACCTCTGAGAGACAGAGGCGAGCCTGGAAATGAATATTTACAACTTCAGTGGCTGTGAAAGGAATATTCTATGGGAAAAAAAAGTAGTTTTATGGCTTTTTGGTCTTAGACTGATGCGAGGCACCTGAATCCTGAGCGGTCCTGCTGGATTTACCTTGGGAATTGGCTGCTTTTGCTGGAGACCTGGAGCTGGGCGTGTTTGCTTGGAAGCTGGTGTAGTTTTTTTAGCAGATGGTGTCTCTGTTTACAAACCTGCTCTTCTCTGGGCTTGGATGAGTGTTCAGGAGAATTCCCAAAGTCATTTTCCTACTTGTTGGCCAAATAATGGGTGAACTGCTAATTTTCCATCCTGATGAGTCCAAAAATCCACTTTGTTCTTTCGTGGGTCTTCACTGAGTCACCTCATGCCCGGGGCTGGGAAGGGCTGGACTGGTGGACTCTTCCTAGTCCAGGGAACTGCAGGTTTGCCAAGTGGGAATTCCTTCAAGTATGAGTCCCAACTTGATGGGATAATACAGGAAGAGGGTTTAAGGAAGGAAATACAGCCCCTTTTTTATCCCAGGTATATAAAAATACCTTTTTCTACCAGGCAGGAAAAGGGAACCAGTGGAAGATGCACCTGAAGATCTAAAAGGAAGTTTTCTAGGTGTTTATATAGATATAAATATTTATAGGTAAAGCCCATGTTGAAAAGTTCTTCCTCACTGTGATATCAAGGAGTTGAAATCTAACTGTAATTTATTTGGTGTTGGGAAGGGCATTTAATTCCTCCACTGGCTTTTAAGATGAGAATCCATGTGAGCATCTGGTAGAAAGTTGGATCCATGAAAACTCCAGGATTTTGTGGCTTCCATGCCACAGTTTTAACTCCTGTTGCTTTTTACTCCTCTCCAGTGGCAGGGAGGGAAATCCTTGTATTTACTGCGTGGCTCTTGGCATCCTGTGTGGAATGAACCATTAAACAGCTTTTTTCCATGGAATGGGAGGTTGGGTGAAGAGTGATGGTGTTTATGCACAGTTTGGTTTTATGGGAAAACCGTTGTCCTGATTTATTGATGGGCTTTGTCTTTTCTCCCCAATATTCCTGCAGAACCAAGTGACGGACACCAACCGGAAGCTGCAGAACGAGGGGAAAGAAGTAAGCGATCCACTCATGGAATCATGGAATGGTTGGGGTTGGAAGGGACCACAAAGACCATCTCCACTATCCCAGGTTGCTCCAAGCCCACTCCAACCTGACCTTGAATCCTTGTTTCACCCAGGTTTTTCTGTTGGAGGCTGAGCCTTTAAAAATCCCTGTTAGTTTGGGAAGAATCCCCTTGGGAACGAGCAGCCACATCCTGGCTTTGAGAACCCGGAAAGAGCCACTTGGAGAAGGGAGTAGGGAAGAGATGACTAAAATGGGAAGGGGGAAACAATTTTGTTGGAATTCCCAGGACGTGCTCCCAGGCTGGTGTGTTGATGGCTTTGGTTTTGCTGCTTCCTGAGTTGAAATTCAGGGAACATTTCTGCTGGAAGAACCCAGAGCTGCCTGTGCTCCCTCTTCCAGCAGCTCCCTGGTCTCCCCGGTTATCAGAGCAGGCTTTGTGGTCACCCCACAGTTTGGGTGGTCATGACAAGTGTTTATGGTGTTCAATGGGATTTTTTTTCCCTCTTCCCAAAGCTGATAATTGCCATGGAAGAGCTGAAGCAATGCCGGCTGCAGCAGAGGAACATTTCGGCGACGGTCGATAAACTCACGCTGTGTCTTCCCGGTGAGGAATCTCCACCTGCTCCTGACTTGTGTTTGTTTGAATTCCCAAGCTCTTTGCTTTGTGCTCAAGGCTTCTGTTGTTTTCCTTCTCTTTCCAGTGCTGGAGATGTACAGCAAACTGCGGGAGCAGATGAAATCCAAGAGGTAAATTTTGTGTCGGTTTATGGGTGTTTTATTATTATCCAAACAGTTGTTTTGGGGCTGAGTAAATTCAAGAGGTTCCCAGAGCTTCCAAAATCAGCCTTTCCAGGTTGACTCCTCTGATTTTTGGCTGGTTCTCCTCACAGTCTTGCTCATCCTCTGGGAAATGGGATGGCAGCAGGCTCGGATTTTCTTTTGTGTTAGGTTTTGGAATGAAGTGGATATTCCTTGTTTTTTTGTGGAAGCTCCCTGTTGTTGTGCATGCAATCCATGCATGTTATCAACTAAATTTTATTCTGTGAATGCCATGATGCATAATCTAATATATGCCAATTCTGATATAACCTGAGAGATTCCAATGAATGTGGGTGGAAACCAAACACCTGGAAACATCAGGATGGTGGAAGTTGGGGAGAAATCTTGTTTTGCAGTAGAAATAACTCTTCAGGAGAGTGAACTGAGCTCCAGGGGCTTGGTGTCTCTGAAACCATGAGCTGTAAATCCAGGATTTTCCCCACCCTGCATCTGTTGCATGAAGGATTAAACCATGGCCTGGGATATTTGCTGGAATCCTGGGGGCTGGTTTGTTTAAGCAGCACGGAGCGACTCGGGAGCCCTGGGGGTGGCAAATTGGGCAAAGAGCAGCTGCTGGAAGGAGGGAGGCTGGAAACGTGGCTCCAGCTGGATGCCAGGCAGGGAGAGCAGTGGGATCCCTGGCTGGTGCCTGCCATCCATCATGGGAACAGCACAGAAGGAGCCAGATGTTTGGAACAAGGCGATAACTGATGGGATGAGGGGTTTGTTTTTACACCTCCCCTCCCGCCTCTGCTCCCCGCCGGGGCCCTTGGGCAAACAGATCAGTGGAAGTCCTGGAAGTTGGGCTGCTTGGAGGAGCTTTAGGGAGCTCCCAGAACTGTCCCCCAAGGTCCTCTCTGTCCCTCAGGATGACTCAGGGCAGAGCAGGGCAGGGGGGAGTTTGGCCAAGTGTTTTTAGTGTGTTTATAAGGAACAGAGAGGGGCTTCTCCGCTGGCAGACATGAGGTGGGAGCTGGAGCTGAACACAACCCTGGGAACTCCTGCAGGGAATCCACATGCTGCCCCATTCCCTGCTCTGGATAGCGTTTCCAGGGTCTGCTTCTAAGAATTCCATCTTTTTTTTTTTTTTTTTTGATGTTGGTTCATTTTGAAACAAATAGAAGCTGAAAGCCACATTTAAGGAATATCTGAACCTTGGGCTGTTTTTTTTTTTCCCCTTCTTTCTTTGTCTGGATTTGGTGGCTTCATCCACCAAATGCAGCACAGTATGTGAAGTATTTTTATTTCTGCACCCAGTGTCACTTATAAATCACTTCAGGATGGGCAGCAGTGGGTTGGGTTTTGGGGTTTGGGTGCACAGTCTTGGAGGAATCAAAGGGTTTGTATTTGGGGTGAATAAACCCTGCCAAGTTTCATTCTCCCAAGGCAAACAGAATGAGTTGGGTGATGTTTATAACCCAAAACCTGTGGCCACGAGCTGGAGGTGGAGAATGTAGAATGATCTGATCCCAGAGGAGTGACAAGAACCAGCAGAAGAGATGGAGGGAAAGGTTTTCTTCCCCCATTGTCCAGAATTTAAGGAAGGGACAGAAAGAGCTTTTCTCCCACGGCTGAGACATGTGTGCAAAATGATGGGAAAACCCAAAATCTCTGTCTCCAGAGATTTCTCTCCTGGCTCTGCAGGACTTTGGAGGGATCAGTCTGTTTTATTTCCTCCTGGGTCACTTGTGATGTCCATGTGGTCTCCAAGCAGTAAGAAATAGAATCATAAAATCCCAGAATGGTTTGGATTGGAAAAAAGATAATATAAAGATAATCCAACCCCCTTCCATGGGCAGGGACATGTTCCATTATCCCAGGTTGCTCCAAGCCCCATCCAACCTGGCCTTGGACACTTCCAGGGATCCAGGGGCAGCCACAGCTTCTCTGCCCAACCCGTGCCAGGGCCTCCCAGCCAAGGATTCCTTCCCAATATCCCGTCTAAATCTCCATCTTTCTGTTGGGAAACCATTCCCCCTTGTCCTGTCTCTACAGTTCCTGGTGCAGATTCCCTCTCTGGCTTCCTTGTGGGCCTGAGATGCTTCATGAGAACGTTCATGGATTCCATGGGAGCTCTTCATCCTGCTTGGAGCTGAAAAACCCCTGTAGAGCTGTTCCCTCAAGCAGAGCCTGAGTCTTTCCAGGAAAAAAAAAAAAACAAACCAAAAAGCCACTTCTGACCCTGTTTATCAAAATCCTGCTCCCCCCACTCGGGGAGTGTTCCTGGGATTCAGAGCTGGGAAAGAAATGTCCCCCTCTGGGAGGATGCTCAGAGGTGTCAGGGGATGTGACCCGGGCCCAAACAATACCCTAAAATATATGACCCACCCCATGATTCTGTGGTTCCAGAGCTGGAATTCTTAGTTATATTGACTAATTTCCAGTTAATGTACCTTTTTTGAGGGGAAATGGGATGGAAGTGGCTCCACACATCCCTTCCTTGTTCTTCCCAGGCACTACCCTGCCCTGAAAACCCTGGAGCACTTGGAAGGTGTCCCTGCTCATGACAGGGGTTGGAACTGGATCATCTTTAAGGTCCCTTCCAACCCAAACCATGCCATGATTCTGTGGTTCCAAAAATTCTGAGTTATATTGACTTATTTAAGTTAATGCACCTTTTCTGGGGGGAAAACAGGGTGGAAGTGGCTCCACATGTCCCTTCCTTGTTCTCCTCAGGCACTACCTTACTCTGAAGACCCTGGAGCACCTGGAAGGTGTCCCTTCAGGGACTGGAACTGAGTGATCTTTAAGATCCATTCCAACCCAAACCATGCCACGATTCTGTGGTTCCAGAGCTGAAATTCTTAGTTTTATTGATAATTTCCAGTTAATGCACCTTTTTTGAGGGAAAGTGGGATGGAAGTAGCTCCACATGCCCTTTCCTTGCTCTCCCCAGGCACTACCCTGCCCTGAAGACCCTGGAGCACCTGGAACACACGTACCTGCCCCAGGTGAGCCACTACCGCTTCTGCAAGATCATGGTGGATAACATCCCAAAGCTGCGGGAGGAGATCAAGGAGGTGTCCATGTCAGACCTCAAGGATTTCCTGGAGAGCATCCGGAAGCATTCGGACAAGATTGGAGAGACGGCCATGAAACAGGTAGGGCTGGTTTGTGTGCACACACTCCATGGGGCTTTTTGGGAGGAGGATGGTGGTTCAGTCATCTCAGAGTTATACTTTTCCACTCCCAAGGCAGTAAATTGAATTTTGGAGTAATTTTGCCGCGATTCTTCCTTCTGTGGTTGCTCCCGGATTTTTTTATCCTGATTTTTTTGTACTGTTGCAAAGCGATGATCCGGTTTTCTCGTTGTCTTCTCCCACCTGGAGTTTGGTGTAGGTTCTTAGTAACCTGGAATCTGGGAGGTGCAGTTGGTGTTAGAAACTCGTATTTTCCACTTATCATTTGTGCTGCTGTGCCTGGTTGGAACTGGAAGAACTGGAGACACCAGTGTTGATTTCCCCTAGTTTGGAGTAAAACAGTAGGAGTTCAAGCACTGAATTTAATTTATTTAGCATCTTAAACTTATTTTTAAATGCTGGGTAAACTTGGATTGGGGCTGGATTGCCTTTGCCCAGCCTGTAAAAGATGAACCTGATGAATTGAACATCCCCGTGTGGGTGTTAAATCAGAATTGCCTCTTCCCACTTCTGTTTAATATTCTAGTTTTGAGTTTCAGCACAGTTTATCTTGTCACAGCGGGGGAGCGAAGCTCCCAGTGGCTCTTAAAAGGAACTTTGCTACTTTGATGAAATTCAAATCCACTGGCAGTGAAATGTTACCTCGTATGAGCAGTAAAACACTTCCTCTGATAGTGATGGATGGCTGGGATGTGTTGATTTATGGGAAGGACTCTTGCCATAATTTTTCACGAGATGATAAGGTGGTGCTGTTTATGGTTAGAGGTTCAATTTTCTGTCTTATAAACCCCATCCCAGAGGATTTCTATTAATTGATTTAATTTCCCGTTTTCCCGATGCCTTGTTGTCTTCTCAGCTGCTTTCTGGTATTTTGGGAAAGCAAACCAAGCCTTATATTGTGTCACAGAGGTGTGGGGAGATGCCACTTGGCATCTGAGACTTCAGCAAACCTTTTTAATTCAAACCAAACCCATCTTTCTGAACGTGCAGAAAAACATGCCATGACCTCGACGTGGTTTGGTGGAGCCACAAGTGCAGGGTGGCCGTGGCTGGGGGGGCTCCAGGTGTTGGATTTACCCAGAACTGTTTATAAAACTGCTCTGGTTTTGTTCATTTTGTGGCAGGCAGAGCGTTTTTGGAAGGTTCTTGGTTCAGTGACCTTGGTTGGGCTTGATGACCTTGGTTGGGCTTGTTGACCTTGGTTGGGCTTGATGATCTTGGTTGGGCTTGATGATCTTGGTTGGGCTTGATGACCCTAGTTGGGCTTGATGACCTTGGTTGGGCTTGATGATCTCGGTTGGGTTTGATGATCTCGGTTGGGTTTGATGATCTTGGAGGTCTTTCCCAACATAAATGATTCTGTGATTGCTGACTGGAAAGGAATAGGAGATTCATTTGTTTGGTGTTCAGGCAACGCAGCAAATACACTCTTTAAATAAATAAATAAATTTAAGTTCTCTTAAGGATATTTAGCAATTTTAGACACATGTAAGGGTGCAGATGTTGTGTTGTCTTCTAGTTTCCAGTTTCATGCTCATGGTTCTGGGAGAGACATTTCAACCTCCTGGCCCCTGGTGGCTTTGATGGGTGAGATCTTCCCACGTTTCTGTGGCTGTTTAGGTGACCAGTTTAAAAAAAATTCCATAATTCCCAATTCCTTTTTGGTTTCTTCTGCCCAGAGTTGCTTCTGTAGCTTTGTGTTTCCATCTGTTCTGCATCCATGATCTGCTTCTTCCCGTTCTTCCCGTCCCTCCTGCTCCAGGGGAGAGCTCACGCTCTGCCTGGAGCTCTGTTAATTCTCCACCTCTTGCTCCAAAGGAATCTTGTGGGATGTCCTGCTGTTTTCCTCACCACTTCTGACCCTTCCTCCTCCTCCTCACAACATTTGCCTCCTGCAAATCAGGAGAGGCACTGGGGGGTTGGTGGGAAGTGGCTGCTCCTGCTCTGCCCAGATACGGAAACTGGGAGCAGGGAGTGAAACCAGCTGGAAGTAAAGGGGAGGGAAAAATTGGTTCTTCATCCTGTGGGTGATAGACCTGTGGAACAACATGTGCTCGGTTTTCAGGGAATCATGCAATGGTTTGGGTTGGAAGGGACCTTAAAGCCCATCCAGTGCCACCCCCTGGCATGGACAGGGACACCTTCCACCAGCCCAGGTTGCTCCAACCTGGCCTTGGACACTTCCAGGGATCCAGGGGCAGCCACAGCTTCTCTGCCCAACCTGTGCCAAGGTCTCCCCACCCTCCTGGACAGGAATTCCTTCCCAATATCCTATATATCCCTGCCCTCTGTCTGAAGCCATTCCCCTTGTCCTGTCCCTCCATCCCTTCTCCCAAGTCCCTCTCCAGCTCTCCTTGCCTTTAATTTGCCTACAGACAACACAGGGAATTTTACATCTTCAGTCTCCCCCAAATCCCGCTTTTCTACTGGTTTATGAGAGGGATTTGCAGCCTTGACAAGGGGTTTCCTTCACCCTTTGTGGGAGGAGAGTTGTCTCCCAGCTTGGGCTCCGTGGCTGGATTGTGGATGAAACTCAACTGACCACTTCCACTTCCACGAGCCGACTTGGAGCGATACTGGAATTTGAGCAGGTTTATTCCTGGACAAAATCCACCCCGAGCTGCCCCACGGATGGAGAAGTGAGAGCTGGAGGTTTTGGAGCCCCTGGTTGCGTGGGGTCACTTCCCGTGGCCGTGCCGACAGTGAGGGGCAGGGTCTCCCCTCCCAGGATCGCCGGGATCGCGTCTTGCGTCGCCGGGTCCTTTTCCTCGGTCTGCTGGTTGTGATGGATAACGGCCCTGGAACGGGAGCCGAGCTGGCAGGAGGCCTGGAGAGTCAGGGGAACTGCGATTGGCAGCTCCATCCATTCGGTTTAAATTAGCATCATATAAATTCTTTTAAAATTGTTTGATTTCACCAGCGGGAATGGAAGAGGCCTTGATACAATGGGGAGAGGAAATGGTGTTTTTGTAACATTACAAATCTGAGGCCGACGATGACAAGAGCTGAAAATTTCATTTTGTGATAATCAGAAGGATCTGTCTTGGAGCGCTCGGAGCCGTCGCTGTTTCTGGCCGGGAGTCAAGGATTGGGGGGAACTGGATGGGGGAGAGGTGGATGGGGGGAGCTGGATGGAGGGAGGGAGTGGGATGAGGGAGAGGTGAATGGGGGGAGCTGGATGGAAGGAGTGGGATGAGGGAGAGTGGAATGGGGGGAATGGGATAGAAGGAATAGGATGAGGGGGAGCGGGATGAGGGGAGTGGGATAGAGGGAATGGGATGGGGGGGAGCGGGATGGGGGGAGTGGGATAGAGGGAATGGGATGGGGGAGCAGGATGGGGGGAGCGGGATGGGGGGAGTGGGATGGCGGAGTGGGATGGGGGAGTGGGATGGGGGGAGTGGGATGGGGGGAGTGGGATGGGGAATTGGATGGGGAGAGCTCGGTAGGGTGGGGGGTAGGTGGATTGGGGAGAGCTGGAGGGAAGAGCTGGATGAGGGAAAGCTGGAGGGGGGCAGCTGAATGGGGAGAGCAGGATAAGGGGGAGCAGGATAGGAAGAGCTGGATGGTGGGGAGCTGGATAGGAAGCACTAGATGGGGACAGCTGGATGAGGGGGAGCTGAAGGGGGAGAGCTGGATGTGAGGGAACTGAATAGGAAGAACTGGATGGGGGGAGCTGGGTGAGGGGAGCTCTCCTTGGAGAGGAAGCCCGTGGCAGGCTGAAGTCAAGTGAGACATTCCCGGGGTCAACCGGACTGGAGGGATCTCGCAGCGTGTGGAGAAACCCTAGAGCCTCACTGTACAAACCGATGAGCTCCTTCCCTCCTGTTTTGTTTTGTTTTTTTTATAAATCTGAGTTTTATTACCTTTGGTTCCGGGGGAATTCGCCGCGTTCCAGATCTTGTTCTTAATTACGCGGATGAAAGTGGCCCCGCGCACTTGAACTCCTGCTGGACTTTGGCCCCGTGAACCTGCGTGTGTGTTTTGGTTTTGTTGGTGCAGTTTCAGTTTTTGTTGGTTTTTTTTTTTTTTTCTATTAAGGATCTGAGTCCTGGGCTTGCCAGGAACGAATTACATCTTATTAACACTTGCTGATATCCGGTCTGGGGGGGGGTTTATTATCTCGTTTAATGACTGAAATATGCCGGGCACAGTGCGGGGAGGTCACTTGGGATGGGGCTTCCAGGGCGAGCGCGGTGAGGGGGCCAAGAATAACCCATCCAAAAGCCATTAGTGGATCAAGTCGTCGGGGCAGCCAAAATATCCTCTCGCAGAGATGGAGGCGAGGCAGGAGTTTTATTTTATTGGCGTCGCTCGGATGCGGCGTCGAACTCGATATTTAATAGGTGGGAACCTGGTGTGAGCTCGAAGGGGTCGATGCAGAGTTTGAACAGGTTGGAGTTTCAGCTGTGCTGGTTTGAAGGTGATATTTGCTCTTCCTGCCAACAGATGTTGGTGTCTGTGTCACCTCTGAGCAGTGTCACAGTGAGGTTGGTGTGTCTTTTCCCTCACTGGCAGCAAATATCAACCTGGGGGTGTGAGTGTGGCGCTTAAAAAATCATGGAATGGTTTTAGCTTGGAAGGGATTTTAAACATCATCTTGTTCCACCCCCCTGCCACGGGCAGGGACACCTTCCACTTGCCCAGGTTGCTCCAAGCCCTGTCCAGCCTGGCCTTAGGTACTTCCAGGGATGGTGAATCCACAGTCTCCCTCCAGGCAACAAAAAATGAGGCAAAACATTGCCCAGTGCTGTTCACAACCGAAGTGCTGCTTGGATTTTGGGAGGAATCCAGTTCTGACCGTCAGCTGGAGAAGATGAAGCGCTTCAGAGCGTGGATTAACAACAGCTCCATAGAAAGACAACCATGTCTGTGAAATCAGGGATTCAGATCCAGGGTTTGGATGCCTTCCCACACTTCACTCTGTCCCTGCAGGTCAGAGCTCACTGAGAGCCACTCAAGTAGATCCCAGGTGCCTCCTCCAAGTGTTTAATGTGGCCTCTCGTGCCTACAAAAGGTTTGGACAAAGATTCCTAAATTCCATGTGAGTCCATGAGCTGCCACTGTCTCAGTATAGAAATTTTCCCCGGATCAAAATGCAGCTGGACTTAAAAAAATCTTGTGGATGAGCAGGGAAGGGAAGAGATTTATTTGTTTTTCCCCCAGTTACTGGGCCTGGAGGTGGCAGCTGCTAATAGGCATTCCCTGGGAATGCTGGGATGCTGAATCCAGAGCCACACTAAGGCTGTTGAGCACCCAACTGTGTCCTGCAATATTTTGGGTGTGTCTTGGATTTAAATTTAATTCGGACCTTGAGTTCCCCGAATTTGTGATGATTGGTTTGAGGATGCAAGTTTGCTCCGTGCTACTGGTTGTGCTTCCAACTGGAACTGAATTTAATTCAGTTTACTGGGAGTACAGGGAATAGTTCCGTGTCAGTACCGAGTCCTGAGTATCTGCTGTTTTTTCTTTTTTTTTTTTAATTTTGAAGTAATTTTTAATACGTTGGTATTGTAATAGAAATGATATGATGTCCTTTTTTAAAGACTAAATGAAAATTTGCAGTTTTTAAAAAATCTGGCTTGTGTTTGAGCCGCCCTTCTCGCTTCTTTGCATGGAAAAAACCTGGGTGAACTCGGCTTTCCGGCACGTGGAGCTGTTCCTTGGCTCACTCCAAGTGTGGTTTCAAGCCCTTCCCACGGTTGGATCCCAGGATGGAGTTTTGCAACAGCAACTCTCATCCTGCCCAGCTGCCTCTCTCCCATCAAGTCCATCCCGGTGACCTCTTTTGGG
Organism: Corapipo altera; assembly: GCF_003945725.1. Lineage (NCBI taxonomy): Eukaryota > Metazoa > Chordata > Aves > Passeriformes > Pipridae > Corapipo > Corapipo altera. The sequence goes on from NW_020884936.1 coordinate 3,708,175, forward strand.
ATCTCTCCAAAAGGATGATGGTGGTGATGGGGTTGGGTGATGGAGAGCTGGAGGTCCGTGATTCCTGGCTGTGGAGAGCAGGGGGTGGATGCAACGCAGCTTCAGGATGCTGGTGTGTCCCTGGAGCACGTGAGAGATGCAGGGATGTGTTAGGGAGATTCCAGGTGGAAGGAACAAGGAATGTGGAAGAGAGTTTGGCGTGTGAAGGTTGGACATCACAACAAACACCTTGGCCATTTACTGGTGGTCCCATCCAGGAACTCCAGGTGGGACTCATTCCTGTGCCCTGCACTGGGAACATCTCCTTCCATGAGAAGCCTCCAGGAAGGGACCACATCCCTCAGAGCCTCTGCACATCCCGGGCTGTCCTATTGGAGGTGGATTTAACGGAGCTGCAGGAACACGACGGGCTTTGAGCAGTTTGTTTGGAATGAGGGCGATAAGTAGGACGTGGCATGTGATGATTCCGGAATTATTGGGAAATCCTGCCCCCTCCATGGGCTTCACTTTAAACGCAACCACATGGCCACCCCCTGCAAAGCCACACGAGCCAGTGGACACCAGGACATTTTCCAGCCTCCATCCAGATCCTGCCCGGTGGCCTTTCGATGGCCCGGAGAAGCGTCCCAAAAATGCACTTTGTGTAATGTTCTTAATTATCCTCATCCCTGGCATTTTTTGAGCTTTTCCGTAACCTCGTGCGGCGCATATGGAAATTGTTTTGGCTCTGTTGGCGTATTTGGGAGCAAATTAGATTTTACTGCCTTTCCCGGGATGCGCCGGGCAGGGAACGTCCTTGTGCCGGGTGTCGGTGCTCCGGTGGCTCTCCCTGCTCTCCTGAGGTCACGGGGAGCCCCTGGGTGAGGCTTTGTCTGCCCTGCCACATGGGCTGGACGTGCCTGTGCCAAGTGTGGGCTTACAGGGAGCGTTGGGAAGATCCCTGCATCCGCCGACTCCGCGGGGGCCGTGTTTTTGTCGACCTTCCCGGAGCATCTCCAGAGCCGAGCTTCCCGCTGCTCTGAGCGGCGTCTCGTGTTCCGGGGGTTTTCTTTAACAAGCACAGCGAGTCAAAATAACGCTGTTTATTAAAAGCGAGGGAGTTTTATAGGCTTGGGGTGCAGGCAGGAGAGGCTTTGGAAAGGCCAGTCTGGTGACTGGGTATGCAGGGAGTATTTACACAGCGGGGTTGGGATAATGGGATGGTGTTTTCTGCTCCTGGGCAGGTTCGGGAAGCAGAAACTTATTTTCCAGTCAAATTCAGTAACGAGACCTTGTTAATCTTTGCTCCTGCTGTTTGTCTACTTGGGATATTAAAGGATTAGGAGAGGAAATGCATCTTCTGGGGCCGTTTGGATTAGAAGTCTCACGGCCAGCGACGGTCTGGGCTTGCAGGTTTTTGGGAAGAGGCTCCCAAACCCAGCTGGATGAAGTGGGATGTCGTGTCCCAGTGGAGAAATGATTATTATCCAGGGGTTATTGAAGAGCGGGGTCGCTGTGAGACCTCTGTGAGCTCTGAGGTGCCTTCGAGTGCCTTGGTATAAGTATTGTCAGAAGCTTTGCAAGTGTTTACACCCATCCTCTTCCTCCCTGCTGAGGAAGATGGATAAACAGAGGGAATTCTCTTGGGCACTTACCCTCAGCATCCTTTGCTTCACCTCTTTGAGAATCTCCTTGAGAAAATCGGTGAAAAGGTTTTTGTTTCTCACTGGATTCGAATCACAGATGGATCTGTAAGAAATCACTATTTTTTCATTAAGCCTTGGCCCCAAACCCTGTTTTTTTAACGGTGTGCTGAGCAGCAGCTCGATGGAAACCGGACTAATCGCTTGACACTTGCTGTTTAATTTGGAAGCTTTTTGAGACAAAGCCTCGTGAAGTGTCTGCCTTTGTTAACTCGACCCACCCGCTCTTCCCGTTCAGTCACAGAACCAGGAAGGTTGGAAAAGGCCTCCAAGATCATCAAGACCAAGCTTTGAAGTTCAGAAGCGTTGAGTTCTCTTGACTCAGCGGATCCTGGTGGGTTCTGGAGATGAGGTGTGAGGTACCCCAACACCAGTCTGGCCAGAGACACGGAGGTGGAGTTGGGGGTCTGTCACCCAGCGGTGCCTCCTGTAGGATGTTCTTCCTGCGAAGACATGAAAACTGAGGGGGGAAAAAAGGAGGAGGAGGAGGAGATATGAGCGATTCTGAGAACTGGAAACGCTTTTCGAAGTGGCTCCTGAAGGGAAATGTCAGGCCAGGAGCTTGAGGTTAAATGTGATCCCTCGGCTTCCCGGCGCCGTGGGAGCGGCGAGGCCGTGGCAGCCGGACAATTTGGGGTTTAGCAGCTTGAGCTGGGGAGGAAGGGGCAGCTACCTGATGGGAAAAGCAGCTGGAGGCACGGGGATCACCGAGGGCGTCCGTAGGGGTGGCTGGGAGGCCAGGACACATCTGGGGAGGTGCTGAGGGCTGTGTGCAGATGGAAGCGCGTTTCTGTTCCCCGGCGCGCCGGGGTCGAGCTCCTTGTGCTTCCTGGTGCTTTCACTGCCCTCCTTCCCACATCACATAATTGGAGTGCAGAAGTGCTTATTGTCAGAACAGAACTCTTTATTCCCAGCGTTTCCTGGCTTGCTGGGGAAGGTTTCACTGTTTATTTAAGAGGAATTCTGTGCCTTTAAAATTTATACGCCGTAGGAACTTTTATTAATAATTGGGTATTCCTCTGGATTCTTTTTATGACCTCAAAAATGAAACTGCTAAATCATGGCCCTTTTTTTATTTCAGCATATGGATGAGTAATGGCCACGGGGACTGTGGGATCCCCAGTAGCATATCCAGAGTGTTCTGTGGACATAAAATCTAAAGTTTAACTGCAGGGCACTCGTGTGCTGGACCAGCTTTTTATGTGGTTGCCTTTCAGACCTTTCTAAAGACTTGAAATCTGGAAATGTTGCTTGAAATAAATCGGTTATCTCTAAAAAATCATGGAATGGTTTGGGTTGAAAGGGACCTTAAAGGTCATCTCATTCCAACCCCCTGCCATGGGCAGGGACACCTTCCACTATCCCAGGTTCCTCCAAGCCCTGTCCAACCTGGCCTTGGACACTTCCACCTGGTCTTGAACATCTTCCCAGTGTCATGACAGATGATATAATTCCCAAGGCAAAGGGAAAGCACGGTTCCAAGCTGAGGAATGAGCATTCCTCTCTCCTTTAGAGCCATCAGGAATTCCTGTTGTGCTGGTTGCATTGGAGCTGGGAAAAGAGGGGCTGTTAAACTTCTTTTATTCTCCCTGGACTGCAGACGTTCAACACTCCAGTTTTCACTGGTGTTCTGCTGGTTTTAATTCCTTAGGCTGGGAAGCTGTTGAAGGGAAGGTGCTGCCTGGTGCTCCTGTGCCAGCTTTGGAAGTGAGACAGCATGGATAGATCTCAGACTAATAAACTGAATTCTGGGCCTGCTTTGGCCTGTCACATGTGGGAAAGGATGTGGAGGAACATGGGGGTCTGGGCAGCACGGGAGAGGTGATGGAAATCAGGCTGAGCTCAAAAATCACTGGGAATTGCTCCCATCGGGATGCTGCTGCCCAGGATGATAAATTCCTCAGTTTTCATTTGGTTGTCTCAGACCCATTGTAATGTAGCTGCTAATAAACCTTTTAAGTGGACTGATTTTCCCCGTATTTTTCCTTTTAAAAATTCCTTGGGTGGTTTCTGTAACGGATTCTTGCGCTGCACGTGGTTGGATCTCTCTGTACTTCTCCAGCTGGTGAATTCTTTTCCCCTGTGACTGGTGGTGTGGATGTGGAGGAGAAGCTGAGGAGGTTTTGGGAATGTGGGAGTGTCACAGTCATGGAGTTATGGAATAGTTTGGATTGGAAGGGACCTTAAAGCCCATCTCATTCCATGGGCAAGGACACCTCCCACTGGACCAGGTTGCTCAGGGCCACATAAGAGTCTTCAGGTGCCTTCGCCTGGAGATGCCAAACAGTTGGTGGATGTGGCATATCCTTAGGGATGCCATGGAAAAGGTGCTGGTGCTCTGTCCAAAGTCACACTTTGGGACCCAAACTTCAACCCTTGCGTGAGCTGCACCGACCCAAACGACCGCCGCCCCTCAAGTTGGGATTTTGACTTTCTGTCCAGGCAAGCAAGACTTTATCCTTGAAAAGAATGGCTGTGAAACCTCTTGTAGCCAGTCCCCTTTAGGGGAACATCCTTGCCATGGAATTCCTGGGGGGACTTTAGAATTCCAGCCCTCCTTTTTGGCTGCGAGCGATTGGGAAGGGAACGGCTCCTCTCGGGGAACGACTCGTGTCACCGGGACAGTTCAGTCCTGGGGTTGCTAATGAGATGAAAATGGGTTAATATTAGTAGGGCTGGGGTTGGTTTTTTTTTTTACAGTAGAGGTACAATGGTTCAGTTTTCCGAGAGGGGATGGAGCGGAGCCGGGCTGCCTGCCCTTTCCCTGACACTCCGGAACAAATTGCAACCGGGTGTCTGCAGAAATCACCGAGTGAAATCCTTCAGCAACCCAAGACTTCCCTTCCTCCTGATTTTTTTTTTTTTTTTTTTTTTTTTTTGAAGAAACCCCAAACTCTGCTGACAGGCTCAGGTCATTTAAGCCTCTCGACATATTCTTCTAATTCGCATCTACGGCAAATTTAGACCAGCTTTCGTTTCGGGGGAAAAAGGCACTTCAGCCACTCCAGGACAGCTCAGCTTTGTTTCCCTTCCCTGAATCTTGGTGGACTTGGGCAGGTTCCTGTGGGGACAGGGAAGGGATGTTGGATATCCCAATTTGTTTGATTTAGGAGCCTCCATCCTCTGTGAGCTGAGCGTGGTTCACCCCTGAACCAGAGGGTCTGATAAAGGCGCTGGTTAAATGTTTGAAGGCTTGATTTTAGTGAGAAATCTGAATTTTTTTCTTGGATGAGAGAGAAAAATCTGGAACATGTAACTTACAGGGTGTTTTAGCCCTGCAGGATGGATGGATTTGTTGTTTGTGCTGGCTCATGTTGAAGCAGGAAGGTGGAAATATCACCTGGAGTTGTTCTGGTCACCAGAGGTTGGATCCCCCAGAGGATGGGGACAAACTCCAGAGAAGAAATAGCACCTTAAAAATAAATAAGGGGGATTCTGGACTGTTATACTGTCACTTGTAAATGCTATTTTTTATTGTTGGGGGCTTATTTTCGGGTGGAAAACATAGTGGTTAAATAGTCTCCTTGTGCTGTAGGGAATGATAAAAAAGGCACAACAGCATCCAATGGTTTGGATTGGAAGGGAATGTAAAGATCATTTAGTGCCAAAATGTCCCTGCCATGGGCAGGGACACCTTCCACTAGCCCAGGTTGCTCCAACCTGACCTTGGACATTTCCAGGGATCCAGGGGCAACCACAGCTTCTCTGCCCAACCTGGGACAGGGCCTCACCACCCTTCCAACCAGGAATTCCTTCCCAATATCCCATTTAACCCTGCCCTCTGGCAGTGGGAAGCCATTCCCTGTGTGCTGTCCCTCCATGCCTTGTCCCCAGTCCCTCTCCAGCTCTCCTGGAGCCCCTTCAGGCCCTGCCAGGGGCTCTCAACTCTCCCTGGAGCCTTCTCTTCTCCAGGGGAACCCCCCCAACTCTCCCAGCCTGGCTCCAGAGCAGAGGGGCTCCAGTCCCTGGGAAGTGTTTAGTGAGCCTTTACCATGTGGTGTTAGTTTGGGTCTAGTTTTTATTATTTTATTATAAAATTAAGATTATTTTACAAGTGGATGGCAGGTACTGAAGCAGGAGCTTGGCTGAGCACCCAGACACCGTGCAGAGACTGTGTGTGTGTGAGACTGGGAATAGTCCAAATCCCAAATTTATCTATCCTTTTTGCGGGTTTTGAAGCCTGAAACATCAGAGGAAAGTGGATATTAGCTATAACTGAGCACCTATATTTTGGGAGGCACAACTCTGTGTGTGTCTCCTGTCGTTACACTTCTGGCTCCTTCCCGGTCACCTCCTTTCTCGAGGAAGGTGGGAAATGAGCTAAAAACTTGTGGAAGTGCCTGAGGGATGTGGATGCTTGGTGGTACCTGCTGTTCCACCTCTAACTCCCTTCAACCATCAAACAGCTGGTCCTTGTCCCATGGACCTTCCTGGGACCGTCAGCTGGAGTTGGGAGCTTGTTTTAGGGTGGAAAACATTGGAACAGGGAGGATGTTCCATGGTCCAGTGTGGCTGCTTTGCCTTGCAGGTCACTTTGGTTTCCAGCAGCCCTGATTTTTAGTAGAATCTCAGGTTATAGCTCTGAATTAATTCACCTTTAAGAGCCTCAGCTGCAGTTTCTCTAAATAAAGGTTTACATTTTTATAACTGTGGCACAGAGGGATTCCCAGTGCTCCCCGTTCCATCTGATGGTTCCCTATGGATTTTGGCCTTGAACCTTCTCTCCCTGAGTTGTAACTTCACCAGTGAGAATTTGTAGTAGAAAATTCCTAGCAGCAGCAGTTCACTTTGGAAGACTGATGGATGAATTCCTTGGCTTAGCAATTACTTTTATATGGAGAAAGCCATGGAGAAACTGTGGCTGCCCTTGGATCCCCAAAGTGTCTAAGGCCAGGTTGGATGGGGCTTGGAGCAACCTGGGCCAATGGAAGGTGTCCCTGCCCATGGCAGGGGGTGGGACTGGATGGGCTTTAGGGTTCCTTCCAACTCAAACTGGTCTGGGATTCTGTGATTCCCTGAAAAAGCTGGAGAAGAGTTGGTGTTTGAGGTCAGCTGCTGCTTCAGGCACAGGGGACTGTGGTCTCACTTCTCAACAGGGACTTACTGATCAACCAATGGATGGTGTTGGGAAGAGACTATGGAAAAGGAGCAACCCTTTCCATGGAAAGGGAGCAGTACAGACTCCAGCTGTAATGGGGTTTTCCCCATAATCCCTGTTTGAGGGCAGGGTTTGGCTTGTTTGTGTTGACCCCAACAGGAGCTGGTTGGAAACTGCTGCGTCCTTCTGTCCTTCCTTTGCTTCCAGTTCTATTGAAATCCTAATCAATGCTCACAAACCCTTGTGTTCCCTAATCCCTTCCCACTTTTCTGGGTGAGATGAGCGGGAGTCTGGGATTCCAGATAAGGAGCTCCTGCCTCTGGCAGGGCTGGGAGACGCTGCCACTTACAAGGTGCAAACAACCTCATCCCTCCCCACCTTCCAGGGGGGCCTGACGGATGCTGATGCTCCGCTTCAATCCCCGACCTCCTTTTTTTTTTCCCTTCCTCAGCCCCTCTTAGTGCTGTTTGTAGTTGTGCTAAGCCGTAAAACAAGCGCCCTGGGAGTTCTCCTGGTGAGCAGACAGCAGTATAAACAAACACCCCATCCCGTTCTCCTGGCGCTCCAGCCTCGAGGAGTCTTGTTTCCAGCTCTGACCCCACAACCTTTCCTCTGGTTGGCAGCCTGCTGGCGTTGACAGTTGGGATGGTTCAGCCAGAGTTGAGGGATAATTGCTGGAGGAGCTGGGATGTGTTATTCAGCGGGACCCCCTTGAGGCAAAGCTTTGAATCTGGTGCACATTTCAAAGCCCGTGTTAAACTCGATGTGATCCTGATTAAAAGCGAGGGCTCCGGGGGGAGTTGGCAGAGCCCCCACGATTTCATCCGCCAAGCGACAGGCAAAGAAACGTCTCTCGCTGCAGCTCAGGGCTCCGGGACTTGTCTCGGCACAACTGGGCTTGGAAAAGGGGGGAAGCCTTGCTGGGATGTTCTTCCTATACGGCGCAGGCACCCCCCAGCACTTACGGGCCCTGTGTGAGCCCCTGCTCGTGTGGTATTTTCGTTGAAAGCCTTTTTATTTTCCAACCCATATGGAAACAATCCTGCCTCCCCCCCTCCCCACCTCCGCGCCCCGCCGTGTCCTTCAACTTCAGGTTTCCACGGAGCAGATGGAAAAAAGCGAGGGGATAAATGGAGGCAGGTACTGTCAGAGCCTGGCTGGGGCCGGGGGAGCGGGATGGAAGTGCCAGCTCCGGGATCCAGAGGGGTGGAAGGAGCTCTGGCACCTCTCCGGTTCTGTGTCCTCAGGAGGATGTGGTTTGGTGTCTCACTGACAGAGGTTTTATTTAAAACCTGTGCATTTTGGTGGTGGGTGTTGACTCACCTGTGCCTTAGAATCCCTTAGAATCCTTTAGGTTGGAAAAGCCCTCTGAGATCATCAACTCCAACCATTCCCCCAGCAGTGCCAGGGCCACCACTAACCCGTGTCCCCAAGTGCCATGTTCTCACTTTGAAATCCCTCCAGGAATGGTGATTCCACCACTTCCTTTAGTTGCAGGCTGGAGGGAAAATGTGGGTCCTGGTGTGTTCCCGTTGCTGCTGTCACACAAATCCTCTGTATCCACAGCACCTCCAGGGCAACTCTTGCTGTCCCAAGCCTTTCAAAACTCAGCAATTAGGGAAAAAAAGCCTCTCCAGAATGGATCAGGATGGATGGGAGCAGCCTGGTAACCTGTTGGACATGGGCCTGCTGGGCTGCAGGAATTTTCTCCAAGTGTGCAGCTGGAGGGGTAGCAGAGGGCGAGGAGCCTTCCTGCGCCTCGGTTAAATTTGGGAAGGGTTTAAGAAGCAGTTGTAGGGAAAAAGTAAAACAGGATGCTGGGAAAACAAAGAGGAAAAGCTGGGAAATGTAACATGTGAGAACATGTTCCCTGTGTGTGTGTGTGCGACGCTCTGGATTGGTGACACAGGTGGGTGGAAAAGCAGGAGAAAAGCAGGAAAGTGCCTTTAATTTTTGAGGTAACATCTACTCCTGTGTGTAAAGAAGTAGGAGAAGGATGTGCCCGTGGACATGGTTACTTAAAACATCTCCCTAAATCCAGGAGGCCACGGGAGTTGTTCTTTTGTGTGCAGGTAGAACTCGTTTTCCAGCTGCTTTCCCGCTCGGCCGCTGATTTCCATACACCCCATGCCAGCTTTCGCCTTTGTTTGCCCATTAAAAACAAACAGATCCTTCCTTCTTGGAGTATCTTCTGCTCCAGGGTTTTTCTGTTAATGTTTTTAGCTTCCAACAGCAGTTTTGAAGCTGTTGGGAAGCCGTTCCCCCTTGGCATTGGGTGACAGTGTTTCCAGTCAGTGATAGAAACACTTTCCAGTAAGAGCCACGCTGAGTGTTTGGGGTTTCCTGGGGATTGTCAGCATTTCCAGCGCCTTGTCCTTGGATACTGCTGGTGGCTGCAGCTTTGGATGTCTTAATTGTTGTGACTTTGAGCAACTGTGTCCTTCTTCAGAAGAACAGTTCCAAGAAGCTGTAGAAAGGCCTGGATTAAAGGAAAAACAGCTCAAGAGAAGAACAGTTTTCACCCAGGAACTGGTTTGGAATTGTCTGAGTTGGGCTGGGTGAACACTGGAGGATGTGGCATGGGAAGTGGAACCTTAGATGGGATATTAGGAAGGAATTGTTGTCTGTAAGGGTGGGGAGGCCCTGGCACAGCTTGGGCAGAGAAGCTGTGGCTGCCCCTGGATCCCTGGAAGTGTCCAAGGCCAGGTTGGAGCAACGTGGTCTAGTGGAAGGTGTCCCTGCCCATGGCAGAGGTGTTGGAACTACATCATCTTTAAATTCTCTTCCAACCCAAACCATTCCACGATTCTCTGATATTTATTGTTCACGTAACTTGTCCCTCCTGTGAACTTGCCCACTCCTGACCTATGGAGTCTTCTCCACTGGCAGATGCCTCCGTGAAGGTTCACATCTTCTGGTTCCTCCCTGTTTTCACTTCTGTTTTTCCCTCTTTCCACCATGATTCTGATCAGCTTTTTTTCTCTCCTCTTTTTTTCCCCCGCTTTACCTCTTTTCAGCCTCTATTGATTCTTTCTGCCCACGTTTTATTAAGACTTGCAAAATTCATCTCTGTCTTGTCATGAGAACGTGATGGAACTGGTGATGGGGGAACGTGACAGCATGGAAAGAAGTGTGTGGATTTTCCATCTCTCTGGTCTAGTTACCTTGATTTTGTGGTATCAGTGATTGGAGAGGGCTTAGTCCTGTCCCTGAAGTGCCTGAGATCTGCCCAACCTCACGGGTGTGTTTTCTGGCAGCGAGGGCTGTTCTGTCTCCAGGTTTTTTGTGATCGACTCCAATGGAGAAGGTGGTCGGATCAACTCCTTGTGCACCCAGTGGTAACTTAATGTATTGTTACTTTTCCCTTCCATCTTAGAGTGTAGAGAAAGAAAATAGCAACACCAACATAATTAATGAGCTTTGGTCCAGCCTGGTTTGTGATCAGCAGGGCACGAGGACGCTCCTCGTTCTGCACTCCGGGCATTGCCCGTGGTGTCTCCTCCTGCCCTCCCTGGGTTCAGCTTTATTCCCTGTGGTCCCACGGGAATTCTGTGGATTGTCTCTGGGTGGCTGCTCAGTGTGTTTAGGTTTGCAGGAGTCACCCACCACCCATTGGCTGGGTGTGGACACGTTATTGCAGGAAAACTCCTGACCTTGCATTAATGTGCCCAGGCCTCGTGATCCAAAGGCCAGATCCCAATCTCCATGATCTGAAGGGCAGATCCCAATCAACATGATCTGAAGGCCAGATCTCTATCTTGATGATCCGAAGGCCACATCCCAATCTCCATGATCTGAAGTCCAGATACCAGTCTCCATGATCTGAAGATCAGATCCCAATCTCTACAATCCAAAGGCCAGATCCCAATCTCCGTGACCCGAAGGCCAGATCCCAACCTCCATGATCTGAAGGCCAGATCCGAATCTCCAATGTGCTCCAGGGGAACTATGAGGGCATTTTCTTTCATCCCTCTGTCTCTGAATCATTGGGCATCTGGGATACTGAGGCATAATATCCAGGAGCACCTTAGCCAAGAGCCCCATGTGGGAGCTCTGAGGAATCCTGGAATAGTTTGGGAGGGACCTTAAAGCCCATCCAGTTCCAACCCCTGCTATGGGCAGGGACACCTTCCACTATCCCAAGTTGCTCCAAGCCCTGTCTTGGACACTTCCAGGGATCCAGGGGCAACCACAGCTTCTCTGCCCAAGCTGTGCCAGGGCCTCCCTACCCTCCCAGCCAGGAATTTGTTCAGTGTCCTCCTCCTACTGCTGCTCCCCATCAACATCTCTCCTGAACTTCCCAGAAGTCCTTTGGCACCGTAAAATCCGGAGATGCTTTCTTGTTACTTGGAGCGTTTTCCCTGTAAAACCCCGGCGAGAAGCGGAGCGTCGGAATATTAACGGATGGATTTGCGGGGAAAAGGGAACCCGCGGCCTCCGGATCAAAGAAATTTGTTGTGTGTTACTGGACGTATTTACAAGTCCAAATGCCTCCTAAACGTCGTCTTCTTCTCGGGCCGTTTCTGTTACCAGCGACCGGGAATGTTTTTAATAACCTTTTTTATTTGGAACAAAGCTGGCAGGAATGTTTGCTGCTTTCCTTCAGAGTTGGTGGCATTGCCTCGGAGCCGTCTCTGGCCTGGGAGGTTGAGTTTTAACCCCTTCCTACCCACGGGGTGCGCGGGATATCTGGAAGCACTTGGCACAGGCTCCGAGAAATCTGGTTCAGTTCTTGGGAGCCCAATATTTGACATGCAATTAAAAGGCTGTGAGCTTTGCTAACTCTTATAAATTTCTTTTGCAAGTGTGGCTGTTAAAAGTCCACTTTTATCGGCCACCTGTGCCCGTTTGGGGTTTTTAAAGGGGGACGTTGGCCCCGTAAATCCGACTTTTTCAAATTTTAACGTTTCAGATGTTATTGAAGTGTCTTTACAGCACTGGGCTGTTGTTGCAGCTGCAGCTTTGATAGTTTGTGTTTGCAGCTACTGCGGATCTAATTTTGGATGTGAGCTTGCGTGGGGGGCCGTGGGTGGACACGTGGAGAGATCTGCGTTGGGATATTCCCGGTGAAAGCATCCACAGGCGGAGTTGGACAGGGCTCAGTGCTCAGGGAAAGAAGCTGTTCCATGAGCTGCAGAAACTGGACGCAAATGTAGAGAGTTGGAGAAGCTTTTAACCCTCCTTCTGATCTGTTTGTGGGCATCTCGTAGCCTGGAATGAAACAAAATGTGGAGCTGCTGGAGAGAGTCCAGAGGAGGCCCCGGAGCTGCTGCCAGGGCTGGAGCCCCTCTGCTCTGGAGCCAGGTTGGGAGAGCTGGGGGGGTTCCCCTGGAGAAGAGAAGGCTGCAGGGAGAGCTGAGAGCCTCTTGCAGGGCCTGAAGGGGCTCCAGGAGAGCTGGAGAGGGACTGGGGACAAGGTATGGAGGGACAGGACACAGAGAATGGCTTCCCAGTGCCAGAGGACAGGGATGGATGGGAGATTGGGAAGGAATTCCTGGCTGTGAGGGTGTTGAGGCCCTGTCCCAGGTTGGGCAGAGCAGCTGTGGCTGCCCCTGGATCCCTGGAAGTGTCCAAGGCCAGGTTGGACGGGGCTTGGAGCAACCTGTTCTAGTGGAAGGTGTCCCTGCCCATGGCATAATCTTAGTGCTGGAATCCCACTTGTCCATCCCATGAGCTTTGTGTGCTGGGCCTCAGATGGGGAGATCCTTTCATGATATCACTGTCCTGGAATGCAAATGTATCCGATCCAGCGAGACTTGGATCAGCTCTTCCACGAGCACAGACAATCAAATCCTGTCTCCCGCAGAGGGATGATGGGATTTGCTGGGGGTGCACGTGGCCCAGCTCTGGCTCTTGCCTTTGGTTGCCTGTTTTATAGAAACCTCTAAAATGTTCGAGTGCTACCAGGTGTCCTGAGGCCTTTTAGTCTTAATTCTGCAACTTGCTGTGGGAATGTGGCCAAGGGCTGGACACCACACTGGAGGCGACGTCGGAAGCGTCGTGTTTATTCCATGAATCCCATCTCACTGTGTTCTTCCTCCTCTTCAGCTGCTCCCCATGTATCACGTGCCACTCCATGCCGATCCCCAAAGCTCTGCCCACCTTAGAGTGTCTTCGAGGTGTAATTTTAGGCCGTGCTTTAATTTTATATATGACGAGTTTGCAGCCAACTCAGTTATTTATCATATTTCCTCATCATTGTGCTCGTGGCTAATTGTGCTTATGTGCTTTAATATCTGAGCTACAAACCCCCCTCCCCCCCCTCAGTTTACTTCCTATTTTCCAAACAGCTTTTCCTTTTGGGGGTGTTTCCCCTCCGAACTCCCCGCTCTGGACACCACGTCCTCATCTCTCTTCCCGCCCCGCCAACAAAACCCAGCTCTGTGTGATGTGGGTTTTTTTTTTCAATACTAATAATTTCCTCTCAGCCAGAGACCTCATGTACTTACTGAGCAGCAACTGGGGCTGGGGAAAAGGAGCTTTTGTGCCTCTCTGAGCCCTGTGAGCTGATAGAAATGTTGACAGACCCCCTCGCTCAACGCTCCACGCGGTGCCACCAGAATGAAATGTCACTGGGCTGAGCATGGGTGGGACAGCTCGTGTACAGCTGAGCTTTTATCACCCACAAACAAGGCTCTTGGAAACCTTCAGCTGTTTTGTCTGAGTATTTATTGGCCTTTCTCCCTTTTAAGCCAAATTCTTGTCGTTTACTGTTTCCTGGACCCGCCGTTTTCTGATTGACTTACAAAATAATAATAATAAAAAAAAAAGGACCCTGTGTAGATTAAGCTGCTGAAATGCCTTTAGGGCGTTCTTTATAGGTCTGTGTTCTTTCTGTGCTGGGAGAAAGTGAGTGCTTTAATGCCTTCCATATTTCCCAAATCTCCCCGGCTCGGATACAAAGTGCTGTGGCATTTGAAGATGCTTTTAGGGAGAGACTGTCGGAAATGTTGGCAGACACGGCTGAGATTCCGCCTCTTAAGGTGAGTGTGATGTGTCTGGAAGGTTCCAGAGCGGCCCTGGTGGAAGCTGAAGGGCCTCAGAGCTGCAGGACGTGCTGTTGGATGAGTTATGCTCTGCAGGGAATGTTTTTTTGGGGGGAATGAGGGGTGAGAAAGGACAGGAATTGCAACCTGGGCAGGCTCCAAGGAGAGCAGCGATTTCTGAAGCCTTGGAAAACATCCTTTGGTCCCACTTTGCCTTATAAAGCTCTGCTGGAATGTGGAGGTCACTGGTGGGACCTCGGGCAAGTGGGAAACACGTGATGGAGCTTCTCCCCGTGGGTGGAAACTCCTCGGTCACCCCATGCTTGTGTCCCTGTTACTGAAGTTTGGGGTGTACGTAATCCGTGTTCCTGTTGAATTTCCAAGGGAGTGGTGGTTGCAGGTGGGTTGTTGACCTTTCATTTCACCAGTGGCTTATCAACCTCTTACAAGCCCAGCACTCCTGTTATTTATTTAATTATCCTCCTGCAGCCAGCTGGAATGAGTTTTGGGAGCACAGAACTCCTTGTCCTTTCTCCTTCCCCATCCCCCTTGGGAGAAGTCCCCATGTGAGGCCAGTCCCTGAGGGACACACCAAGATGCTCTGTGGTTGGTGGTGCCGACACTGCATCGACCTGCCAGGATTCTCAGATCCCCTTTGTTATTTTTCCTAACCCTGTGGAATATTTAGGCCTTGATCGTAGCCTTGTGTAGGGGAGCAAATGAGACACAGCAAATACCGACCTTCCAGCAGCTTCTTTCCTTGTTTTTCCCTTCACTGGATGAAGTGTTGGTGTGGTGTAGTGACTCCAGGCTGTTCCTGCAGGTGACAAAGTGGATCCAGTGTTGGCAGGTGTTTAGGACACAGATTTGGTGTGAACTGGAAGTAGCTGCTTGTGCCCCATTGGCTCTGGAATAGTTTTAATGTCTGATTTTTAACGTTGAAAATTGGCTTTTTTTGCTTGCTGTCTGACCCAATGTGCAGCAGGAGACAGAGGAACAGTGGGAGGAGAAGTGTGGGGGGTGATAAATTCAGTGGTTTTAGTCCTAACTTAGGTATGGACACACTGACTTTGCTGTCCCAGGTTTCTTTGCTTTAGGAAACATGAAGGAGGATTTTTTTAGAGTGTATAAAGGACTTTTATAGGCTGAGTGTGTCTTTAGTAGTCTGGAATTTGTAGGGGATTCTCCTTTACAAGAGAAATCCAGGCTCTGCTACTGGTGGGCACTGGTTTCCCTCCATCCCTTCCTGTGTCATCAGAAGATGATTCCACGGGCAGAAACAAGTGTAATTTGGGTTGAGTTCCTTCATGAACAGTAAATAAGCAGCAGTTTCCTCAGTTTAATCATAGAATCATGGAATGGTTTGGGTTGGAAGGGACCTTAAAGCCCATCCAGTTCCACCCAGGGGCACACCTCCCACTATCTCAGGTTGCTCCAAGCCCCGTCCAACCCGGCCTGGAATTCAGTCGTTTTGAGTTCCCCAGATGGAGAAATGACGAGAGAAAAGGTCCAGCAATGAAGCTCTCCATGAGAGAGGTTCTCCCCCACCCTCTGTACTGCCCTGCCATGGACAGGGAGGTGCCATCCAGAAGATCAGAAGGATGTCACAGTGCGAGGTGCAGCTGAGGAGCTGAGCTCCAAGTTCATAACATCCCTGGGGCCAGCACTGGCACTCCAGTGATGGAGACTATATAAGGATTTAACCAGGAGTCTCTTGACAGTTCTTATCTCCCCGAATTATGTTGTTGTTGTGTCGCTCCAATGCAATGAAGACAGTCCATAAATTTACATTATCTGTCACTTATCTGTGTGTGAGAACATCAACTCCTGGCGAAATGTAGTTATTACATGAGATGATCCAAGGATTCTTGCATGGGTTTGAGTTCCTTCTCCATAGTGTGTTTCTTTGCATGGCACAGATTATATATATATATGTACATAAATATATATATATATATATATACATACAAGGGCATGGAGTGGCAGGACAAGGGGGAATGGTTTAAACTGAGAGATAATAGGATTAGATTTGATTTTAGGAAGGAATTCCTGTCTGGGAGGATGGTGAAGCCCTGGCACAGGCTGCCCAGAGAAGCTGTGGCTGCCCCTGGATCCCTGGAAGTGTCCAAGACCAGGCTGGACGGGGCTTGGAGCAACTTGGAATAGTGGAAGGTGTCCCTGCCCATGGCAGGGGGTGGAACTGGATGATCTGGAAGGTCCCTTCCAACCCAAACCATTCTGGAATTCTCTGATATTATCTGCAACACGTGTTGCCACTAAAAGTATAGAAATCTAAGTGAGAATTATTAAATTTTATATCAGTATTTAGGCTGGAATCTAAGTGCTGTAATTTTTTTCAGGTTTCAAGGACCTTTCATTCCACTTAAAAAAAAAAAAAACCAAAAAAAAGTTAACTGGGAGCCACTTTGTGGTGCAAGAGAGCAAAAACCTGGGGAAGGGGAAGGTGTGTGTGGAATTGAGGCCAAGCTGTAGGAAATGGAGGAGCAGCTTTGGAGAGGGGTGTGTGATAATCCCTTCTTTAGAGTTTCGGGTTTCTGGGTCATTTGGTGTGAATTTGTCCATTTTATGCACAAGTTCAGCCTTGTAACATCCACTACCTGGGCAGGGGCTGGGGGAGGAGGAACAGAAGAGGTGAGGAGCTCCACAGCTGGGACTGGATCCTAAAGAAAATCCTCTTGAACTGAAAAAAATACCTTTTTGACTCATGTGCCTTGAGCAGGAATGTGAGGGAGCTGCCCTGCCCTCCGAGGGGTCACCTGGGATTATCCACACTCCTGGTCAGGAAATTTGGGATTGTCTTTGCTCCTAATTACCTGATAACACCTCATTTGCATTCTAGAAATTACCAGCCTGAAATCCTTCCTTAAGAAATTCCAGTTGAACAAGTCAGATTTATATAGAGAAACAGAGGAATTCCCAAGATTTATATATAGAGAAACAGAGGAATTCTCAAGATTTATATAGAGAGAAACAGAGGAATTCTCAAGATCTGTATACAGAAGTGGGAATTCCCAAGATTTGTATGTAGAGAAATAGAGGAAGTCCCAAGATTTATATACAGAAACAGAGGAATTCCCAAGATTTATGTACAGAAGGAGAGGAATTCCCAGGATTTATGTATAGAAACAGAGGAACCCCAAGATTTATATTATAGAGAAAGAGAGGAATTCCCGAGATTTGTATAGAGAAACAGAGGAATTCCCAGGATTTATATATAGAAAAACAGAGGATTTCCCAAGATTTATGTAAAGAAATGGGAATTCCCAAGATTTATATAGAGAAACAGAGGAATTCCCAAGATCTGTATACAGAAACAGGAGGATTCTCAAGATTTATATATAGAGAAACAGAGGAAGTCCCAAGGTTTATATACAAAATGGGAATTCCCCAGATTTATATATAGAGAAACAGAGGAATTCCCGAGATCTGTATACAGAAATGGGAATTCCCAACATTTATATCGAGAAACAGAGGAATTCCCAAGATCTATATACAGAAACAGAGGAATTCCCAAGATCTATATACAGAAACAGAGGAATTCCCAAGGTTTATGTCCAGAAGCCAAGGAATTCCCAAGGCTGGAGCAGGGGGAGCCCATCTGATCTCGTGGCCTTGCCGTCAGTGCTGGGCCTGGGTTCCTCTCCCAGGAGGTGCTTTTCCCTCATTCCTGTGCTGAAAAAGAGGGATTTGACGGATGAGTTTTGCCCCAAAAAACCGTGGTTTTGGCCCAGCAAGGAAACAACGTTCCCAGTGCAGAGGAGGACGTGCTGCTCTAGGACTTCTCCAGGGCACGAACCGGGATCCAGCTGGAGCTGCTGTCGGAGCCCACGGGGTGGGATTTGCTTTGGGATCTGCAAATCCGAGCCAACCCTGGAGTTCCAGCAGGGATTTCGTGCAGGTAGCTGGATGCTGATTGCTCTTGACTCCTGATCCATCAAACAGCTGGAAGCAATGGAAAGAAAGTCCATGTTCTTTTGTTTAAGGAGACAAAGGCCATTGTGAGCTGGAGCAGGGCACGAGGGATGCTTCCCACTGGACTGCACCGAGGGCCAGGGGGTTGAGCACTTCCCTCGAAAAATTACTTCTCCCAGACAACAGAACAAACCATGGAAGCAAATGTGACGTGCAGGTTGAAACTGGGCTCCGGTAGGCAGTGGGTCTGAGGTTTTCCTGGCATTTGGGGAGGGTGGGAATAGGTATGGGGAGAGCATTTCTCCCTTTGGAGTGTTGGGGCCGTCCTTGGAGAACACGGCTTGGTCTCGGGGTGCCAGAGTGCTCAGAGTGGGCTGTAACGTGGTAAAAATGAGCAGTTCTTCCTGTGTCTGAGTCAGAGAGCAGGCCAGGGGCCAGACAGGGAAGATTTCCATCTTTGGAACTCCTTAAAAAAAAAGAATAAGAATACAACTTAAAACCCCCCCAACTTTATAAAGCTTAAAAAAAAAAAGACACTTCTGCATCTCTTGTTCTCCGTCCTCCTTCCTTGTAGGAGCATCCTGCTTGTCCCTTTTAGCTCCACACGTGCCTGCAGGATTCATAGAATCGTGGAATATCCTGAGTGGGAAGGGACCCACAGGATCATCAGTCCAACTCCTGGCCCTGCCCAGGACATCCCAACAATCCCACCCTGTCCCTGAGAGTTTTGTCCAAACCCTCCTGGAGCTCTGGCAGCCTTGGGGCTGTGCCCACTGCCCTGGGGAGCCTGGGCAGTGCCCAACCAGCCTCTGGGGGAAGAACCTTTCCCTGAGATCCAACCTGAGCCTGCCCTGGCACAGCTCCAGCCGTTCCCTCCGATTCACCACGTCCTGTGTGCTAAATTTTTTGATATTCCCATGTATCCCTCCCAAAGCTCTAGTTTTTACCACGATTCCTTCCCAAATTGATCTGGTCGTTGTCAGAGTCCTTCCCTTGTCTTGCAGATCATCCAAACCCACATGGAGAGGGATCATGGAGATGTCTGTCCATCTTCTGGCTCACCCACTGGGAGCTACTTTCCACCTGGAAGCTCCACAACCAGGGTGCCATTTCCCAGTGGTGATTCCTGTTTTGGGAATGGGCCATAACACCGTGGGGTCATCACTTCCCATGTTCTGGAGTGGGAGAGGAATTTGGGTGGCTGGAACCATCCATGAGTTAGCCATGTGGCACTGAGGTGCTACCATTCTGAGTGGCTAACCATTCTGAGTTAGCCTGTGGCACTGAGGTGCCAATTTTTGGGCACATAGGCTGAGCTTTCCTGTCTGACCTCCCCTAAGAAACACTTTTTGTTCCCTGCTCGGCCACGGGAATCCCATTTTTCATGGTCTCGGTGGTGTCACAACCACGACTCTGATCCCAAGAGCATTTAGAGCGTGAAAAGTACAATTTCACCCCAAATCTTCGTTTCTTGTGAGATTTAAGTGCTGGAGGAAGGGCTGGGATGAAACTTGGGCTGCTGGGACCTGGCTGGGGCAGGAAGGGGTTGCAGGAAAGCGGTGCCCGGGGTCGCCCCGGGGTGTTGTTAGTCTGGGATGTGCACGCCCTGGTTTGGGAAGGCCGGGCTTACCCTCCCAGCAGTTTTGCTCCTTTGCTCTGACTTGAGCAGCCCCAGTGTTTGACAGGCTGATCTGAGGCTTTAGCTCTTGGAAACCACTTCAATGGGGCCTGTGAGCTGGAAAGATTATCGGAGTGGGGGCCCAAGGAACTCTCAAACTTGAGCAATCAATCCCTTATGTCCCGTTTCGCCGGAGCTTGAGGACTAAAGGCTTTCCTTGACTGACTCCTCAGACTGAATCAATCCTTGTTTTTTTTTTTTTAAAACATTTTTAAAGTAATTCTTCCTTTTAAGTTGAGGGCAGAGCGAAGTGGGGCTGGGAATGGGGAGCCTGGAGACCTCAAGTTGGAGGCAAGCATGGGCTTTGCATCAGAGCCACGAGTTATCTGATGACCTTCTCTGCCTTGCTGGTACTTCTGGTTTTTACACCCATCTGATGGTCGTTTCTTATTGTGGTTTTTCTCTCCCTCCTTGTGCTTCTGAGGCTCCAGTTCCCTTCTCCCGTTGTTTTCCCAGGCTCGTGGAGGAGCTTTGCTCTTCCCTTGGCTCCCATCGCTCTGGATCTTGCAAAACCAGGGAGCAGCCACAAGGATGGGGCCAGAGGTCTCCTAATTGCAACTTCCACCAGTCATAAGCTTCCCATTAAGATAAGCTGCAGGAACGGGTGTGATCTGTGTGACAAAAACACAAATTAGCAGCCAGATTGTTAACGAGGGAAACAGCCCCCGGTGCCCAGAGGAGGGGAGGTTGTGTTTGCTGTTCAACACTTGCTGGGGACGAGGAAGGAGTGAAAGCCAGGAAGGCATGAAAGCCAGGAGTGTATCCATTGGGGTGAATCCTCTTCTGCTGAATGAAAATCGGGATTTTGCAATAAAAGGGCTTTTGTGCCTCTGGAGTCACTTCCATGGTGATTTGGATGCATTTAGGTTCTTGGAAGGCTTAATTACAAGGGTTGGATATTAGGAAAAATTTCTTCACTGGAAGAGTGGTTAATCATTGGAGCAGGTTCCTCAGGGAACTGGTGGAGTCCCCACCCCTGAAGTGTTCAGACAATGAGCGGATGTGG
>NW_020884936.1:3728567-3786376 GCF_003945725.1 Corapipo altera
GGGTCTCTGTGCTGACACTGCTGCAGCTCGTCCTACTCAGACACCAAAATCCTCAAGCCACGAGACTTAAAATCCTTCAGGAATGCTCTCCCCAGCTCTGATAGTCACCAAATCCCTTGTTTATTTGGTTTTCATCTCCATTAATTTCGTTAGGAACTGGTGCTTCATTTCTGAAGGAGGAATCCCTTCCAGGTTTCCCTCCCTTTGGCCCGTCTCGGGTCTCTCCTCTGTGATCTCCGTTGCTGTAACTCATCCTTTCCAGTTTTTTTGGGAAGAAAGGAGTCTGACCACTTTCTCATTTAGATGGTGAAGATGAAAAAGAGCTTTATAGGATTGTTTTTATACAATAAGTCTCAAATTGGGGTTAGTAATCAGTGAGGGGCAGCCTTTTGTAGTGCCTGGCTAAATCTGTTCCAGGACTGTGTGTTTACATTAGTGTGTTAATTTCTTATATTTGGGGAGCTCTGATCCATGGAAAAACAAAGTAATGAAAGGGGTTTTTTTATTCTTCCCCCCCCCTCTTTCTCTCCCTCTCTCTCCATAAATTAAAAACATTCACTTTTGGGGGATAAAAAAAAAAAAAAAAAAGAAATGAAAAAGAAAAAAAAATTTGCAAAGTTAAAGGCGAAATTATGGCATTTATTATCTTGAATTTCCATGACTAGCTAATTTTGACTGTGTGTGGGTGGCTAAATAATCCTTCTGTTTCCGAAATCTTCCCGAGGAATTCTTTGTAGCTGCAGCGAGACAGACGCCCACTGTGGAAAGTTGAAATGGTCAACCTTAAATCCCGGCCTGCTCCCGGCGCCGGCCAGGGCGGTGGGGAACAGGCACTTCCCGAAGGGATCTTGCGCTTCCAGCGTGTTAATCCTCATCTTCAGGACTCCTTCAGCTCCTCACACGTGGAAATCCCCGTGGAGGAAGGGCCAGGAGTGTGTTGGGAATGGTGTTTCTGCAGGATTGAGGTTGGAGCTTCACGAGAGCGTCTCGAGGTGTTGGTGAGGAACCACCTGTAGGAAACCTGCAGAGATGCCTCCTGGCAGCTCGTGCAGAGGGGTTCTGGATCACTCTTGGGTGTGTGGAACGAAAATTTTGATGAATCTGGTTTTCCAGATTCATCTCTCCCTCGGTGCTTTGTTTTAGCTTTTTATTCTGGAGCCTTTTAGGTCCTGAAGGAATTGCTTTGTTCCTTGCCAGTCTGTGGTCATGGAATCATAGAGTGGGTTGGGTTGGAAAGGACCTTAAAGATCCTTTAGTCCAACCCCTTGCCATGGACAGGGACACCTTCCACTAGACCAGGTTGCTCCAAGGCCCATCCAACCTGGCCTTGGACAATTCCAGGGATCCAGGGGCAGCCACAGCTGCTCTGCCCAACCTGGGACAGGGCCTCCCCACTCTTCCAACCAGGAATTCCTTCCCAATATCCCGTCTATCCCTGCCCTCTGGCACGGGGAAGCCATTCCCTGTGTCCTGTCCCTCCATGCCTTGTCCCCAGTCCCTCTCCAGCTCTCCTGGAGCCCCTTTAGGCCCTGCCAGGGGCTCTCAGCTCTCCCTGGAGCCTTCTCTTCTCCAGGGGAACCCCCCCAGCTCTCCCAGCCTGGCTCCAGAGCAGAGGGGCTCCAGCCCTGGCAGCATCTCCAGCACCTCCTCTGGACTCTGTGCAGCAGCTCCACGTCCTTGTGCTGTTGTTCCCAGGGCTGGAGCAGCTCTGCAGGGGGGTCTCACCTGAGACAGGGGCAGAGGGGCAGAATCCCCCCCTGCCCTGCTGCCCACGCTGGGGGATCAGCCCAGGGCATGGGGGGGATCTGGCTAGGGCATGTGGAGCTTCTCATCCACCAGCACCCCCAATTCCTTCTCCCCAGGGTGCTGCTCCCTCTAAGGAGAGCGGGAAGCCCCCGATACCCACCGGCCACCCAGGCAGTACCCTGATGGCCCCATCCGGGGCTTGAAACTCAGCAACCCCATTCAGAGGCACTTTAGAGCCATTTAATTTCTTTATCCTTAATTTACAGGAGCTTTGGGCGGGGAGGGGGGACACACAGAAACGACATCCTCAGTTTGGGATTTCGTCCTGGCTAAAACAATACCCCGGGAAGGGTTTGCTCCGCCGCCTTCCGAGCGGGTTCCTTTTGAAAGCCGAGGCTTTTCGGAGCTGAGCGCTGCGAATACCTTGGGCTCAGCGGCATATGCAGAACAAATGTGAATCAAACACAGAAATAATTCCTCCAAGAATTTTATTTATTGATGTGGTAGCGCAATACTACACTGTTTACAATAGAGAGTTAAGTGGGATTGCGGGGTTGCTGGGAAGTTGACAGCTTGCGGTCCGGAGGAAAAAAAAAAAAAAAATCCTGCCTTTTTGTGGGATGAAAGAAGAAAAGCCGTGCTCTTGAAATGGTTATTTAGAAATGATTTGGAAGTTTGTTCCCTTTCCAGGCCGGGGAGAGCCTGCCAGGCTTGCGGTCGCTGCAATGGTGAAATGTTGGATGTGAAAAAAATCACAGAAGTCTGTTTGCATTAGAATAACAAGATAAAGAACCTCGTGGGGGACTCAAATGAGATGCAGTTGGGAGCGGAGTTCTCCCGCTCCCTTTCTCACGGGTAAGGCTTCGGGGAGCTCCGAGGCTTGGAGAAGGGGAATTGCCGGAAGGACAGAGGCCACTGGGGCCATGGAGCTTGGCCATGGATTTGGGAAGGGGATAGAGGTGCCGGCGGACCTGTGGCAGTGACCAGGATCTGTCTCTCAGTCTCTGTTGGCTTTTGGTGCCTTTTGCAGGCACTGGAGGCTCAATCTGTGCCAACCTGGGCAGTTCCCTCTCCAGTCCTCTCCCTGGTCACCCCTCAGTGTTTCCATGCTGACTTCCATGTTTGGAAGTACTGGAACCTGCTGGGAGGCTGGGGATGAAATCTGGGCCCAGAAGGAGATAATAAACACCTGATGGGTCTCTTTTTTTCCTTTCTTTGCCGTAGGCTTTTTCCATAATAGTGGATATTTGATGGTGACCCGGCTGCTGGGCAGTGGTTGCTGCCTTCTCCGTGGAATTAGGTGCAGGGAATAATGTGCACTGTAGGAATTCAGGTGGTGCTTTTCATCCAGAACAGGTCCCTGGTGCTTGATGTGTCCCTGTCCCTGCTCAGCCACAATAAACCCGATCCTGATCCAAGATCCACGACCTTAATCCTGCTTTCTGCTCGTGGTGGGATGCAAATGAATCAAAGCCTGGGTTAGCTGGGAAGGTGTTGGCAGGGGGTGACCTGGGATAATGTGGATGTGTTTGGAGGTCTTTTCATGGACTAAAGGATGAGGAAAGGGCTCCTGTGAGTTGTGGAACAGTTTTTGGCAATAAGGGGTTTTATGGAGGCAGCAGTTGAAGGAGTTGGTGGCCTCCTCCTTCAAGAGACCAACCTAAAGGTGAATTCTTTGTTGTTTTAGAACATTCCCTGTGCTGTGGTTTGTGTCCATGATCCAGCAGAGAGGCTGAATCCTGTGGGATGGGAACGCGCTTGCTCCGCGGCAGGGATCCCACCCCAGACAGCAGAGAGAGCAGCAACATCCCAGAACCCTGGGCCACTTCTGACCAGATTTTGGAGTCTGTGGAAAAAGAGGTTGTCCAAGTGTTTGGGCTTGGCAGAAAGGTCATGATGTTGAATAACTGCCCGTGGCATTTCTTCTTCTGTCCCACCCTCCCTGAGGTTGTTTTTCTCTGAGGTGCCTCTCAAAAGGCTCATTTGGGTTTCAACAACAATTCACTGAGGTAGTTAAAGGCTTTTGCAGCTTTTCTTTGGAAAAGGGAAGAATATCTGCTGTCAGTCCTCTGGTGCTCATCAGCCATCACTGGCAGGTGGCCCCAGGCCATGACCAGCACTGGGGTCATGTCTTCCACTGGTGCCACTGGGCTGGTGTGTGGGGCTGGAGCTTTGGGTTAAAGGGGGACATGTCTCCATCCCTGGTGCTGCAGTGTGGCTGGTGTCACCCGTTCTGGAAGGTTCCTCCTCACTCTGCTTGTATCTGTGTTCAGAGTGGACTGAGCTGGGTTTGTGTCTGGTACCAACTGGGTTTAGTAGGAACCAGAACTGTCTGAGTAAGGAGGTTGGTGGCTCCAGCCCCACCAGGCTCTTCCTTTGCTGTTGCTTTGCTTTAGACTGTGTTTGTTTAAGGCTTGAGACTTGTATAAAATACACTGAAAGGGGGAAAACCCAACGTGACCAGAGGACGGAAGGGCTTGGATTTGGGTCCTGTGAGTGCCACTGCCTTCTCCTGGGAACGCTCTGCTGCTTGGCAGCACATTGGGATCACTTGGAATTGCTACCAAATATTGGGATATTTGACCAGAAGCCTTTAGTGTGGTGTTTCCTGTCTCTGAACTGGCTTGATCCCAGTGGGAAGCGTCATCTGGGCCAAGAGGACGTTACGGTGGCGGGCGCAGTGTTGTAGCTCTGGCATCTCCACCCCTTCCTGCTTTTCCCAGCTATAGGATTGCCTGGACCCAGCATGCTGTCCCTTCATCTGCTCCCTCCAGGCTTCCTGGCCGTGGAGCTGAAGCTGTGCCAGGATTAGGATGCTCCTCTCCTGTCCTGCTCCCTCGGGGTGGGTGCAGAGCGGCGGTGCCGGAGGGCAGCGCGCGGATAAACCCAGTGCTGCCGGCGGGATCAGGGGGCTCAGTGCCAACTGGAGCATTGTCACCACGTCACCCAACGATGTGATGCGTGTTTGGAAGCTCCCACTGGTGCCGTATCCCAGCAGCACGGCAATGTCCCTGGAGTCCCCTGGGGCTGGGAGCAGGAGCCCCTGCTGTCCCCGCTGCCCCGTTGGGTCTTGGAGCGGCACCGACAACCAGGGCACGGGTTTGTTTTGAGTTGTGCAAGAACACTCTGGTGTAAGATGCCAACTATTTGTTTACTCCTTTTAAGATCCAGCTTAATGGGTTTGTTTACGAGGCTTCAGATAGACCAGAAGGAACCCATTTGATTATTTGGAGAACATCATCTCTCAAACCATGGCTTATACAACACAATGACCTGAGTGGCTTTTTGCACCCTATTTTTTTTTTTTTTTTTAATTAAAACCCCCCCTGAACCTTCATCTTCCAATCCCAAAGAATAATTATATTGTCTCGTCATTTGTTGTCGATTCTCTGTGAAATTCTTGTGGACTGTTTTATGTGTCTAATTTGGGGCCAAGCCCTGGGTTGTGGTGGAGCACGTAAGGCACTAAAACCAGTCCGTGTGTGGTCAGCGAGGAGGTGAACAACCTGCAGAATAGGTCAGGGTTCAAGGGCAAGAGCAGCTCTGAACAGAGGTCCTTGTGTTTGCTTTTAAATACTCAAGTCCACGACTGAATTAAAAATCCCTCCTCACTGTAATTTTGTGTCTCGTTACGTTGTCGGATAACGGGAGCATGGAAATAACCTCAACTGTTTGTCCAGGGATATAAATTGCATGTTTAATTTAAGAAATAAGGACAGCAGGGGTGTGCTGGTTGAAGGAGTTGTTTCTGATTGTTGCCTGGCTGCGGCTTCAACAGAAGCTGTAAAAATCCTTATAAAAGTTAGGCATGAGATACTCCTTGTGATGCTGGAAGGGTTTAGAGCCCTGATGATCTTCCATCTCTTAAATTGTCAGTGCAGTGGGATTCCCCTCTTATCCACACCTGTCTGAGATCCTTTAAATTCTTAGGCTTAGTTTGGGATGGAAATATAAAAAAAAAACCTCATGATGGAATTATCCAACTGGGATAACTCTTGTTGCCCAGAGAGGTTGTGGCTGCCCCTGGATCCCTGGAAGTGTCCAAGGCCAGGTTGGAGCAACCTGGGCTAGTGGAAGGTGTCCCTGCCCATGACAGGGGGTGGAAGAGGTCTTTAAGGTCCCTTCCAACCCAAACTATTCCATGATTCCATGACTTTGTGTCCCAGGGTGTGGTTGATGAACTTAGCAGCTGCTTGGTGTCACCTTCACGTGCACTTGGGGTCCCACCACGGTGTCCTCTCATATTCCTGCTTCCTGAAAACCCTGCCTGCCCTGAGAAGCTGACTCCGCCTCCAAACCCCGCTGACCCCGAGTCCAGAGGGTTGGGAATCTCGTGTTGTTGATCAGTGTTTTGAAATCTGGAATCGTGGGATGTGAACTGTTGTTGACTTGCCCTCTGCTCATCCCCTTCCTGTGGTTTCACAAACCTCCTCATCCCACTGAACTGACCCTTTCCTTGTCCCTCTCTCTGCTCTCGTTTCAGGCCTCGTGGGAGGAAGCTGCCAAGCCAATCTTTGGGGTTTTTATCGTGTTGCTTCACCAATTACCGTTTATTTCTCTTACTTTGTGCTGTTTGTTCACGTTTCCCTGCTGCAGCTGCCTCTGAAACGCAGAAAGCTCCTTTAAGCCTTTAAATTCCTGGTTGGTGGCAGGGTTGAGCTGCTCTAAACCCTTGTTCCGGGGGAGCTGGCCCGTGGCCCGATGATAGTGCAGAGCCTGGAGAAGCTGGAATTACGGACAGAGAATTCCCTGGTCTTTAGGAAACGAGAAAAACCTCTTTTTGGGTTTCCTCAGGTGGTGGGAGAATGGGGAGGAGCGTTCACCACCTGCTGCTTCTGCTCTGAGGTTGTAAACCTATGGAAAACCCAGGAAGTTATTCTTAGAGCTTGGCAAAACTGTTGTCTGGGATATTGCAGCCGGTTTGGGTGGTGTGGGAAGGTGCCTGTTGGAAAAGCACCTTTGGAGGTGCTTCCCTCAGGATCCAGCTGCTCCCCGGAAGGAGCAGGACAACCCCTCTCCTGGGGAATTTGATTTAGCTTCAGACAAGGCGACACATGGTGGGAATTGCTGGGATGGGGAGGGAGGGAGCAGGAGCGTGGACTCCGCTTGGCTGCTCCCGATTCTTTTTTTGGGAGCTGGTGTCTGTCTCTGTTTTCAATAACGGCTCCGATTGCATAACTGGGAATGTTTTCCTGTTTTGATGTCTATTAAAATTCTAGATTTTTAAGGAGCACAAACCTCCTTCCAGTGGGCACTTATGTAATGCTCCAGATTTCTAGGTGAAACGGCCCGGTCGTTCCGGGCTTTGGCGTTCCCAGCAGGAATTGCCAAGGACTGACAAGGAGAGGTGGCGGACAGGGGAACGAGGAGTTTGGATTTAGGAAGGGCAAGGTCAAGAGGAGAGGCCAGAACAGAAGAAACCACAGTTAAATCAGAGAGCAGGAAGGCTGCCGGGTGTTTTTTGGGAGCTGCTGCCAAGCCCCAGTGTCTGGATCTCTCTTGGCTCCCACCGAAGGTAAATGGGTTATAAATGAAAACCACGTTTGCCTTGGAAAAGCTCTCCAAGAAAAGGTTGTTCCTGCACCTTGTGTCTCGCTCCTGCTGCTTCTGCTGACTTCTGGTAGCTCAGACCTTTTACCTCCTGCTTTCCTGGGAATTTTAACCGCCTTACTCCTCGTTTTCCCAGCCTTTGCAGCACTTCCTCCCCGTATCTTATACCTTTGAAACTCTTATTGCAGTCTCGCGGCGAGAATTGAATTTCTTGGCACCTGAACTCCCACTCAGACTTTTCTTGGAGCAGGACCAGGCAGCTGTTCATGTTTGCTGCAGACATCCCTGCAGCAGGTATTCCTTGCTGCAGGAATACCGGGAGCGTTTCCTGCTGTTGCCTGAGCGTGTCTGTGGAGGGTCAGCTCAGCTCGGGAGCTGCGGAACCTCCTGACAGCTTGAAACCTTGACTTGTATGAGCAAAGCATGGCTGAAGTCCTGGGATAATTGGACTGGATGATCTTGGAGGTCTTTTCCCACCTTAATGAGCCTGTGAAGGTGGTGAGACCGTGAAGAGCATCTTGGAGGATGGGATGTGGTGACCTGTCGTGGTGCCACAGGAGGAATGTCCTTCTGCTCCTGCTCTCAGTTCCTAACCTGCCTCAGGGAATATCCTCCTGCTCTTTGGTTCCTAACCTGCCATATCCATGGCCTTGAGAAGGAACATCCTCCTGCTCTTTGCTTCCTAACCTGCCCTATCCATGGCCTCAAGGAATATCTTCCTACTCATTGCTTCCTAACCTGCCTTATCCATGGCCTCCAGGAACATCCTGCTGCTCTTTGGTTCCTAACTTGCAATATCCACGGTCTCAAGGAATATCCTCTCCCTTTTTGATCTCTAACCTACCATATCCATGTCCTGAAGGAAAATCCTCCTGCTCTTTGCTTCCTAACCTGCCTTATCCATGGTCTCCAGGAACATTCTCCTCCTCCTTGGTTCCTAACCTGCCATATCCATGGCCTGAAGGAAAATCCTCCTGCTCTTTGCTTCTTAACCTGCTATATCCATGTCCTGGAGAAGGAAAATCCTCCTGCTCTTTGCTTCCTAACCTGCCATATCCATGGCCTTGAGAAGGAACATCTTCCTGCTCTTTGCTTCCTAACTTGCCTTATCCATGGCCTCCAGGAATATCCTCCCACTCTTTGATCCCTAACCTGCCATATCCATGAACTGCCTCAGGGAATATCCTCCTGCTCTTTGGTTCCTCATCTGCCTTATCCATGGCCTTGAGAAGGAAAATCTTCCTGCTCCTTAGTTCCTAACCTGCCTTATCCATGGCCTCCAGGAACATCCTGCTGCTCTTTGCTTCCTAACCTGCCCTATCCACGGCCTTGTGCTCTTTCCTGAGGGAGTTTTGTGGCTGGAGCATTTATTGGGAACCTGGTGTGTGGGTGATGACAGCTGCAGGAGATTACAGTGGAGGGACTTGGGAATTTTAAAACAGCTTGGACAAAAAAAAAATGTGCGGCCAGAGAGAAAAGGCCCTCGCGCCCTCCTGCTCAGCGTTTATCCTTTTTTAGGATTCCAAAAAGGATAAAAAAAGAAGCTGTTCATTTAATTTCCTCCCTTTGAAGAGCCAAAACCAACAGTGTAAAACCAGACACATGTCAGGGGAAAAAAAAAAACAAACCCAAAAAAAGGCCTTTTCAACCCCTCGCCCCCCTGTAGGAAAGACTTGATTGTTGACATTTTCCTTCGGGTTTCTGCTGGTGACCTTGTTAATCCCAAACAAGAGCCAAATTAGCAAATTAACCTCGGGACATGTTCCACACATGTGTCCTACCACGGGGAGACACACGAGTGCTATTTTTAAGAGCAGTGTTTGGAGTGACACAGCTGGGCCGGAGTTGCTCCTCGCCGGCTGCGCTTGGCAAACCGGCGCTGATAAGCTGTTGGGAAGCACGTGGAATATCAGGCTCTGCGAGGTCCTGAGAGCTTCCCATCGGTGCTTTGGGTGTTCCTGTCCTCAGTGATCCTGTGCTGACCCTCCCTTGGGATCCCTCAGCCTGCTCAGCGTTGGGAGTGTCCTTCTGTGCGTCCTTGGCCGCTCCCGGGCTGGGAACATGGGGCTGTGGAGGACAGGATGGATGGACAGGGCATGGATGTGTAACCATGGGGGGTTCTTGGCTTGCTTTGGGCATCACTACTGGGGAGAAGTGGTGTCAGAGTTGTGGAATTATTGAGGTTGGAAAAGGACTTTGGGACCATGGAGTCCAACCATTCCCCCCAGCGTTGTGAAGGCCCCCACTGACTCGTGTCCCCAGGTGCCACATCCACAGGGATTTTAAATCCCTCCAGAGATGGGGACTCCACCACTGCCCTGAGCAGCTGTGCCAGGGCTGGACAACCCTTTCCAGGAAGAAATGTTCCCTGATATCCAATCTTATCTCTGTCTGTTTGTTCCCTTTGTGTTGTGCTGTTGTGGATCAGTTCTTTGAGGAGCGGCTGAGGGAGCTGGGGAAGGGGCTGGAGCAGCAGGAGCAGCTGAGGGAACTGGGGGGGCTCAGCCTGGAGAAGAGGAGGCTCAGGGGGGACCTTCTGGCTCTGCAACTCCCTGACAGGAGGAGGGAGCTGGGGGGGTGGGGTGTCGGGCTCTGCTCCCAGGGAACAAGGGACAGGAGGAGAGGGAACGGCCTCCAGCTGTGCCAGGGGAGGGTCAGGTTGGACATCAGGAGGAGTTTCCTCCTGGAAAGGGTGGTGAGGCCTTGGCAGGGGCTGCCCAGGGAGGTTTGGAGTCCCCATCCCTAGAGGTGTCCAAGGAATGACAGGACGTGGCACTCAGTGCTCTGGGCTGGGGGACAAGGTGTGATCAGGCACGGGGGGGGACTGGATGATCTCAGAGGTCTTTTCCAACCTCAGTGATTCTGGGATCCCAGTTGACTTTCCAACATCCTGAGCAACCACCCACCTTCCCAAGCTTTGTGGGGAAGTCTGGGAATGTCCTTCCAGAGAAATGCTCCTCCTTAAAAGCGTTTCTACCCTTTGTTCATGTTCTCTTGGTGCTGCCAGGTGATTTTTGGGTTCCTAACCCAGCCTGTCTTTGGGAATACTGAGACTTTCTGGATCAAATGAACCCTGCAGTGTGACAGAAGGTTTGGTGATGGGCCCAAATCTGTAGTGAAGGGACAGGTGCTTGAACTCTTGACATTTGAGTTGTTTGCCTTTTCCTCTCTGATTTGGGAACTTAAAAATGCCAGGGGAAGGGAAAAAGGCGGCGTGTGACTATGGAATTACAAACAGGAATAGCTGGGCAGCTGTAATTGTAGTAATTCCTGATTTTACAGGAGGATCACGAGGCTCTGCTTCAACACAGAACATTTGCTGAGATGTCTTAGGGAAAGGAAACCTTGTAGGAGTCTTCTCCTTTCTTTGAGGTATAACTGGAGAGTTGAGATGTAGCAGCAACTCCACCTCTTCAATCCTTAAGTTCTGTGCTTGGTCTCTAAATGCAATGAATTATGTTTAGCCTTACAAATTTGAAGGTGAGGGTTGAGTTTGAGCTTAATTTGGAATTTCACAGTCCCCAGGAGACTCTTAGAAGATCTCAGACATTTCCCACATGGTGTGGACGTTGCCCTGACAAGGCTGATTGTGCCTTAATGGTTTTATTTAAAGCTTTCTAATTTTCTGATGCGTCGTTAGATGGTGAACACCCTCTCATTCCAACCATGGGCAGGGACACCTTCCACTCTCCCAGGTTGCTCCAAGCCCTGTCCAACCTGGCCTTGGACACTTCCAGGGATGGGAAGTCCACAAATTATTAAAAAAAATAAATATAAAATTAAAAAATGAATCTGAAGTTAATTCAACCTTTGCAGAATTGACTTTTTCAGAAGTAAGTCCCCCCTGGTTTCTGCAAAGGAGTTGCCACTGTCCAAAAATCAACCCAACGTCTGAATCACACGGGATAAAGTAGGAATAATTCAGCTGAACAAATAATGCTCCTCCATAAAATGGACTGCAATAACACGCAGAGGATTGGAAAAACAGGGTGGTGACCAAGAAAAATACCATCCCATCCATATTAATTTTTCATTTTCAGTTAGAAGAGAAACCATAAGTCACCATTAAAGTGCATTTCCAAACTTTCTGCTCTTTTTCTTGCCTCGACACAGCAAACCCTGACTGTTTAGGAAAGTGCCTCGTGCTTAAGTCACCTTTAGGGGAAATTAAGCACATGCTTAAAGCTGAGTTTGCTCCTAAGCTCAGTGCTGATTCCAGCATCCCAAATTACAGAGGCTTGCTGGAAAACAGCTTAAATTTGGCATTCCACTGAAATTTTGTTGTAGCAAACAGTAAGGGCAGAAGAAATATTTCCACTGTGTTCTTAAAATACGGAAGGATATTGTTTTAGGGAGAGCTTTTATTGCATTGTCTGCAGGCTGAGAAAGTCCAGAGCAGCAAAATCCCGACTAAAACCGTATTGATGGAGCTGGATTTTTATAATTCCTCGTGTCAGTCCGAATGTAATATATGGAGTGCACACAGTGGGGTTTTAAAAACAAGGTCCCTCGCAGCTTTAAATAATTATTTGAAATAAAAAAGAGATTAAGCAGCCTTTCTTGCATCTCCCATGCTCAGGCCATGCTCCCGTTCCCTGTCCCGGGCAGTGGGAATTGGGGCTACGGGAGAACGGAGCTCCCGCTCCACTCGTGCCCTTTTATTAATTATTGAATTGGTGAGTTAAAGGATTCGAGTTTTCCCTCGTGGGTTTTTCTCACTCCAAAAAACCAGGAAGCAACTGTGTAATGGGGACGTGTTTACAGGAACCCCGTGTGGGACACCGGGGGCTCTAATTCGGGCTGTCAGGAGATGGGAAGCGCCGGCGGATTTGGGAGCAGTGAGAGGCCCAGAGGTTCCAGAACTGGAATGTTCCAGGACTGAGGAGAAGCTTTGAGGGGAAGGGAAAGAGGAGCCAGGGATTTTGGGAGCGAGAGGGAGCGTTTGGTGGATGAGATTGATGGATTTTGTTGTGCAGGAGCCCGTTGGCAGCGTGGGGGGCACAGGCACATCCTCTGGATGTTGGCAGTGGGCGAGTGTCCTGCTGCCTGAAATTCCCTCTGGGAATTCCTGCCTGCCGGTGGCTGACAGCCCGAGCCTCTGCCCTGCTGAGATGTGCCTGCAAGGGAAGTTCAAACCCGTGATTCCCGTCTGGTTTGGCAGAGGGAAAGCGGGAGCAGGGGGTGGGATTGGTGACAGGAACGGTAACGAGATCCGGGGTCATCCGGGCTCCCGCCTTTCCGAGGGGCTTCCAACATCCCAGGAATGGCCCCATCTGGTACACACAGCGTGAGTGTGAGTTTTTGGAGCAGTGTCAGGGCTCAGCCTTGCCTCTGCCTTTGTCCCCGGGGTGATGAAGGGAAATATTCCGCAGGGAAAACAGATGAAACCGGGGCTGCTCCGGGTTCCCTGCGCACGGGACGGATCCCGGAGCAGCTGTAGCACGTGCACACGGAGTCTCCTCGGGGTTCGGGAGAAAACATCCCTCCAGATTGCACTTCAAGGAGCATCTTTATGTATTTACGGTGCCACACACACAGAGCAGCAAGGAGCCTTTTCCAGGCAGTGCCGAAGGCCGGGCTTGGCTGCGGCTGCCTCGGGAAAACTTCCTGTTGTCTCCTAATCTTTGTTGTGTGGAAACCCACAAGCTGAGATAGAGGGTTCATCCCACCGACCCCAAATGCCAGGGATTTGCTCACTGTTCCCACAGCCTCCACCACCTCTGGAATGAGGGAGAGTGGCCTTGCTGGGAGGGAGCAGCAAGGTATTCCTCAGGTTTTTGGCTCTCCCTTTATTTCCAGGCTGCTTGGCTGCCTTTTTTTTATTCAGAAGGTTTGTGAGGGTTTTTTTTGCCTGTGTGGTTTTTTCCCCTCCTTCCCCAGCTGTTGGTTCATTCCAGGTATTTGTCTAAGCTCAGGTTGACGTTGTTCCTGCCGGGAAATGTTGCTGCGTTTTCCTGTCGCTCGGGAATTGGGATTTTGGGGCGATGGACGCGTCTGTCTCACTCCTTACCCAGCTTGTGTCCTCTCCCTCCCTTCCATGGGACAGCTGCCAAGGAACAGTGGATGGGCTTCCCACCCTCCAGGATGAGGTATCCTCTGAAATATCGGTTGGATTTGGTGTCTTGGAGGTCTTTTCCAACTTAATGATTCTATGGAATCCTGACTATCTCTGCTTCGCTCCCAGGAGCAAGAGGTACAGCAGGTGAGCTCCTTTGCTGTAGAATTCCTGTGACCTAGGAGCTCTCCCTAAGATATTTTCCTTGGGATAGAGTAATAGAACCTCCTGAGTTGGAAGGGACCCACAACAGTCATGGAATCGTGATGGTTTGGTGTTGAAGGGACCTTAAAGACCATCGAGTTTCAAGCTCCTGGTGTGGGGAGGATCCATGTCAAGGATTGTGGGGTCCAACTCCTGGCCCTGCACAGGACACCCCAAAATCCCACCGTGTCCAGACACTCTCAGACCTCTGGCAGATTTGGGGCCACCCCCACCTCCCTAAGGAACCTGTTCCAGTGCCCACCAGACTTTCCTCCTGGAGACTTCAGGAGGGCTTTGCACAGCCTGGATTTATCTCCAAACCTCCCAGGTAAAGACAGACACAAAAAAAAAAGTCTAGAGGTGATTGTTGGGTTAAAGAGGTGGCTCAGGATGCAGCAGCACCCGAGGCGGAGCAGAGGGCTGGAATATACAGAGTTCCACCTCTGATTTTCCACCTTAACCTGTTGGTTTGGAACGTGGCTGCAAACTGAGCCGGGCCAGAGGAAGTCCCCGAGCTCTGAGGGCCATGGGTGTGAACTGCAGCTCGTGCTTTCCGCAGGATTCCGCAGCCGGAGCCGCTCTCACGTGAGGCGGCTTCTGGGAAGGCAGGGGTGGGAAAGCTGCCATCCAACATCTACATCAGATTGCAATAAACTTTTATTCCTCCTCCTATTTCTCACTTCTGAAGTTGGGAACAAAACCAACTTTGTATAAATTATGTTCCTAAAGAGAGACTGAACTTCCTAGTTTGCTATTTATAGAGGGCTCTTTCTTGGTGCATCTGGAGAGCAGCTTGATTTTCTCTTCCTCAGCAGCTCCTGTTTGATCTCCTGGGTGCTCCTTGTGCATCCTCAAGGAACGTGGATAAATAATTTATCCATTCAGAATGAAAAAAAAAAAGTTTAAAATGGTTCAAGGCCAGGTTGGACGGGGCTTGGAGCAGCCTGGGATAGTGGAAGGTGGCCCTGCCCGTGGCAGGGGCTTTGGAATGAGATGGTCTTTAAGGTCCCTTCCAAGCCAAACTGTTCTGTGATTCCATGATTTCTGGAGTACCTCAGACTCGCATGTGAGGGATGCTTCAGCAGTTCAGCTGAGGGTCTGTGTGAAAGGCTGGTGCTACCTGATTTTGTTGTTGTCTTTAAAGGATGTCAAAAACTCGAAGGCTGATTGTGAAAGGGTGGGAATAATCCCAGGAATATTGGAGCCAGCTGGGGTTGTTGGTTTTGGACCTTCAGGGATGCCTGTGCTTGAGACCAGTTTAGGAATTCCTGTTATCACAGAATGGTTCGGGTTGAAAGGGACCCTAAAGCCCATCCAGTGCCACCCCCTGCCATGAGCAGGGACACCTTCCACTATCCCAGGTTGCTCCAAGCCCCATCCAACCTGGCCTTGGGATACTTTCAGGGATAGAGCAGCCACAGCTTCTCCAGGCAGTGCATTTCCTCAGTGTGTCTCACCCCTGTGTCCATCGGGATCTTGCCAGACCTTGTTTTTCCAGCAAATCAAATGAAACCCCACCGAATTTGGGTGGCATCTTCCCAGCTGTGGTGGGGTGAGCTGAGTGACCTCAGTGCCAAGAACCAGCTCAGGAGAGCAGTGGAGTCAGTCAGGGCTCAGCTTGGCCCGGGAGGAGATGCCAAGAGGAGGGAACAGAGCATGTGTTGGTTTGATTTTCGGTGACCCTTGTCCTGCCATTTGGGTATTTGTGTGTAAGAAGGTGTCGGGGTGTCCAGAGGGAAACTCTTCTGTGCTGGATGAAGCTCCAGCCCTGGTTTCCCTGGTTTTTACCCTTCCCTGCTGTCCCAGCCATGTTCTTGCCATGGGCTGAGTGACTCCAGCACAGCTGGGGCAGGATGAACTCAGAGCTGATGGTGCAGAAGGAGTCACCTCTCCTTGGGGCCTTGTTGGCCATTTGATCTTTTTGTTGACATCCAGCAGAAGTGTGAAGAGCTTGGATGCCTTCCTGGAGTGTAGCTGCACGTCAAGCCTGCAACAGCCCATTAGTGTGTTGGAGAAGGTTTGTGAAGCACTTCCCAACCCCGGAGTTGTCATTATCTCCTCTCAGGCATCAAAGCTTCCTCGGGCTTCTCGGTTTCACCCAGGCTGAACTCCTGCAGGAGGGATTGGTTTGCTTCCCATGGCAGGGGAGGTCTCCCGATGATTTCCCTGTCAGTGCAGAAGCGGTTTTATGGTTGGAAGCTTTTCTGGGTTATTATTATTATTTTTGAAATAATAGTTCTGTCAGCACTTGCAGCATCAACTTGCAGAGTGTGCTTGGGAAAGAGCCTTTCCTTTGTTAAAGCACCACCAGGACCTGGTTCCTGGGAGCAGTGATGGGATCAGAGCATGGAAGCTGCTCTGCTGCCATCCGTGAACATCCATGGACACACAGCCCTGGGTGTTAGGAATTCCTGTTATCATGGAAACACAGAATGGTTTGGGTTGGAAGGGACCTTAAAGCCCATCAAGTCCCACCCCCTGCCATGGGCAGGGACACCTTCCAATAGCCCAGGTTGCTCCAAACCCCATCCAACCTGTCCTTGGACACTTCCAGGGATCCAGGGGCAGCCCTGTGTGTTCATCCCTCCAACATGAGCACAGGAATTGATATAAAATTGCCCCAAGTGTGTCTTAGACCTTTTTTAGCAGAAGCCTTATCCATATCTTAATTCCTAGGGGAAAACACTCACCCTGGAGGGTCTTACTTTGGACTTCTCCATTAAAGGGAAGTTTTTGTGCTGCTCAGTAGCCCAGTGGAAATTTACTGTCTTCAGATGAGGCTCTGGAGGGAGAAAGGTGTTCTTGGGTAGTTCAGAAGGGACTCGCAGAGGTTTGGTTTCTTTAAGAGGATTCCCCCATTTTGTGGTGCAGGAGGTTGTTAGAGCTTTTCTTTGGGGTGTCCAGTGTGAAGACTGTCCTTGGAAGAAGTGGATTTACAGAAGGAATGCTTTGACCTGTTGAAAGGAATCCAGAGGAGGCCCCGGAGCTGCTGCCAGGGCTGGAGCCCCTCTGCTCTGGAGCCAGGCTGGGAGAGCTGGGGGGGTTCCCCTGGAGAAGAGAAGGCTCCAGGGAGAGCTGAGAGCCCCTGGCAGGGCCTAAAGGGGCTCCAGGAGAGCTGGAGAGGGACTGGGGACAAGGGATGGGGGGACAGGACACAGAAAATGGCTTCCCACTGCCAGAGGGCAGGGAGAGATGGGATATTGGGAAGGAATTCCTGGCTGGAAGGGTGATGAGGCCCTGTCCCAGGTTGGGCAGAGAAGCTGTGGCTGCCCCTGGATCCCTGGAAGTGTCCAAGGCCAGTTTAGAGCAACCTGTTCTAGTGGAAGGTGTCCCTGTCCATGGCAGGGGTGGCACTGGATGGGCTTTAAGGTCCCTCCTAACCCAAACCAAACAATTCCAAGATCTGTGATTCTTGGTGACAGGAGCTGTGCTTTGCTGAGGAGCCTCTGTGTGTGGAGATCAGGGATCTCTGAGGGGTTGAAGTGTGTCCTTCTAAGAGAATCCCTGTGACCTCACTCACTCCTGTAATTCTCAGTTCTCAATCTTCTCTCGAGGTCCAGCCGTGACTCTGAGAAGGGCAATAAAAAGTGGGACGGTTTGATCTGAAATTGAAACATTTTGCTGATTCTAATTAAGCCAATTCGTGATTATTATGTAAAACCCTGTCCCAGGCCTTCAAACAACTCCCTAAACCCCAGCCTGGCTTGAGCTCCGTGCCCAGTCACCCCTTGGAAGAGCCTGGGAGTGGCAGGTGTTGAAAGGCCGCGGCTCGAGCTTGGCAGGGGAACCCAGAACCCACAAGTGTGGAAATCTGCAGGAACACGAGCTGGGCTTTGATCAGGACACAGCCCCAATTTCCCCAGCTCTTGGACTGGACCAAGGGCTCTGAGCAACAGCGAGAGAAGGTTTTGGAGAGACTTCAGAGGTTCCGGTGTCGCAGCCTGGAATCTCACTGGAAAACTGACTCGGTGGAAGCGACAGCGCAGCTGTGGGATCCACGGAAGGAAATCCCTTCCCTCTCATCCCAAGGACCTCAGGGCTCTTTGGGTCCTTCATTTCTTCCAGTCTGGGTCATCTGAGACCCAGATGAACCCAGAGAAGAGGTTGAGATGCAGCCAAAGGAACGTGGGAAGCATTTTGGGCAGAGCTTTCCGGATGGAAGGTCTTGACGTGCTCCTCTTTTTCTCCAGGAAGGGCCATGTGGAAATAGAGCTGCAGAACTCCAAGGAAAATAAGTGTCATTTTAAGTGCCCTGATTTTTTTTTTTTTTTTTTAAAGCTAGGCTTAGGACATGGTTTAAATCTGGTCCAAATTGGTGAGAGCTGAAAAAATCAAATAGTGGAGGATTTTGTAGCTGCACCAGTGGTGGGTTTGGTTAATTGGTTGAAGTGGGAATGGAAATAGGATGGTTTGGTCTTGATTATAACTTTTCGGGCTCTGTAGTTAAGGTGGTGTGGCTTTTTGAGGAGTGATGACACCCCTCACCCCCCTGAGGGATCTGCAGCAAGTTCCCTGGTGTCAGGAAGTTTCTGGGCACTCTTAACTTTATAATTAATACGAATTTGTGCCATGTTTAAATGGAGTGTAAAGAAGATTAGCAGCAGAATGTTGGAAAAGTGGGGAGTGACTAGAGAAATGTCAATTTATTCCTGAAACTGGGCCAGGGGAGTGACTGGGATTGGACCACTCCAATGGGAAAGACAATTGTTGTGCTGGAGTTGAAGGCAGGAGAAGGAGGACAACAGGCATTTCCTGGGCATCTCCTGGTTGTCAGTACAGGAAATCATAGAATCCTGGAATGGTGTGGGTTGGAAGGGATTTTAAACATGATCTTGTCCCACTCCCTGGGAAGGGACACCTTCCACTAGCCCAGGTTGCTCCAAGCCCCGTCCAACCTGGCCTTGGACAATTCCAGGGATCCAGGGGCAGCCACAGCTTCTCTGCCCAACCTGGGACAGGGCCTCATCACCCTTCCAGCCAGGAATTCCTTCCCAATATCCCATCTCTCCCTGCCCTCTGGCACTGGGAAGCCATTCCCTGTGTGCTGTCCCTCCATGCCTTGTCCCCAGTCCCTCTCCAGCTCTCCTGGAGCCCCTTTAGGCCCTGCCAGGGGCTCTCAGCTCTCCCTGGAGCCTTCTCTCCTCCAGGCTGAAATGGGGACAGTCCTGGATGGCCTTGAGCGGAATTTTCCTTGTTAATTTTCCTTTTGCTGGGCTCAGTGTGGGAAATGTCTTTGCCTCCTCAGCTGAGAATTATTTGTGGGCCACAAACTTCGTGTGGGGTGATGAC
This sequence comes from Corapipo altera, assembly GCF_003945725.1. Lineage (NCBI taxonomy): Eukaryota > Metazoa > Chordata > Aves > Passeriformes > Pipridae > Corapipo > Corapipo altera. Next base: position 3,747,412 of record NW_020884936.1, read on the forward strand.
TCCAGCACCAAACACTTTGCTTGAGTAGGTGGTGGGATGATTCTTCCCTCTGTCAATGTTTTAATTATTTTGAGGGTGTCAGGTCACTCTTAGAGTTTCCCTTCGCATTTCTGAGACAGATATTCAATTTTTTTTAGATTAAAATGTGAATGTTCAGACGTGAATATTTCCCACAGAGAATATTCTGGGTTGGAAGGGGCCCACAAGCACCGTGGAGTCCAACTCTTATGGAGTCAGGTCTTGTGGTCACTCCGTGCCCAGCAATTCCAGAGAAGCCTTGGTGCCACGAGGGAATTCTCCACATGAATTCCCTCACAGCTGCAGGGAGGAACATTTAATTAATCCCGGAGCCATTCCCTTGACAAGTCACTCAGACCCAGACCGACAACCTCTCCCCAGCTGCTGTGTGGGAGCCACATGGTGACACAGGCTGTCATTAGAGCCCTGCCTTTGCACCCTTGAGGTTCCTGGCAGGTAATCAGTGTATTTTTTTCCCATCTGGAGGTTTGGATTTCGGTGTTCTGGGAATTAGGCCCACAGGGATGTCCAGGAGATGTTTCGGTGTGAGTGGAAGGTTTATTTTATTTATTTTTTTTTTTAAATTCTTGCTAAGAAATATTTCTTGCTCTTGCCCAATACCAGGATGCAAATAGAAATACATGTGCTCTGGGGTGTGTTTGGCAACAGATGGAAAACTAAACCAGGCAGGAGGTTTTTCAGGACTCTCCCAACGTGCTGTGGTGGTCACCTCATTGCTGGCCTCCAGTGTTGCTGCTGCTTTTCCTGGGATCATTCTGGTTGGAAAAGACCTCCAAGGTCATGAATTCCAACCTTTAAAGTGACCTTTTGGTCACCTCCCCCTGTACCTGAGCCTGCCAGGGTGATGGTGGTTGGCAGTGGTGGGTCTGGGATGTCCAAAACCAGAAGTAACGGGTTGTAAATGGTGAGTGAGGTCCTGTCCTGTCAGGAACTCCTGAGTGTGCATTGCAGCTCAGGTGGTGATTTTAGGTGGGTTTTTTTTCTACTCTGCAGTGGTGGAGTCCCCATCCCTCCTAGGATTTAAAATCCCTGTGGATGTGGCCCTTGGGGACATGGGTCAGTGGTGGCCTTGGCAGTGCTGGGGGATTGGTTGGACTCACTCATGTCCGAGGGCTTTTCCTTAAAGATTCCATGATGTGCTCGCTGTTTTCCCAGGGATTAAACCAGGCAGAAAAAGAGGTTTGGATTTGTAGCTGAGTTTTGGACCAGCTCCATCTTTGCTGTACAATTCTGAGGTGCAGCTCAAAAAAGGATGTGAGAGTGAAGCCACCCCTCAGGATGTGCGAGTGTCTCTTCAGGGTCAGTGCTCTGTGAGCTTGCATTGAAGTGTAAATTAGTAACATGGGGGTCCTCAGCTCAGGTTGTACAGGACTTTTTAATGGTTTGGTGTCTTCAGGAGACCTTTCATGGTCTATCAGACAACAGTCAGAAATAATTCTTCCTCACCCTGGATTTTTTCCTGTCTGAGGCTTCTTTATTTTTCAGCTGTTAACTCTCATTTTTAGAACCCAAGATCCTCTTAATCCTTGGCAGGATAAGGTGATGTGTGAGGCCACCTTCTAGACAAATTCCCTGCCTGTGGAGGGATTGACTGGTGACATGTTTCAGTAGGTGAGTTTAGGAATCTGAAATGAAATGATCACTTTGAATATTTGTTTTAAACCTGAGCGGCTGAGGGAGCTGGGGGGGCTCAGCCTGGAGAAAAGGAGGCTCAGGGGGGACCTTCTGGCTCTGCAACCCCCTGACAGGAGGGGGGAGCCGGGGGGGGTTGGGCTCTGCTCCCAGGGAACAAGGGACAGGAGGAGAGGGAACAGCCTCCAGCTGTGCCAGGGGAGGCTCAGGTTGGATATTGGGGAAAATTCCTTCAAAGGTTTGTCAAGTTGCCCAGGGCAGTGGTGGATCCCCATCCCTGGAGGGATTTAAAATCCCTGTGGATGTGGCCCTTGGGGACATGGTTCAGTGGTGGCCTTGGCAGTGCTGGAGGATGGTTGGGCTTGATGATCTCAGAGGGCTTTTCCAACTCAAATGATTCAGTGATTCTATTCTGTGATCACATCTTCACACATCACAGGATATCCTGAGCTGGAAGGGACCCCCAAGGCCCATCCAGCCCAACCCTCAGCCCTGCACAGGCCCAGCCCCAAGAGTCCCCCCCTGTGCCCCAGAGGATCAGCCAAACCCTCCTGGAGCTCTGGCAGCCTTGGGGCTGTGCCCACTGCCCTGGGGAGCCTGGGCAGTGCCCAACCAGCCTCTGGGGGAAGAACCTTCCCCTGAGATCCAACCTGAGCCTGCCCTGGCACAGCTCCAGCCATTCCCTGGGTGCTGTCCCTGGTTCCCCAGAGCAGAGCTCAGTCCCTGCCCCTCCTGAGGATGTTGAAGACCCCATTGAGGTCTCCCCTCAGTCTCCTTCAGCTGAACACCCCAAGTGCCCTCAGTGTCCTCCCACAGCTTCCAATCAAGACCCTTCCCCACCTTTGTTGCCCTCCTTTGGACACTCTCCAACGGCTCAATCTCTTCCCAACATCGTGGTGCCCAAAACTGCACATTCCTCATGGGATGGTTGGACAATTCCCGGCTGAGACCCGTTCCAGCACCTGAAGGCTGTGATCTTTGTGGAAGTCTTGGAAGGTTGGGGGGAAGGTTTTTGGGAATGAGATGGGATCACCTCAGGGTTTTTTCAGTGCAGTTGTAGGAGCAGCTCCTGGAGTGTCTGGTGGGAGGAGCAGGGGCAGCTCCGGCGGGTCCGAGTCGGTTCTTTTGTTCCTCATTTGCCCTGTGTTTTGTGGTCAGATTTTTTTGGTCTTCCCTCCCTCTCTCCCCCTTTAATTTGTGCTTTAAATCAAAGATCCCAACGGCTGTGGCTTGTAGGGGTTGGAAGTGTCAGGGATATAAAATGAGAGATGCAACAGAAAGGACCCTTCTGTGCTGTTGGCCAGAGCTGGGCAGGCTGGTTACAAACCATCCATCCCATCCTGGTTGATCCTCTCCAGAGAAAACCTGTGCCTCAGAATTCCCTGGACAAGCCCTCCATCCCATCCTGGTTGATTCTCTCCAGAGAAAACCTGTGTCTCAGAATTCCCTGGACAAAGAGGAGTGAAATGTGGGATTTGAGCCCCTTGACTTCATAGCACAGGGAACCCTGAGGGAAGGGATTTTCACAGTTGTTTTTTCCAGTGGAAATTAGAATATCTGCTTGTTAGAAGGCCCAGGACATTCGTTGCACTCACCTTTCACTCCTGCTCTACTTCATCCATTTCAGGAACCTCCAAGCACCTACTTGGAGACGAAAACCTTATTTTTGGCTGCTGGGTTTGGGAAACAACAGGCACTTTTCCCTCCTTGTCTGGCTGTTCCTTCATCAGTGCCATTTTCCATCCATATGTGTTTAAAGCAATGTGAAGTGCCACTGTAATGACCTAAAATCACATTATCACAGAATCCCAGAGTGGGTTGGGTTGGAAGGGACCTTAAATTAAAAGACCTGTTGATGATTATTTGCCTTTCTGAATGTCCAGCTGAATATTTGCTTTTTGCCTGGCAGGATTTGGGGTGTATGAGGGTAGGACACAAGTGGGGGCCAGGAATTGCTGGGGAAGTGCAAAACCTCCAAATTGTAGAAGGTGAAGGTCTCTCAAATCAGAAATTTATTCTACATCTGATGACAAATTGGCAATGATGCTACCTGAGAAATTCTGTCTTATTAGGTCGCCAGGGACTCAAAGGTGCCCCTTTGAGACCCTAAAAATCAGGGTAAAATGAAAGTTCATTCCTTTGTTATGGAATTGGCTCCACCTGTGGTGGCTCAGGTGTCCCTGGATTTGGGTCACAGGGGGAGAGCTGCGGGATTCCCGTGTTTTCCTCCCTCAGCCCAAGCAGTGCAGGTTTCCAGGGCGAGGTCTGTGCTTCAGTGGGATCCTCGGAAAGATGAAAGGGGCCCTTGCAGAGGTTAAGTCGCTCCTGTGCTCCAGTACATGATTTTAATGCTGTTCCTGAAGGTTTTATTTATTGGCTGCGAGGTCGGAGCCGCCACCGTCGGTGCAGCCCCGGGAGCAGGGAAAGGGGGATAATTACCAGGAAACTATTACGTGGCCTTCAGAAGAACTCTGTCCCTTCTCTCTCTCTCTCTCTCTCTCCCCCTTTTTGGCTGCTCGTGCTGCAAATCTGGGAAGGAGAAGCTCATTCCTCACCGTGCCTGGGAGGGAGAAAGTGCAGAGTCAGCGTTTTCCCGAGTGCTGGAGGGTTGGAGAGCGGGAGCTGCCTGAGCTGGACATGGCTCAGAGCCCCCTCTGGACCTCAGGGCTGTTGGGTTATTTTCCTGTAGTAAACCAGGATAAATAATGATGTGCTTTGTGGAGCACGTGGTGCTGGGAGCGGTTATTGCTTCCCTGAGACAACTGCAAAGTACCTGCCCCCTCCCCCCCCCAAAAAAAAAAAAAAGTGATGTTTGGATGCTTTGGCAAGTTTAGAAACATGGAATATCCGTGGGTTTGTGGGTTTGGTGTCTGTCAGCTCGGGAACTTCATGTGGTTTGCACAATTCAGGGAATCACAGAGTGGGTTGGGTTGGAAGGGACCTTAAAGGTCATCCAGTGCCACCCCCTGCCATGGGCAGGGACACCTCCCACTAGCCCAGGTTGTTCCAACCTGGCCTTGGACACTTCCAGGGATCCAGGGGCAGCCACAGCTGTGCCAGGGTCTCCCCACCCTCCCAGCCAGTAATTCCTTTTCTGTATCCCATCTATCCCTGCCCTCTGGCACTGGGAAGCCATTCCCCCTTGTCCTGTCCCTCCATGCCTTGTCCCCAGTCCCTCTCCAGCTCTCCTGGAGCCCCTTTAGGCCCTGCCAGGGGCTCTCAGCTCTCCCTGGAGCCTTCTCTTCTCCAGGGGAACCCCCCCCAGCTCTCCCAGCCTGGCTCCATCCTCCCTTGCACATCCACTCCAGCCCCTTTCCAGGTGTGAGATTCCTCAGCCTCCTCTTGGTGCTGTCACGGAGTTTCCTCTCCCAGCCTTTGGATTGTCCTACAGGGGATGGAATGAGGTCCTGTGTATCCATGGATCCCACTGGGAAGCAGAGGAGATGTGACAATAATTTTCAAAGCTCTGGATGAGGTATTGGAATAAGTCCCTGGTTCCTGGCATTTCAGTATCCTGGAAAACCAGCAGGAATTAAAAAACCTTGTTGTGACCTCAGGGTTGAATATCTGAGTCCCTTTAAGGTGTAAAATTCTTATTTCCTTGATTGCAACTCGTTAATAGCTACAATTGCAAGTCACAGTTTTCCCTGGAAGGTGTTTCTCGTGTCCTGACTTTGGTTTTTAGCTGGAATTTTGCAGACTTTTTATTTACACCTCGTTAACATGTGGTTGTCTCTTCTCCCTCCTGCGTTTCCCTGAGTTCAGGAGGGTTTCTCTGGTTTATTTGCTGGTAGGAGGTTTCCCCATGTGCAGTCTGAGAGCTGCTGCTCCTCTTAAAAAAACATCCCAAAGCCCAACAACCCCAACACTCAAAAAACTTCACCTGAAACACATTCCTGGCGTGTTGTATTTAGAAATTATGGTCTATTTGTTTTCTAGTCACCTGTTTTGCTCTCTAAAGCAATATTAGACTGAGCTAGGAACTGACAGGTTTTGTTTTTCTCCTTTCCCTTTTTTTCTGTAATTTTTTCTTTTCCCTTTTTCTCTCTCTTTTTTTTTACCTTTTTTAAAATTAATTTTTTAATTTTTTTTTTTGTTTATTTTTATATATTTATATATTTCTTTTTAATATATATATAAATATGTATAAATATTTTTATAAATTTATTTTTATGTATTTTACACATTTATTTATTTTATATAATTATTTCATATATTTATTTATTTTATACACATACTTTTGTATAAATATTTTTATACATTTAATTTTTATATTTTATATATTCATTTATTTTATATATTTATTTATTTTATATATTTATTTATTTTATATATTTATATATATTTATATATTTCTTCTTAATTTTTGGTGAGAATTTCTGAGTTTCCTGCCACCTCTTGCTAAAAAGGGACGTAGAAATATAATCCCTTTTGCCATTTTACGTGGAATAATATAAGAAAATGTAGAAATGAAGCGGAATAATAACTCTGAAGGCCATCCAGGGCACAAAGAAGGGTTGAGTTTCTCTGAAGATGTGGAAAATTACAGCTCAGTCGGAAAGCTCAGGAGGAAGCAGTTGGGAAGTTTTGTTTGTCAGGAGCACTGACCGAGTGTGAACTCCGAGTGCTGGGACGGAGATCCCGAAAATCCTGCAGCGGGATTAATGGTGGAATTGAGGCAGAGGCTTTGTTTTAGCCTGGTTTTGGTGGAATCATGGAATCATTTAGGTTGGAAAAGCCCTCTGAGAGCATCGAGTCCAAGCCCAGCAGTGCCAAGGCCACCACTGACCCACGTGCATGTGGATTAGTCTGTCCTTGCCTAATTCCCGTTGTTGTGCTGGTCTGGAATCTCTTGAGGCTGAATCAGATCCTTCCAGGGGTTTCTTTCAGTTGGGATTCTCTTGGCATTGTTTGTTGGTGCTGCCTCTTCTCTCTGACAGCACAGGGATTGTTGGAATTCCACCTCATTTTCCCCTCAATTAAACAGTTCGTGGTGGTGGTTAATCCTGGAATGGTCTGGGATGGAAAGGACCTTAAAGACCATCTCCTTCCACCCCCTGCCATGGGCAGGGACACTTTCCACTAGCCCAGGTTGCTCCAGCCTGGCCTTGGACACTTCCAGGGATCCAGGGGCAGCCACAGCTTCTCTGCCCAACCTGGGACAGGACCTCAACACCCTCAGGGGAAATCTGCTCTTTTTATTGTCACAAAGAAAGGACTGGAAATTCTTCCTCCTGCAGTGGAGTCATCTTTGTGTTATCACATGGAGGGGGTTTTAAGCCCTTCTGGTCTTGTGTGGCCTGTAAGCAGAATCCCAGAATATCCTGAGCTGGAAGGGACCCACAGGGACCATCCAGTCCAACTCCTGGCCCTGCCCAGGACATCCCAAAAATCCCACCCTGTCCCTGAGAGTGTTGTCCAAACCCTCCTGGAGCTCTGGCAGCCTTGGGGCTGTGCCCACTGCCCTGGGGAGCCTGGGCAGTGCCCAACCACCCTCTGAGGGAAGAACCTTTCCCTAAAATCCACCCTAACCCTGCCCTGGCACAGCTCCAGCCATTCCCTCAGGTACTCAGGGAAATGCTGCTGAGGATCCTTTGGAGACTCCTCTGGGTTTTGTAGGTCTGGGTAGGAAGAAGTTAAATAAATCTTTGATGTGAAATCAGTTCCAGTGATTTTAGGGTGTCCTAAAGGAATGAATTTTCTTATGGCCAAAATCCAGAACAGAGGGAGCAGAGGGAGCTATTTTTACCTCTGGCAAATCAGAGAACACCTCTGCTGGGAGTGTCATCTCCTAAATAAAGTTTTTAATTAATCTTTTGACCTCTCCTCCCCAGCTGCTGCATCTTGCAGGAAGTAAAGTAGAACAGCTCAGGCGAAAAATTCCAACTGAGCCATGTCCTGAATCCTGCTGAACATTCTTGTGGCAGGTGTTTAATTTTATTCTACTTTATTCCACTTCATGCAACACAATCTTTGCCTTTGAGCAGTAGGCTTTTATACAGAGATTGTCCTAATATTTTTGAAGTTATTCATGATTTTGTCGTAGAAAGACGTGACAGTTGGAATCTTTACCGGGGTTATAGGTTGGAAACAGGATTTCCAAGGCTTGAGGAACTTGATTTTTATGATTTATCAGCTAAGGGGGCTGCGAGCTCTGTGTTTGGGGATGTTTGTTAAACAACACCAGTCGTAGCTACTATCTCAAAGAAGCACCCAAAGGTTCGGTGAGACGCAAAGGGGAAGGTCTGAGCTGGGTAGAGGTGGAGTAAAAGACCTTCTGGAATGATCCATCAGGATTTGTGGTGGGCATTGCATCATCCCTTGGAAAACCTTTATGATCTGACTGACTTGTTTTTTAATCCAAGCTCCAAGTTCCACCTCGGCCACAACCACTGACCTTGAAGTGGGTTTTTAATTAGGGGACGACTCCTCGTCTGGATTTTGGGAGGGTTATTTGGGATGTCAGGGCTCTGTGAGTGCCGTGACCTCAGAGAACTCGCTGCCTATAGGAATAATAAATTCAGCCTTCGTGTTTTTCTTCTTGTGGCGAAGCCCAAATTTAAAAAGAAAAGGGGAGTTTAAAGAGAAAAAAAGAAGTCGAGCCAAGGCTTTTGGTGTTCTGATCCCGACGCTGATAACGCTCCTTGTGTGGCCTTGGGTGAGTTATTAATCCACGTGGGCCCGACTTTGCCAATTTATCCAATATAGATAAATTCCCTCGGCCGACGGGATGACGTGTGTGCAATGTAAATGCGAAATAATGACCGTAAGAGCGGGATAATTGCGAGCTTTTTAGGGTGTTTTGTTTATGACAAAGGACGGTTGTGCTCCGGGGAGGCGCCCGTTTTCCAGCCCTCCTCCACTGAACTCCTGGGAGGCGTTTTGACTCTTCCAAGGAGGATTTTTCTTGACTCGTGGCCACCGCTGTGGTGCCGGGCCCCGCCAAGTTCAATGTTCTGCTGGACGGAACAGGACGTGTTTATGGATTTTGACGAAGACTTGGAAGTTCTTGGATCGTTGAACTCGCAGCGTTACGGGAAAATGAATCAGGTGGTGACTCACCAAGGAGGGCTGACCCCGGGGGGAGAGGGCAGAGCATGCACTAAAGACTTACTGGGAAACTATTTCTCTGGTTGTCTGGGGCGTATATTTATTTTTGTGGGATTATTCCCATGGCTGGTACCAGCTGGGGCCATTAGGGATGGGACATGGGCTTGGTGCCTCTCTGAATTTTCATATATCTCTATATATCTATATATATCTATATCTGTATATCTATCTATCTATCTAAATCTATATATTTGTTTATCTATATCTCTATCTCACCATATATATCTATATATGTTTCTATATCTCTGTATATCTCTCTATCTATATATCAATATATAGATATATCAATATATGGGTCTATATATCCTTATATCTCTCTATATATGGATATATATATCATCTATATATCAATATATAGATATATCAATATATGTGTCTATATATCCATATATCTCTCTCTATATTGATATATATCTCTATATATCATCTATATATCAATATATAGGTATATTAATATATAGATATATATCTATATATAGGTATCTATATATAGATATAGATATATCAATATCTCAAAATATAGATCTATCTATATATTGATGTATATCTATATATCAATCCATGTATCAATATATAGATATATAGAGAGATACAGAGAGATATATAGATTTAGAGATATAGATATATAGATTTTTAGATATAAACAATATATGATATATAAACAATAGACAAATAAACATCAATTTAGAGATTAAATATACATTTATGTATTTATATATAACACACAAACAATATATAAATAATATGTATATCCTATATATATCTCCAATATAAATAATATATATAAATAATATATAAATTATATATTTATATATTTTTATATATAGGTGTATATATTTAGGTATTTTGATATAAACAATATATAATACATAAATAATATACAAATAAATATATATCTGCATATATTATAAATACATAAATAATATATAAATTATAGATATACACATATATAAACAGTATATAAATATATAAATAATATAGAAATGATAGATATTTATATATAATATATAAACATTATATAAATGTATGAATTTTACATATATTTTGCATATTTTTTATATCTGTCTATCTATCTATCTGTCTATCTGTCTATAAAATGTACTTTTTCCCCTCCAGACTCAACCATTTCCAGGCTTAAGAGTTGTCTGTCTGTTCTCACTCCAGACCAAGGTGTTTGGGCAGCTTAAAGGACAGCATTTTTCTACAGGAAAAGTTGATTTTAAGTAGAAGATTTAAATGTCATTCACAAAATCTGAAAGGTCAACAGAGCAAACCCCAGCCAGGGCACAGCAGTGTGAGGGCATATATTTATTTTTGTTGGGTTATTCCCATGGCTGGTTTTAACTGGTGCCATTAAGGATCAGATGTGGTCTTGGTGCCTCTCTGAATTTAATTTTAATGTATTATTGAATTTTTTAATTGAATTATTTTATTTTTTTCCCCATTTGTTTTCTTTTACTTTATTTTATTTTTTAATTAATTTTCATTTCATTTCATTTTAAAAGAAAAGCTTTAAATGTTCACACAGAATCTGAAAGGTCAGCAGAGCAAACCCAGCCAGGGCACAGCTGGTCGGGGCTCTGCTGCCTGGATTTACTCGGGGCAGAGAAGCAGCTCCAGGTGCAACAATGGGGGTTTTCTCATCTCCAGGCTTTGGAGAAATCCAGAAATCTGGTGTTTTCTGGAATCCTGAAGTGCTTTGGGTTTGAAGGGGCCTTAAAGATCTTCTCGTTCCAAACCCCTGCCGTGGAAAGGGACACCTTCCACTGGACCAGGTTGCTCCAACCTGGCCTTGGACACTTCCAGGGATCCAGGGGCAGCCACAGCTTCTCTGCTCAAACCTGGGACAGGGCCTCCCCACCCTCACAGCCAGGAATTCCTTCCCAATATCCCATTTAACCCTGTGTTTTGTCCATGTGAAGCCATTCCCTGTGTCCTGTCCCTCCATCCCTTGTCCCCAGTCCCTCTCCAGCTCTCCTGGAGCCCCTTCAGGCCCTGCCAGGGGCTCTCAGCTCTCCCTGGAGCCTTCTCTTCTCCAGGGGAACCCCCCCAGCTCTCCCAGCCTGGCTCCAGAGCAGAGGGGCTCCAGCCCTGGCAGCATCTCTGGGGCCTCCTCTGGACTCTCTGCAGCAGTTCCACGTCCTTGTGCTGTTGTTCCCAGGGCTGGAGCAGCTCTGCAGGGGGGTCTCAGCAGAGACAGGGGCAGAGGGGCAGAATCCCCCCCTGCCCTGCTGCCCACGCTGGGGGATCAGCCCAGGGCACGGGGGGGTCTGGGCTGGGGCATCTCCAGCCTCTCATCCACCAACACCCCCAAATTCTTCTCTCAGGGCTTCTCTCCATCCCTTCTCTGCCCATCCTGTATTTCTACTTGGAGTTGCCCCAACCCACGTGCAGGATCTTGCTCTTCACCTTGTATCTCATGACCAAACCATTCCTTCCAGGTGCAACAGCTGTGGATGGAATTTCCCTGTTGTTGTTGTTGTCCTCACTTCTACAAACACCCAAATTCAGTGTCATTGTCGGGTTTCTACCCTTTTTGCTTCCACTCTTTAGGATTTTTCCTGCCTGTCGGCTCGTTGTCTTCCCTTTGTTGTAATTTCCTCTTCTATTAATGTTTATTCCCTTCCTTTCCTAAAGGATTGCAGATACAATCAGTGGAAAATAATTGCCAAGATATTCTTCAGCCTTCTGCTCTCTCCAAACATTCAGGTACTTTGCACTTGATGTGTCATCTCACTAATTCCCTCTCTTTGAGAATAACACGGACCTCATTTCTAGTCCACCTTTGAAATACTTTGATTTTTGTGGCACTAAACTTCAAACCTGAGTCCCCTGGCTGAATACTTACAGCTCACTAACCTTTGCTGCGGTGGAAATCAGCTTCCCAGTGGGAAAAAACTCCAGATTTTCCAGTCTGGTCATCTGCTGGGATATGAAACCAGAGCAGTTTTTCACCAACCTTCTCGAATTTGGATATCAGAACTAATTGCAGTGTGTTAAGAGGAGTCATGGCAATGTTTCCATGGTTGTCCATCTGAACTGTACAATCCACTGAACTGAAAGTGCTTTGCTGTCCCACCTGCCATCCCATTCCATGGCAATGATCCCTCAACAGGGCACAGCAAGATAACATTTTTCTCCAGTTCTGCACAGAAAAAAAAAAAAAAATCCTGGAATCCTACCGTGGTTCAGGTTGGAAGGGACCTTAAAGCTCATCCACTTCCAACCCCCTGCTGTGGGTAGGGACACCTTCCATGGACCAGGTTGCTCCAAGGTCTGGTCTTGAACCCTTGCAACCTGGAAGGAAGGATTCCTGGATCCAAGGTGGCCTTGAACCCTTCCAAAAATCCTCCTTTAGAGAGAAACAATCCATTTTGGACTGTTTTAACGTGTTATGGATAAACTCAACCAGCCACTGATCTCTCCCTGTATCCTCTTGCTTCCCATATCAGCTCTCTACACTTCCCAACTCCAGATTTTTCTTTGTCAGCTTGAGCTTCCCTCTTTATTCCCTTTGTCTTGCCCCCTTTTTCTTTTTTCCTCCTTTTTTTACAGCCTCTTTAACCTCCCTCTGAGCCAGGTTGCCTTTTAACCGGCGTGGCCGCCCCTTTCAGTTGTGGGATTGTGGCTTTTGGAGCATCTACTTAAAATGTTCTTCAACAATTTTCAATTAGTCTTCATATTTTTCTGATTACGTTCCTTTTTCCCAACTGATTTGCCTCGTAATTATTTTCAGCTTGATGAAACCAGCCCTCTCTAAAAATGTGTGTATATATATATATATATGTGTCTGTACATGTGTGTCTATGTGGGGACTGTTGGTGGTGCTGTTTTATTCCCAGTTTCCATATATTTTCTAGTTCATGTAGATTTCTGGTCAAGTTATGGTGACTTGTGTTTTAATTATCCAAAAAGTGGGATAAAACGTGGCTGCTGCTTCTAAAACATCGTTTTTCCAAGTGGGCACTGGCACAGGAGAGGCTGATTTAGGGCTTTGTTGGCATTTAGGGGATGGTGTTTCTGTAATTAAAGGAGAGTCATCTCCAGCCCTTTGATGTCTGGACAACCTTGGCTCCTCCTGAACTTGGTGTGGTTTGTTTTATCATGGAGTCATGGAATGGTTTGGGTTGGAAGGGACCTTAAAGCTCATCTCATTCCAACCCCCTGCCCTGGGCAGGGACACCTTCCAATAGCCCAGGTTGCTCCAAGCCCCATCCAATCTGGCCTTGGACACTTCCAGGGATCCAGGGGCAGCCACAGCTTCTCTGGGCAAGTTGTGGATGCCCCGTCCCTGGAGGTATCCCAGAGGTTGGTGCTGTGTTAGCTCAGGAAGGATAAAAAAAGGTAAATGCTGCCTCCAGTCTGGTTTGGAAGTTTTGTGGTCCACGTTGGAGCAGCGTCCGTGGGTTTCCTGGTGAGACAGGAGATGGTGGAGTTGCCTTGTATGTGCTCTGCAAAGCTGGTGGAGGAGGCACTGCCTGTGGTAGGAATTTCATAGAATCCCAGAATCTTTAAAGTTGGAAAAGCCTTCCAAGGTCCTCCAGTCCCCCCTGTGCCCCATCCCCACCTTGTCCCCCAGCCCAGAGCACTGAGTGCCACGTCCAGTCCTTCCTGGGACACCTCCAGGGCTGGGCACTCCAAACCTCCATGGGCAGCCCCTGCCAAGGCCTCACCACCCTTTCCAGGGAGAAATTCCTCCTGATGTCCCAACCTGAGCCTCCTCTGGCACAGACTGAGGCCGTTCCCTCTCCTCCTGTCTCTTGTTCCCTGGGAGCAGATCCTGACCCCCCTGACTCCAACCTCCTTCTAGAGAATTTTAGGGATCCAGAAGGTTCCCCCTGAGCCTCCTTTTCTCCAGGCTGAGCCCAGGATGATCCAAGCCCAGTCAGGATCACTTGGAGATCTTTCCTGTAGCCTCACAGCGACACTGATCCAAGCTGGGGTAACATTTGTGGTGGAATGAGCAGGGAAGGGCTGTGATGGTGGAGCTGAGGCAGGGAAGCCGTGTGGGAGAACCAGCATGGAAGAGCCACCAAGGGAGCAGGACCTGACCCCACCATCCCAACCCCAGTGAGATGTCCCACAGGGGGCCAACATCTCCCCCTGGAATTGTGCTCTATTCTTTGTTCAACCAAACCTGCAGCCTTGGGGATGCATTTGGATGCTCCAAGGGGAGGGATCATCCCAGTTTACCCCCCAGCTGACCTCGTGGAGCTGGATGGAACCGATCAGCACCACGGATGTCAGCGAGCAGCAGTCGGGCTCCATCTGCAGCCGCTTAACCAGCCCTTCCCACAATGTGTTGGGAGGGGTCATCTGGTTCCAGTTTCGCCAGAAACAGAAGTAAATGTTGAGAACATACTTCTCTACATCCAGTTTCACTTGTTGTGGATACTTGAAATACTTTGCAACCCACATCTTTGGGGTTTCGAGGAGGGTTTTTGGCCAGAAGAGCCCCCGCGACCGTTTGAGATTTGGTTTCTTCTTCTTTAAAAAGTGCCCCGGAGGTTGCATTGTAGGGACTTTCCTTATGCAAAACATAAAAGTGCCCTTTTTTTTAATTTAAATTATAACCATATTTTTTCATTAAAATCAGTTGGGGTCCCAATAAACAATCGACTCCCAAAATTTTCCAAATGTTTGTTGCAGCGCAGTTTCTATTTTTAATTTTTTTTTTTTTTTTTTTTTAAAAAAACCCCCGGTTTTTCCTTAAAAAAAAAAACAAACCAAAACCCAACTTGGCTTAGAATTTAAAGAAGCCATCTAGTAAATCAGAAAAAATGCACATATATATAGCTCTTTATTGCAATATAATTAAAACCTACTGTACATTTGAGTGTAGGAATCCTTCTGTCGCCGTGTCCGACGAGCTCTGCCGTTTGCTTATCGTGGGAACTTCTTCTTTCTCTTCCCAGCTCTTCTCAAAGACTCTTCCAGCCTGTTTATACATTTGTTTTCTATAAATTGAGAACTGTGATCTTACAGGAAAAGATGTTAAAAACCTCTTCAAAGGCAAAAAAGTGCCTGGTTTCTAGGCACTAACACACGGTTTGCACCCCACGTCACTCTTTGATATTGTCATTTTTAGGGCTTACTCCGAGTTTTATTGTTTTCTTGTTACCTGGTGCAATATTTATTTGCTGTCGTAAAAAAAAGCCCCACCACGACTGAGAACAAAAACCCCCCGGTTTTGCACCAGAAGTTGTCGTGTTTGCTTTGTACAAAACCAAGTCAAGGTGTCCTCGTAAACATATTTAGGGTCAAAATTTTTTTTATTGCACCTGGAGGTCGAAAAGTGTTTTAAGATATTCCTGCAGTGCTTCTGTGAAATGCTGAATATCCAATGAAAAACCTTCCCTTCTGGAAAGATCCAGGTGCTGGGGCAAATGGTGGGGAGGGAGAAACTTCTCCCTGATGAAAAGAAAAACGGGGGAAACAGGAGGAAATGTGGGATTTACCTGTGTTTGTTCTGTTTTCCAAGGGTCATTTCTGTGTCTGCTCAGCTTTGGCTGAGCCAGGAAATCTGTTCCAGTGGATCCAACCCCGGGGGCAGGTGGGATGGAAGGTGAGATATCCAGCTTTTGGCTTAACAGTGCCAGAGGGCCGGGATAGGTGGGATATTGGGAAGGAATTCCTGGCTGTGAGGGTGGGGAGGCCCTGTCTCAGATTGGGCAGAGAAGCTGTGGCTGCCCCTGGATCCCTGGAAGTGTCCAAGGCCAGGTTGGAGCAACCTGGGCTAGTGGGAGGTGTCCCTGCCCATGGCAGGGGGTTGGAATGAGATGGGCTTTAAGGTCCCTTCCAACCCAAACCATTCCGTGATTCCATGAAAATATTAACTAGGAGGATTTGCTTGATGGGAATCTGAGCTGAGCTTGTTCATTTTTAGCTGGATTTGTTAATTTTTCCAGTCTCTGGACACCACAAACCTTCCCAGAGCTGTTGGCCGATCCCAGTCACCCTTCTGGGTTGTCGTTCTGTCCCTCAAATGGTTCACATGGTTCAAATCATCCTCTGCAGCCCCAGCAAGTGGTTTCTGTGCTTCTGGGTTTTGGCTCAGCCACGTGGAGTGTGCCCAAGCCCGAGGAATTCATGGAGCTGGTGCCCAGCATTGGAGTTTCACTGGCATCTTCACCGTGGAAAATTGCTCCCTCGCTTCCCAGGGCACGGAAAAAGGAGAAAGTGAATTTGCTGCTCCATTTCCGTGTCGCTCTAAGCTGGTTGTGCTTCCGGTGAACGATCCGAGCCGGATGAATCCGTGGGATGAGTTTGCTTCCCATCTGTTTCCAGGGGCATTTGCGTTGTGGGACTTGTTTGAAGGCGATGGGAAACGTCTGTTTGTCGTGGGCCTCTCGGACGTTCGGGGCGTGCAGTTAAAGATGGGAAGTTTCTGCTTGGTCTCGAACGTGTTTTCACTTTTCCTGAGTGGCAAAGTGGGATTTTTGGGCTGAGTCCTCAGCTGGATGCGACATATTTCGTAATAGAGCAGAAACTTGTGTTTAGGTCTCTTTGCTTTAAAATCGTGGCTTTAATCTGCTTATTAAATGTCCGGAATTGTCAACAAATATTTATTATGAATCAGTGAGGGTCCACCACAGGCAATGTTGGTTTTCTGCTGAGGAGCAAACACCCTTTGTGGCAGGACAGGATAGGACTGGCTGCCCCATCCCTGGAAACTTCCAAGGTCAGGTTGGACAGGGCTCTGACCTGGTTGAAGATGTCTGTGATCATTGCAGGGGGGTTGGGCCAGGTGACCTTTAAAGGTCCCTTCCCACCCAAACCAGGCAGTGATTCTGTGATTCTGTGAAGGTTTTGGGTTGGTGCAAATACTCTTTGCTGAACTTCCCACACCTCTTAACTCTGTGCTGCCGGAGGAATTTCTGTGCTCCTCCTGGAGTCTCCTGATTTCCTGAACTAGGCAGAGGTGCTTCAGTACTGAAGTGCCACCTGTCCCCGATGCTCTGGACGGGCTGAGCTGCCCGAGGCTCCGAGTGGGCGGAAGGAATTTCTCCCTCTCCGTTGCAAAGACAATTGTTGTTTTGTGGGTGATCCCACAAAAGCTCAGCCTTATCTTCCTCCGGCTCTGTAAATCCTGGGCGCTGGGAGCTCTGACAGGACCTCCCACCAGGAGCCTGCTGTGCCAGAGCCACTGAAACGCCGTTCTTGGTGGGCCCCTTCAGAAGATGAATGGTTTTCTGAAGTTTCCCTGAGCAACAGCTCGGTGACTTCTTAAGCTCTGGAGTGCCTTAACTCCCTTCCCTCTCCTTCCATTGTTTGTTCCTCTAAAGCCTTTCCAGTGGGCAAAGCTGACAAGCTACAGAAGAGCAAAGATCCAGTTTGCTCAGAGGGCTTGGGAGAAACCTGAGATGACTTTTATGGCGAGATTGGGATCTCTTTCAGCACATCTTCACCACTTGTTGCTGACTTCTTAATCGTGTTTTGCTGGGCAGACTTGAGCAGCTTGGTCAGGACATCGTGATGCTCCGGATCCCTCTCACATTTTTCCTGTTGACTTCTTTAGGGGATGAGCATCCATCAAGAAAACCAGGATTTGTCATTGTTCCACGAGAAAGGGCAATTGCATTGTTAAAACCCAATGGGAACCCTTTGGTACTAGGAGCCTCTGGGGATAAATGCAAATTTATGTTGATTTTTTAGGACAGACATTGCCCAGAAGTCCCTTTTAAATCAGATGATGGAAAGGTTGTTTTATCTTTGGTAACTCTTTCCAGAGGACCTACAAAGCCGAGCCCAGGAGCTGCAGCTTTTCTAGATCTGGGGTTGGTCACTTGTTTGTCGTGGCTTCGTGGTGGGCCCAGGGAGTTGACCTTAAGGCGTGGGCACAAGGAGCCTTCAGTTGGTCATTTTTGGATGGCAGTTGCCACCTTTTCTGGAGGGGAGAAGGGATGAAAAGGGTTTTTATGTTGCTATTAAGAAGGTTTATTGGTCCCAGATATGGTGGCTCCGGGATTGCGGGAAAAACAGGCTTCCTTTATGGCCGGAGTAAATTGTGGGGGATTGCTTCACTGGTCATCCCATGGAGGGCTGGCTTGGGGCAAGGGAATGGTTTTAGTCATGGATCAGATAAAATGCCCCCCTCTGTGATCCTTCTCCTGCCTCGAGATCTGTTCTTAATCCAGACCACAGGAGTTGTTTACCAGAGTCTGTCAGGGCTTGTGTTCAGCCCCGTGGAGTCCCAGTACCCCATCAAACTGCATCCCTGTTTGCCCACAGTTCCCATCAAACTGCATCCCTGTTTGCCCACAGTTCCCATCAGACTGCATCCCTGTTTGCCCACAGTCCTGAAACGTCCCTGTCAGGAGGATCAGGGGACACTGTCCCCTCAGGAACAGGGGCAGATTTTATGGCAGGGCCTGTTGTGAGAGGACAAGGGGTGGTGGTTTTAGACTGAAGGAGGGTTGATTTAGATTTGATATGAGGGAGAACTTTGTCTCCAAGGGGGTGGTAAAACCCTGGCACGGGTTGCCCGGGGACACAGTGGATGCCCCATCCCTGCAAACATTCCCAGGTTGGACAGGGCTCGGAGCAACCTGGTCTAGTTGATGTCCCTGGGTGGGACTGGATGATCCTCACAGTTCCCTTCCCACCCAAACCACTCTGGGATACTTCTATAAAAGAACTGATTTTTTTCCAGGTATTCACAAAGATCTTCTCCATAGTGTGATATTCCAGTGTCTCCTTGGACATTAAGTTGACCATCTTGGTGGTTGGGACTCCTGAAGCCCTGGGAAAGAGTCTCCTACAGGAGTCTGATGTTGGATGGGGAATGTGGATCTTTCCCGATTTTTGCTCAGCATTCCCTTGTGTCCATAGAGTGAACATCACTTCCTCACCTTGGGAAGGATCTGGAAGGGAAGCCTTATGAGGAGCATCTGAAGTCACTTGTTTCTTCTTCATCTTCTTTGGAATCTCCTTTTTCTTTTGAATCTTATTCTTCTTCCTTGGATTCTTCCTTTTCTTCTTTGTAACATTTGGAATTTTCTTTTTTTGCAATCTTCTTCGGAGTCTTCTTTTTCTTCTTTGGAATCTTCTTTTTCTTTGGAGCCTTCTTTTTCTTCTACTGAATCTTCATTTTCTTCTTGGAATCATCTTTTTGTTATTTGGAAATATCTTCTTATTTGAAATCTTTTTCTTCTTCATCTTCTTTGTGACGTTCTTCTTTGGAATCTTCTCCCTTGAAATTTTCTTTGGAGTCTTCTTTTTCTTATTTGGAATCTTCCTTTTCTTCTGGTGCTTCTGCTTCTTAGGAATTTTCTTTTCCTTTCTAATTGGCTTTTCCAGTTGCAAATGAGTTGGCCTGGGTTGTTTTTCAGGATGGGGAGCTGCAGGAACTTCGTGATGGGGTCTGTATGACAGGATGTTGTTCCTGTCATCCCGTGGGCAGGGTGCTTCTCCTCTTGGATCAACACAATGGATTCCTAAAATCAGGAAAGGTACTCATGGAAATGGTAAACATGGAATGTTTGGAGGATTTACATGATCCAGTCAGAGAATCAGGCACTTTTTTTTTCTCTTCCTCCCTCTCATCCCCACCAGCTGAACAAAAGTTCAGGTTTTCCATCTTCCCTGTGCAGGGATCTGCCTGGAAAAGTCTGGATTTCTCAGAAGTCAAAGCCGAGATTTTTTTTTTTTTTCTCCTTTTTCCTTATTTCATTATGAAGTTTCATCCTGAGACCTCTTCATCTATTTTGGGAAGGAATTCCTGGCTGTGAGGGTGGTGAGGCCCTGTCCCAGGTTGGGCAGAGAAGCTGTGGCTGCCCCTGATCCCTGGAAGCGTCCAAGACCAGGTTGGAGCAACCTGGGCTAGTGGAAGGTGTCCCTGCCCATGGCAGGGTTTGGAGCTGGATGATCCTTAAGGTCTCTCCCAACCTAACCCATTCTATGATTTTATCTGAGGGTTCAAGGCTCTTGACTCGCAATAAAAACCTGCTGATCTCTCTGTCCTTCATTTCTCCAGGAGCCAAGTTCTGTCTGCCTTTGGGATTAATGATTTGCTGCTTTGCTTTTGTCCTTTGCCCTGATGGGAAAGTAAATCCCTGCTTCCCTTCCCACTGGTGGAATGACTGGTCACTAAAATACACCCACAACCACCTCCTGTCCTGCAAACTCTTCTCTCTTCTGTGATCCAACCCGGTGCTTTTATTTTAGCAGTGGTTCAGTAAATCATGGAATGGTTTGGGTTGGAAGGGACTTTGAATATTGTTCAGTTCCACCAGGGACACCTTCCACTAGCCCAGGTTGTTCCAAACCCTGTCCAACCTGTTCTTTATAAAGCCCTTTAAATCCTCTACATCAGCTGCTCCTTCCTTCCTCTTTTTCCACCCTCCCAACGATTAAACAGCCCGTCTCCTTCCCAATCCTTGCTCCTGCTTTCCTGGGAGGAACCAGAGCCCGCTTTCCAAGGTGAGCTCGGAAAAACCCATATTTCACAGATCACATTTTTCTTAACTAACTAAGTGGTGTCCAAAATGCTCCTTTCCCCCCCCCCAAGGTTCACGTTTCAACTCGGGGAAGGGAAAAAAGAAGCGGCGGCAGAAACGGCCCCGGCCTTGCCGGGCGGGTTCCTGTGGCACGATGGAACTTTTACAACGTGTTTTTTAAGACATGGCTGGAAAAAGGAAAAGGCTCAGACGTTTTACAAGCTGCACAACCGAGTTATTTGGGCTGAGCAGGACTTCAATTAGCGGGAGCAGTAACTGAGCTCAGTGTCTGCGTCCTCTGTGACTTGGCCGGAGTCGGAGTCTTTCACTTAATCATTTCTAACTAATTGCAGTGGTTCTACAAAGTCAGAGCAGAGCTTTGGAGGGCCCTTGTGCTGAGCAAGAAATTAGGAGCACATTTTTTTTTTTTTTTTTTTTTTTTTTGCGGGTTTTCATGGCAACTGTGCTCAGAGCTCCTTATTTCTCATTACTGTCAGACCTCTCCTGCTTCAGGAGCTGGGAAATGAGGCTGGGTTACTTCTGGGGCTCCAGTTCTCTCTCTCAGGTTGGTGCTGAGGCATCACAGGGCGGCCAGATTTTACTTGGGGTTCTTCTGTGGCTGTGCAGAACCCAGGGTTCAGCTCACAGAGTAGGGAAGGAGGGCTTTGTAAACTCTGCTGGCCAAGCTCTTGAGGTTCCCACCGTCCTTTTGATGCCCATCACCTTAAACAAGGAGTGATTTGGCAAAAAGAGGATGAGACTGGAATGTAGTTCTGGTGGATCTGGCCCTCAAACCACCTACAAGGCTTCGGGATGAAATTCTGGTTAATATTTCTTCAGTGCTTTCTATTGAAGCGTCTCCAAAGTGCTTGAAGAACAGCATTATTAAGAGTTTGGGAGATGGGAGGATCTCTCTCTTTTTTCACTTCTGTTGGAAAGGGAAAAAAAAGGCAGTTTGGAATTTATTTGGAGGATTTATTTGGAGGTTGCAGGTCCTTGAAGATTCTTCTGATTATTTGCAGAAGCAAATCTTTGGTGTTGTTCTGACAGGGCTCCACCAGTCACTGTGCTGGGGGGGAGGAATAAAAGTTCTTTTTAGGTGTTTTTTTCCTCACACCCACCCCTGGGAGCTCTGAGCAATGTTCTCATGTCCAGTACTGGGTGAGGAACAAGGCAAAACGTTGTTTTTTGAGGTTGTCTGCAGTTCTGTCTCCAGTGATTTTCTCACTCAGCTGTCACTTGATTGCCCAAAATAATCCAAGTGTTGTGGTTCTGAGGTGAACAGGACAGGCTGCCCTGTTTGAAGGGACTAAATCTCTCCGTAACAATCCCCAGGAGCTGAGAAAAGTGTTCTTCTCTTCTGATAAAAAATGACATTTTGAAGACTAGACCAGACTTAGAAATTCAGTCAAGCTCAAGTTCTTCACTTCCCTTTGAGCACAGCTCTGTCTGTGGCTTAGTGGTTGTTCCTGCTTTTGGGACATGTGGTTGGAGCTCAGATATTGGCAGGTGAATTACACTTTTTTTTCTTCTTTTTCTTCTTTTTTTTCCCCCTCCCTTTTCCCCATTTACTCTGTGCCCAAGTGCTGGAATTGATGCCACAGTTCTGCCCCATCCAAACTGGTGTTGGAGATATTCCTGTAAATATCTCAATGCTTTTGTTGTCATCTCCTACCACCCCAAATTTCTCTGTCCTGTGTGCAGACCAGGTTGGTCCTGCAGTGAGGAACTTTTCCCAGGAAGAAACAAAATCAGTTGGAATTTCACTGGCCTAAAACTTCACTGACACTGGAGGGAAACAACGTGGGTTGGTTGTATTGACTTGTTGACTTCTACTGACTTTTTTCTTAATCTGTTGTGTTCCTTGGGATACAAAGTTATCACAGAATCCCAGAGTGGTTTGGGTTGAAAGGGACCTTAAAGCTTATCCTGTTCCAACCTCCTGCCATGGGCAGGGACACCTTCCACCAGCCCAGGTTGCTCCAACCTGGCCTTGGACACTTCCAGGGATCCAGGGGCAGCTGCAGCTGCTCTGCCCAACCTGGGACAGGGCCTCAACACCCTCCCAGCCAGGAATTCCTTCCCAATATCCCATCTATCCCTGCCCTCTGGCAGTGGGAAGCCCTTCCCTGTGTCCTGTCCCTCCATGCCTTGTCCCCAGTCCCTCTCCAGCTCTCCTGGAGCCCCTTCAGGCCCTACCAGGGGCTCTCAGCTCTCCCTGGAGCCTTCTCTTCTCCAGGGGAATCCCCCCAGCTCTCCCAGCCTGGCTCCAGAGCAGAGGGGCTCCAGCCCTGGCAGCATCTCCAGGGCCTCCTCTGGACTCTCTGCAGCAGCTCCACGTCCTTGTGCTGTTGTTCCCAGGGCTGGAGCAGCTCTGCAGGGGGGTCTCAGCTGAGACAGGGGCAGAGGAGCAGAATCCCCCCCTGCCCTGCTGCCCATGGTGGGGGATCAGCCCAGGGCATGGGGAAGTCTGGGCTGGGGCATCTCCAGCATCTCACCCACCAACACCCCCAAATTCTCCCCAGAGCTCTTCATCCCTTCTCCCTCAGCCTGGATCTGTGCTGGGATTTCCCTGACTCAGGTCCAGCACTTTGCACTTGCCCTTCATGAACTCCACGAGGTTCCCGTGGTCCCACCTCTGAGGTTTTCCATGTTTTCTTTCCCAACCCTGTCCCTCCTGGAGATCCCTCCCTACTGTTCTGTGGGATTGAGGCCGTGCCGGTGCCTCCCTTGAGCAGGTTCACACCTTGTGAAAAGCAGGTGCAGCCCCATTAACTCCAGGTGGAGCCAAACCAGTTGAAACCCTCTGGATGGAATTTTGTCCTTCCCCTTCTCTTACCACCCTCCTCCTGGGGAGAGAGGAAAATATCCTTAAATATACTTAAAATATCCTTTAAAAAGCTATTTTCCCCCCTATTTACCAGTAGCAGGTGGAATTATTTACCTGGAAAAGAGGGATGGGACAATCAACCTGCACATTTAAACAGCGACGCCACACATGTGCCGGTTACTGGGAATAAAGGAAGACCTCCCAGCTCCTCTGAGAGGTGCTTTTTTTTCCCCCCCTTTTAAGAGGTATATAAATGAAAATTGGAAAGGGCTGGCGAGGAGGTGTGAGATTTTTCTCGGGTTTTATTTGCAGCCTTGCGTTTTTTATCCTTAATAGATTTATAATGCGCAGGTCCCTTTATTTGTTTCCATAAAATTAACTAGTAAATTTGAAATGGAAAAAAGCTCGTAACAGGAACCAGGTCGTGTCTGCCAAGGCTGAAAACGTTGCTGTGTTTATGAAAGGTGGACAAGGGCATTCCTCCCTCTGCCAGGTTTTCCCAGTGCCACATGTTGTTGGAGGGATATAAAACTTTTCCTAACGAGAAGCTGGAGGAATGTTGATTTTCTAATTGCCCCCCTCCCTTTTTTTTTTTTTTTTCAGTGCAAGCTGCTGGTTGTTTCAGGCTTTAAAAAAAAAAAAAGGGATTGGATTTTGGAAGTCTGGGAGTTTGAAACGGGAGGGAAGGAGGACCTGGAGGTGTGGGATGGATCCGTGGTGGTGGGGACTGATTGTGACACTCTGGGGAAGTTCCTCAACATTTCAACCCTTGAGATCCTGTTCTTATAACTGGGATTTGTATCCCTTGGATTTTATTCTCCTGGTGTTTTTTTAGGTTGTTTTTGAGCAAGGAATTCTTTGTGATGTGCATAAAATAATGCCAGGGTGTTCCTGCTGGGGGACCTTGTGGTGTCTTTGGGTGAAAGCTTTGGGTGATGGGTCAGAGGTTGGACTTGATGATCTTGGAGGTCTTTTGCAACCTAGACTATTCCATGAAAAGCCTAAATGCTGAGGTATTGCTGATATGTTATATCATGGAATGGTTTGGATTGGAAGGGAATTTAAAGACTGTGAAGCTCCACCCCCTGCCATGGGCAGGGACACCTTCCCAGGTTGCTCCAAGCCCTGTCCAGCCTGGCCTTGGACACTTCCAGGGATCCAGGGGCAGCCACAGCTTCTCTAGACAACCTGGGACAGGGCCTCAACACCCTCCAAGCCAGGAATTCCTTCCCAGTATCCCATCTATCCCTGCCCTCTGGCACTGGGAAACCATTCCCTGTTGTCCTGTCCCTCCATCCCTTGTGCCCAGTCCCTCTTCAACTCTCTTATAATTTGCCTCTTATAATTTTTCCTGAAAACAGGTTGTAAGACAAATTTAATTAAATAAAATGGATTAATTCACTGGAATGGACAAAAAGGGATCAAAGTGCAGGTGAGCTTCATGGAATCTCATGGAATTTTTTTGGTGCTGGATTCAGGCTCGTCTGCTCAGAGATGGCGCTTTCTTTTTTCCAGCCAATTCCAATCTGTGCTTCCCCCTCCCTCTCCTCTTTTTTTTCCTCATTGTCATTTTTTCCTGCGATTACTTCCATGCTCTTGGCGGGGATGGTTTGAAACTGGAAATGTAAATCATCAGAAAGTGCTTTATGAGGGTAAGAAACGATGCCCGGGAAACTGGGCGTTTCCTGGAATATTCCTCAAAAAATGTATTTGAGGGGAGAGAGAAGCAGAATTAGAGCTTTGGGAAAAAAAAAAAAAAAGGAAAAAAATGCCTCCAGGTTGGGCTCCTCCTTTTTTTGTGCCATATGTTGCTCTGAAGGAAGTTTGTCACCGAAGGGTCCTGCTGATTTATGAACCCCACTGGTGACTTCGGCAAATCCAGCTGAAATTCCATGGGAAATCTTTTTCCAGAGCTGTGTCTGCAGGAGATGGGCTGGTGTCCTACGTCACATCTTCCCTGGTGGGTACTGGGGCCAAAAATTTCAGTCCAGGTCAGTGAGGTGTGGCCTCAGTGCTGGTGAGGCCACCCCTGGAGTGCTGTGTCCAGTTCTGGGCCCCTCAGCTCTGGAAGGACATTGAGGGGCTGGAGCAGGTCCAGAGGAGAGCAACGAGGCTGGGGAAGGGACTGGAGCACAATTCCCATGAGGAGAGGCTGAGGGAGCTGGGGCTGTTCAGCCTGGAGAAGAGGAGGCTCAGGGGAGACCTCCTCACTCTCTGCAACTCCCTGACAGGAGGGGGGAGCCAGGGGGGTTTGGTCTCTTTTCCCAGGCAACCATCAGCAAGACAAGAGGGCTCGGGCTTCAGCTGTGCCAGGGGAGGTTTAGGTTGGAGATTAGAAAGAATTTCTTTGCAGAGAGGGTGCTCAGCCATTGGAATGGGCTGCCCAGGGAAGTGGGGGATTCTCCATCCCTGGAGGTTTTTAAGATGAGACTGGATGTGGCATCAGTGCCATGGGCTGGGAACCATGGTGGGGTTGGATCAAGGGTTGGACTTGATGATCTCGAAGGTCCCTTCCAACCCAGCTGATTCTGTGATTCTATGATTCTATGAAAACAACCTGTTTGGAATGTGTGGAATGCTTGGGAATGACGCCGGTGTCAGTGTTTAGGGTGTTAACACCCCATCTCCCATTTAGGATCCATGTGTGGGGAATCCAGAGGGAGAACTGACACAGAGATGTGGAGGTGTCTGGATCCAAAAGCCCATTCCTGGCCTTAGGAAAGAGTGGCTGAGCCTTGGAACAGGCTGCCCAGGGCAGTGGTGGAGTCACCATCCCTGGAAGTGCTCAGGGAACGAGTGGACGCGATGAGGTTTAGTGGGGACGGGAATACTGGTTGAAGGTTGGACTGGGTGATCTTGGAGTTCTTTTCCGATCTGGAGGATTCTGTGATTCCATGAAAGCGAAAAAAAGATGCACAAAAAGTGGGATTACAGGTTTCCAGGCTATTGATACGTTTTGTTATGGCAAATTCCTGTATCGGTGTTCAAGTTGTCCCTGTCAGGAGCTGCGATCCCACCACAGCTCCTCCTGTGTCCTTGAGGGCAGTGAAGGTGGGGAAGGGCCTTGATTGGAAGCCGTGGGAGGACACTGAGGGCACTTGGTGTGTTCAAGCTGGAGAAGAAGAGACTGAGGGGAGACCTCATTGCAGTTCCAACTGCCTGGACAGGGGCAGAGGAGGGGCAGGGACTGAGCTCTGCTCTGGGGGGACCAGGGACAGCACCCAGGGAATGGCTGGAGCTGTGCCAGGGCAGGGGCAGGTTGGATCTCAGGAGAAGGTTCTTCCCCCGGAGGCTGGTTGGGCACTGCCCAGGCTCCCCAGGGCAGTGGGCACAGCCCCAAGGCTGCCAGAGCTCCAGGAGGGTTTGGCTGATCCTCTGGGGTACAGGGTGGGACTCTTGGGGCTGGGCCTGTGCAGGGCTGAGGGTTGGGCTGGATGGGCCTTGGGGGTCCCTCCCAGCTCAGGGTATCCTGTGACTCTGTGATTGTCTTGTCCTGGTGGTGGGTAATTGCAATGTAAAGGCACAGCAGGCGCTGCTGGAACGTTTATTCTGTGAAATGTGCATTTAATTTGGGGCGATGCTCTGTGACAGCTCGTGCTCTCTGGATTTATAAGCGGAGCTTATACACTAATATGTAATGGGAAGAAAAGATCATGGAATCACAGAATATCCTGAGCTGGAAGGGACCCACAAGAACCATCTATTCCAATTCCTGGCCCTGCCCAGGACACCTCAACAATCCCACCCTGTCGCTCAGAGCGTTGTCCAAACCCTCCTGGAGCTCTGGCAGCCTTGGGGCTGTGCCCACTGCCCTGGGGAGCCTGGGCAGTGCCCAACCACCCTCTGGGGGAAGAACCTTTCCCTGAGATCCACCCTGACCCTTCCCTGGCACAGCTCCAGCCATTCCCTGGAGAGATGTGCACTTGGATCTAGTGAATGGCAGTGCTGAGCTTTTCCATCTCTTGTTTTTCCTTTGGGATGTCAGGGATGAGCAGGTTTTGCTTGAGAGGAACAGGCTTTGAATAACCAAAAAACTGTTGTGTTCTTGAGCCCCTGTCAGCCTGGAAGAGCTGATGGCTCCAGGGGTTGGAGTGGCAGCAAATATTGTCTCTTAGGAAATGGGGAGTGGAAATCCAGCTGTTCCAACTTCCCATCTTCCAACTGTGACGGACTTCTCATTTAAGATGGAAACAGCAACGGCGTTGAGGGCAAAGTCTTTTTGCAGGATTTTTTTGGAATGGTTGGGCCAAATGTAGAATCACAGGATGGTTTGGATTGGAAGGGACTGTAAAAAACCTCTTTTCCCATGAGCAGGGACACCTTCCACTAGACCAGGATGCTCCAACCCGGCCTGGGACACTTCTAGGGATGGGGGAAGCACAAACACGGTGTTTGTTGTCATGAAACCGGTGGGGTTGTGCTGCCAAACTGGTGACATTGTCCTGACCAGCGACTTGCCACATTATACTGGACTGTAAAATAGATGGAATTCAGCCTGGATTACATCTTATTTATGCCTGATCTCATCTCTGAAACCTGTATCCTCAGGAGTGAGATCTGGGCTCTGTTCAGGAACGGTGGAGTTTTCTTTGAGTTATTGGGACCAG
Organism: Corapipo altera; assembly: GCF_003945725.1. Taxonomy (NCBI): domain Eukaryota; kingdom Metazoa; phylum Chordata; class Aves; order Passeriformes; family Pipridae; genus Corapipo; species Corapipo altera. The sequence goes on from NW_020884936.1 coordinate 3,775,068, forward strand.
GATTGTCCCTGGGTGGGTTGAATTTGGGTTAAGTTGAGCCTGGGACCCTCCTGAGTGGCTGAACTGTAGGAAAATTGTGAGGGAGAGGCCAGAAAATGAAAACAAGAGGGTGAGTAACGCTCTCAGGTCTTTATTTGTGGCTGAGAAGTTGTTTGTAGTTTCCCCACGCGCCTTTAGAGGGCAGATCACACCCAGGAAAGAGCAGATTTAGGGACTCGCCTGAGTTTTTCTGGTCGTGAATTGGGAAAGTTGGAGGAACTCTGAATATGGATGTGATTTTTTTCAATGCATAATTTGAATTTTGCAATAACCTCTGGTGCTTTAAAGGCTGAATGTTAAGTGAATTTACAGGAGCAGGATGAGATCAGGTTTTGATTTATCGACCTGCCTTTACAGTCTTTCCAGTTTCAGAGCTAAAAACTGTGGTGCAAGTGAAATATTAGTGATAGATGCTGGGAGAAAAATCTTGGGAACATACTGTGGTGGAGAAGAATTATGTAATATGTTGACTAAGTTCATTTTTATGTTAAAAAAGACCACAGAGAAATGGTTTCAGTTCAGAGAGTGGGTTCAGTTCAGAGAAATGCTGTGTGATGAATATATAATTTCGTTCTTTTCTGCTGTAATCTCTTCTCTAAATCCCCGAGCCTCATGCTCAGGAAAAATTATGTTTATCAACAGAATATTCCGAAGCATCAGAGGAATCTTGTGTGAAGTGAAGGGAGAAAAATGAAATTCAAACTCTGCTGTGAAGTTGTTTTGAATGAAACTTTTCATATTGGGATTAAATAGTCCTGAAAGTCACCACGCTCAGAGAGGCTGTGCCTGTTTAATTCTGTGATTAATTAAAGCCAGAAATAACAGAATAATGTTCTGCTTTCTTCTCCTCCTACCCCAAAGCTCACGGATCATGAAGATGATTATTCTTGAAAAAGCCATTTAGTTCTTAACAAGCAAAGCTGGTCTTTGTGGCTCAGCCCTTTTGGCATCAACTTTGTGGGTTTTCTCATCAAAAAAAAACCCAAAACCAAACCAGAGGGGTTATTCCTAAACAGAATGAAACACTCTCTTTGTTCCAAGAAGGATTTCTCCCTGTTTTTTTTAAAATGTTTTTTTAAAGTGTTCTGAAGGTGGAGGTGCTGCTGCTGCTGCTGCCTGTGTTCCCCAGGAGACAGGAACAAAACAATAGGAAGTTCCTTAGATTTTGGGATTCGGGAGCTCCTGTGATGCTTTCCTGGCTTCCTGTTACAGCCGTGGTGGAAAAGGGGAAAAATGAGTGACTTCATCCACCTGGATGATTGGACACCATCCCACAGGACATCCTTGTGTCCAGACTGGAGGGACAGGGATTGGACAGATGGACCACTCTGTGGAGAAGGAATTGACTGGATGGTCACTCCCAGAGAGTTGTGACCAACAACTCCTTGTCCAAGTGGGGACCAGCGACGAGTGGTGTCCTCGGGGATTGGGATTGGGATCAGCACAGTTTGGCGGCTTTGTTGGCAACATGGACAGTGGGACTGAGGCTGAGGACACTGAGGTGAGAGGGGCTGTGGATATGCTGGAGGGAAGGGATGGGGCATCCAGAGGGACCTGGAGAGGTGGGACCATTGGAACCTCGTGGAGTTCATGAAGGGCAAGTGCAAAGTCTTGCATCTGATCAGGGAAATCCCAGCACAAATCCAGGCTGAGGGAGAAGGGATGGAGAGAAGCCCTGGGGAGAATTTGGGGGTGTTGGTGGGGGAGAGGCTGGAGATGCCCCAGACCAGACCCCCCTGTGCCCTGGGCTGATCCCCCAGCGTGGGCAGCAGGGCAGGGGGGGATTCTGCCCCCTCTGCCCCTGTCTCAGCTGAGACCCCCCTGCAGAGCTGCTCCAGCCCTGGGAACAACAGCACAAGGACGTGGAGCTGCTGGAGAGAGTCCAGAGGAGGCCCTGGAGCTGCTGCCAGGGCTGGAGCCCCTCTGCTCTGGAGCCAGGCTGGGAGAGCTGGGGGGGTTCCCCTGGAGAAGAGAAGGTTCCAGGGAGAGCTGAGAGCCCCTGGCAGGGCCTAAAGGGGCTCCAGGAGAGCTGGAGAGGGACTGGGGACAAGGGAGGGAGGGACAGGACACAGGGAATGGCTTCCCAGTGCCAGAGGGCAGGGATAGATGGGATATTGGGAAGGAATTCCTGTCTGTGAGGGTGTTGAGGCCCTGTCCCAGGTTGGGCAGAGAAGCTGTGGCTGCCCCTGGATGCCCGAAGTGTCCAAGGCCAGGTTGGAGCAAGCTGGGCTAGTGGAAGGTGTCCCTGCCCATGGCAGGAGGTGGAATGAGATGGCCTTTAAGGTCCATAAATCTTGTGGAAAAGCCAAGAACCTTTTTTGCCCAGGACTCTCCACTCAGAGCTTTATCCTTGTGTTTTCCAAGTCTCCGTGTGCTCCTGGATAATCGGGATCATCTCACGTCGGTGCTTTGAACGCGGCTGGTTCCTCAGAATGTTGCAGAAACCCAGAGCAGGGCGATAAAAGGAAACAAAAGCAGGATCTTGAGAGGAAACTTATCTCCAAAATGCTTGACAAGGCCCAGAGAGAGGGTGTGTGAACCAGCAGTTTGGGAACTCCCACAGAGGAGGGAATACGAGGGATGAATCCGAGGCCAGGCTGGGAGGGTTAACACTTCCCAGAGTAACATTGTGAGGGTCTGTGTGGTCAAGGTGAATAAGTGTGGAGCACCAATGAACAATAATCCTTGTTTGCTCCTCTGGCTGGAGAAACAGCCCTTCCTCTGCTCTAAGTCATGGCCCAGAAAATGGGGATATTTGGCAGCGTGGTCCTTAGAAAACCAGGAGCTTCAGGTGGCTGCACCCCCCAGACAGTGCAAAGCTAAAATGAGAGTCAAACCATTGGGAAAATGTTGGAATCAGCCTATTCAGAGCTGTTGGTGTCGTGTCAGAGCTCAGGCAGGGGGAGCTCCAAGCCGAAGCAGCAGCCGTGAGCACGCCGGAATTGTTTTTCCAGGATTACCCGTGGATCAAACCCTGAAAGGCTTCACAGGCCAACACACCTTCACCCTTTTGTGAGATCTAATCCACGGCTTCTTTCTGCCCTGAACTGCCATAGGTGTGAGGGTTCCAAGGCTGGAGGTGGAGGGAAGCACTGGAGGGTTGCCCGGGTGGATTTCGGGAGAGGTGAGGGCCGGCGTGCCGGCACTTGCTGGAGCTGCCTGCAGGCCTCACTTATTGGAGTGGGAATACTCCTGTGTTAGGAGGGATGCTGGGGGCTGGAGACCTCTTTGACTGCTGTGAGATGGAGGAGGACATTTCCTTGGAGCTACCAAGCTTCAGTGCTGCGCTGTGGAGATCTTTAGTGGGAACACCAAGAGTAGAGCAACAGTCTGAGCAACCCGGTCTAGTGGAAAAAATTCCTCCGTGGGAGGGTGGGGAGGCCTTGGCCCAGGTTGGGCAGAGAAGCTGTGGCTGCCCCTGGATCCCTGAAGGTGTCCAAGGCCAGGTTGAAGCAACCTGGGCTAGTGGGAGGTGGGGGTGGGACTGGAGGAGCTTTAAGCTCCCAACCCAAACCATTCCATGATTCTCTGTCTCTGTGATTCTGTAATTCTACAATTGTGTGTTTCTCTAGTTCTATGACAACGTATCCTGAAGTCAAAGCCTGAGTTCTGTCTCTTTCCTTCTTCCCTCCCTCCTCCAGCTTCACCCTGACCTCAGTTTCTGGAGAAGCAAAGCCTCCTGTCTGGATTTTTGCCTTTTTAACAGTTTCAATGAGAAAAAAAAAAAAAAAAACAACCACCCACCCCATTACCTCTGTCATGCCTTGATTGTCAGGGAGCGTGTTGGAACAAACCCTCAGAAAATAATTACAATTCCCTGGTGCCTCAGAGAGCTCTGAAAGCCAAGGCTTGGTCCTGCATGGTTGTGTGCACCTGAGTCATTGCGGGCAGGGTGAGAGTCGGACCCTCTCACCTGTGACCGGTTTTGGTTGTGATTTCCCTGCTGCTCCCTCTTTTTGCTCCTTGGTTGGGTTGCAATTAAGACTTAACGAGAGGTTGGACCGACCTGGGGGAGTTTCCAGTGGGGCTTTGAGTCATAATCCTGTCCCAGAGGAGCCTCTCAGGTGCCTCGTGGAAAGGCAGAGTGCAAACACCCCGAGCTCAGAGCGTGGGCTGGGATGTTGCACAGGGACGGGGGGTTTTCAGTTGGAAAAGGAATTTTAAAATTGTCAGGAGGAGTTAATCAAAGAACCTCCATCCAGTTGCTTAATAGTAAACTATTTATCTCCCCAGAGCTCTGGGGACTGGTTAAACGAAGCCCTGGGCTGTGGAGTTGTGAGGGCCACGGGCTTTAATGTGTTTGAAATACCTTGTACAACACCCGTCCTCCTCCTGCTTTCAGGCCACTTATCTAATTTTCGGCTTCTCCGCTCTGTGTAAATGTGATAAATAAACTTTGTAATCGCAGAACTGAGCTACTTTTGAAGGCTGCCCAGCTCTGGATCACACAAGGGGGTGTAAATCAACGCTTTACCGCACAAAGGGCTTCTTAAAAAATGGCTTTTGGTCTTTTATTGTGCAGCTCACCCGGAGGACGTGGTTGCCCAAGTCTTTTTATCAATGTTAATGTGATAAACTCCTTTTTACAGCTCCCAGGGAAGGAGAGTCTTGCTCATTCCCATCTCCAAACGCTGTACTGAGGAGCTTCCCTCAAAAACCCAGCTGAGGTTTAATAGGTTTTTATATAAAATACCAAATTAACCGAGAGAAGTTTGCGATGAACTCTGAGGGTACAAATATTGCTGAGTTGGTCTTGTGGGCGAGGGAAAGGAGCAGGAGTGTGGGGATGGGGGATAAACCACGGGGTGAAAGCAAAAGCAAAGGGAGGGTTGTGTGTTCCCCATCATCACACAGTCGATGCCAAAACCTTCCATTTGAGCAAAAATTGGCATTTAGGAATATCAGGATCACGAGCTGGGTTTTAACACCGAGGCGGAAGAGTCATTTTAGGGAACGAAAGCACCGGGGAGAAAAACCCTTTTGGATGCTGCATTTCTGTTCGTTTTAATGAGGAATAGAGTTCAAAAAAAAAAAAAAAGAAAAAAAAAGAAAAAATCCCTTAGTTGGGCCCGGCTTCCTGTGCTGAGGGTGAACTTTGTCAGACAAACCTCCAACAAATTGTTTGCTCTGATAACCAGTTAACGCGGCGAGAGCGGAGAGGCCAAGCCCCTTATCATCCTTGACAGGCCACGGGCTTTTTTTTTTTGGGCAAACTCAAACCAGAAGCTGTGTCAGTGTGTTGAGTTTACACCTTGCAATAATAATCCCTGCTTTTATCTGATCCGAGGGGGATTTTATAACTCTGGAATGGCTCCTTGGCCGGGCTCCAGCCCTACTGTCAGTTTTTATTAACTTGCTTTTTTTTTTTTCCCCCCCCCCCACCCCCCTGCTCTTTTTTTTTTTTTTTTTTCCCCCCCCCCCCCCCCCCCCCCTTCCAAAGATTGTTTAAGGAATATTTATCCCATTCCTAGGGATATTGGGAAATGATATTTTAGAGTTGTGTGTCTCAGCCCATTAGAGGGGTCTGCAAAACAGTCGTGGCAGTAACTAATCAAAACCACCCACCAGCCACAGCCACGCTCCCTTTAAATCATCAACCCTCCTTTTTTCCGGGGCCTTATCTCGTGTCTCATCAGGAAAAAGCTAATTAGATTCTTCTCAAAAGTAAATATTGTCAGTTCCTTGGTGGGTGGAGGTGATGGGAGGTGAGACACTCACACGTTTCTACACTGGTGCAGAAGACGAGGTGACGTTATAAAAACCCTTTAAAAAGCTGGTTGAGTTTTAAAAGAGTCGGTTCCTCGTGTAGGTGGTAAAACAACTTTCCTTATGGAGGGATCTGGCTTCTGTAGGCAGGACCTGGAGGAATCCATGGCCTGCTCTGCTCCTCCGTGTCATTCCCGGTGTAGTTGGGGTGACAGGTTTGGGGCCTTGGTGACAGGCAGCTGAGTTCCATGGAAAAATCCGACTGTGACAAATTCACCCACAAAACATTCAAATGTAACTTGTCACTGGTGTTTTAAGGCAGCACCTTTAGTTCCTCCTGCAGAATGTTGGGTCTCTGAGCTCGGTTGGGTTGGCTCGGGTGAGTTGTGGTGGGTGGGGAAGGGGGAGTCGCTGTTCCGACTGTTTCAGGATTGAGTACTGAAATCTTGAGGAAAATCCTTCATATGGAGGGCTTAGAATCACAGAATGGTTTGGGTTGGAAGGGACTTTAAAGACCATCTCATTCCAAACCCCCTGCCATGGGCAGGGACACCTTCTACTAGCCCAGGTTGCTCCAAACCCTATCCAACCTGGCCTTGGACACTGCCAGGGATCCAGGGGAAGCCACAGCTTCTCTGGGAATTTGTATTTAGGACTCTTGTAGGACAGGCTTGAAGGGAAAACCCCAAAAGCACTTGGTGGAATGATGTACAGGTTACATGAGTTCCATAATCTTGGCTGGTTTGGATTGGAAGGGACCTTAAAGCCCATCTCATTCCACCCCCTGCCATGGGCAGGGCCACCTTCCACTGGACCAGGTTGCTCCAAGGTCTCCTAGAAACTCTTCAGGACTTCCCAATGGCCAACCTTGGTCTGATTACAGCTGCAAAAGTCAGTCACTGACCTAAACCTGACCCTGGAGGTGAAAAGCTGCCTTTGCTTCTTCCATCAACTAGTCTGGGAGCAGAGCTGCTGCCAGGGCCTGGAATATCTCCCATGGCAGAGCAGTGTGGGATGTTCCTGCTCTGCCAGACTGCTGTGGATGAAGAAAATAGCTGTGCCTGGGGGGGAACTTGAGCTCCCTGACCCAAACACACAATGTGTCGTTGCTCAGTGGAACATTAGCCATGAACAGACTGGGGGGGAATGTTCTTACCTTTTGTTTTATCGTCACAATAAGCAGAGCCCAGAGATTGATAGTCTTGAGTGATGGAGGCCATTTGACAGAATAACACAAGAATGCACTTGCTTTCATGTAAACCACACCAAAAGGGAAGGGGGATTTTTTATTTGATTTTTTTTTTTTTAAGATTTGATTTTTTTTTTAATCCCCTGAAGGCTTTTTGCCTCCTCCCTGTAGCCCCAGGTCCCTCTGTTTCCAGAGGGCACGTCAGGAGTGTCACCCGGGCTTTGATGTGGTTTCCCTCGAGTGTGGCTCCTCACTGGGCTCCCCACAGATGCCTTGATGTGAAACAGGACGTTAAAAACCCCAAATGTGCCTCCTCTGCAGGTCGTTTTTCATCCTTTTACGTGCGACGTCAAATCTCTTGCGCCGGGAAGGTGTGGGGAACGAGCTGGAGTGGGGGAGAGAGGGGAGTTCCTGGGCTGTTAAACCCCAATTTCTCTGTGGTTGCTTCCTCTGGGCCTCACCCCAGCTCTGCCTTTCTCTCAGGGTGAAACTGAAACCTCGGTGACTTCACCCAAGGCCGCCAAAGTTTAAAGAAAATTCAATATTTCTCACTTTTAGGTCACTTCAAGTTCCAGATTGTTTCCTGCCGGGAATGTGGGGGGGGGGGGCAGGGAAAATGCCCTCCCGGTAATGGAAAAGCAATTACTGGTTCTTCTGGAGCGGAGGTTGGGTTGTTCCAGCGTCACACCTTGGCTGTGGGTCACCCCAACCCCTCAGGACCGTGCCCATCGTAGGACGGAGCGGCGGCTCCGCGAGCTGGGGGTATGGAATGTGACATTCCCGGTGTGCTGGAAGGGAGCAGACATCCACTGGGTCACTTCTGTTGCCCTGTAAGGTAGAAATCCCCGGAAAAATCTCTTCTAATTTGTAACTTTTCCCTCCCCACAGCTTCCTAAAGGTAAAGGTTCCTAAAGGTAAAAATTGCTCCTGTTGGGCGCAGAAGCTTTTGTGCTACTGGGATTATCCTGTGGCTGCTTCCTCTGGATATCTGGGAGTTGGGATGTGTATTTTTGTCCTTTATTTTCATTCAGAGGGTGGGGAGGCCCTGGCACAGGTTGCCCAGAGAAGCTGTGGCTGCCCCTGGATCCCTGGAAGTGTCCAAGGCCAGGTTGGATGGGGCTTGGAGCAACCTGGGCTAGTGGAAGGTATCTCTGCCCGTGACAGGGGGTTGGGACAGGATGATCTTTAAGGTCCCTTCTCAATCCAAACCATTCTGGGATTCTTAGATTTTCCCAGTTGGTCCTTGGACTTTAATTCAGGTCAAAATTCTCTCAATAAACCTCAGTTTTATTCACATTAAAAGTGCAAAATCAAAAGGTGGTGTTTGAATTTCACATGGAGCAACCTGGCCTGGGAAGACACATTTTCTTGACTTTGGGGTTTTCGAAATAACCAGAATTTATGAGCTCTTATTAAGATTTGCTTTGGATCTTATTAACCTTGCCACCTGGTCAGTAGATATTTAGTGTACTGCTGTCCTCCTCTGAGCAGAGATGAAGCTGAAGGAAGACATTCCTTGTTGGAAAAGAGATGGGGGCCAAGATAACGTATTCTTGGAGAAAATATCCATGAGGTTGGACTCGATGATCCTTGTGGGTCCCTTCCAAGTCAGCCTGTTCTGGGGTTCTGTGAGGTCGTCTGGTGACACTAAATTCAGCCTGAGAGTTGCTGAGGGCTTGGGCAGTGGAGCTCAGCTCGTTATCCCAAATTTTCCCTCTCCCATGGCCGCCTCTGCAGCTCCGCCCTGGTTAATGATCCGTTTCGAGCGCGGCGTTTTATCCAAGACTTCTGCGTTTTTCCCACTCTTTGATTTCTTCCCTTTCTAGCAGAAGAAGAAGAAAGATTACATAAATTGGGGATTTTTTAATGAGTGCGCCGGGCTCGCTTCGGGTGGAATTTACAGTGGGCTCAGAGTTACAACCTCGTTGCGCTTCAGTTGGGAAACTTATGTCATAAATGGGTGTATCTGAGGGTGGACTCGAGCCCCGGCTCTTTGTTGTGTGAGCTTCAGAGGGACCAAACGGCTCCCTCCCCTTTTTTGAAGTCCTAATTCCCTTTATAGGGTGTTGCAATGGCTTTCTATAGAGTTGTGCCTCTGAAGTTGGAGGTTTCCAATGTGAAAAACACCCACTTTCCTCCCCCCCCCAATTGCTTCAAGTCCTGACGTCGGTCGCAAACTTTGTAACTTCGGCGGCGTCCACCCAGAGCTTTTCCCGGGGCTTTTTGTTGCAAAAAATCCCCATTGTTGAGACTCATCCCTTCGGAGATCTTTTTAATAAGCCTGGTTGGGAGTCCCCTTGCTCAGCTGGTGCTTGTCTTGTAGGAGCACTTGTAGGGAATGTCGAGGATCCTGCTACTTTCCGACCACTAGAGGTCAAGATTGTGCTGTGGGATAGCTCTGCTAAGGGTTAGCTCCAATTCCTGGTGCAATTCCTGGTGCAGCCACGTCCAGTGTCAGCTTTATATATTGAATTTTGTCATCATTTGCCGTGTTTGTTAATTAAGATGAAACCAGCTGCATGTTCACGTCCCACAGTGGTGGATTTTCAAGGGATAAGACCTCTCGTGCTTGGGTTTTGGTGTCCCTTTTAATCTTTTAATATTCTTGAGATGTAAGAACTACTCAGGTGATCAGGAGGGATTCTAAAGGGAGTTCGAGGCTGTCAGAATAAAACCTGCTCATAAATTATTTTGGGGTCATATTAAGACTTTTTAGGAAATAATTGTGGAGGTTTGCACATTAGATGGACCTTTCTCCTTTCTGCAGCTCAGGTGGCAGAAGTAATTGGGAATTTTGAATAGTTACCATTTGTTTTAGTCCTCCTTTGGTTTCCCTGCGTGGTTGGTGTCGCTGACAACATATCTCCAATATGGTTTGTTGTTTCCCTTCTTCCTTTAAAATCCAGGCTGTGGAACAGGGAATGGTCCCCTTTTGCCACCTCACAGAATTCCAGAACAACCAGAAGCAATCTGGGCTAGTGGAAGGTGTCCCTGCCCAGGGCAGGAGGTTGGAATGAGATGATCTTTCAGGTCCCTTCCAACCCAACCCACTCCCTGATTTCTGTACACCTTTCTTCTGATACATCAAAAATTCCTACAAAAATGTGGGAGGGATCCTCAAAATCTATGGGTATAAACCCCTGTAAATTCCAGGTTTGCAGAGTTTTTGTTTTCTGGTTACACCAGGACATAAACCCACATGTACAGAACCACGACATCCGTTGGCTTGACCTTTTCCCTTTTATTTTGGCCAGGCTTTGGCACTTGTGCCACTCGTGTCCCCGTGCTGATCCCGCTCCTTGTCCTTCCCCTTCGGTTCGAACTTCTTGGTCAACTCTTGAACAATTGGGGCTGAACCGCTTTTCCCGTCAATATTGTGCTGGATAACAATGAGGAAACCAAGTGACTTCACGCAGCAGGTCACACACATTGACCCCCCACCGCCAAAAAACCCCAAACCCCCCAAAAAACCCGGAACATCCCCCCCCTTCCGACTCCGCGTGCGTTGCTCCCGCGATCCCGGGGCTTCTCCCGGCGAGCGGCTTTTTCGCTCAGTACCTTTTACAGCTCGTTCTGTACATCAGCAACTGCAATTAAACTCTCCTGGGGTACCACAAAAATGCTTTCAGGGACCTCTGGGGTCCAGATGTGGAATGTTTTGCGCTGACACGGGTTGAAAAGAGGAACAAATCCAGCGGTTAAGTAGGTCCTTTAATTCAGCCTGTGACAGTCACCACATGGCCCGTGGGCTAATATTCCTGCATCTGGGCTGTAAATAGATCAATATGGCATTTGGATTTGTGAAGAGGCAGAATATTGTTTGTATCGTTGCATAATCCCCTGGAAAGGGTTTTGAAACGAGCCCTCTGTTTCTCTGGAATATCTGACTCGGGGTCTGAATTCTGTTAAGCGCGCGTTGGGTTTTTCCCTCGTTTGTCTTTATTTCGGGGCAGGAATCTTTTTGCCCAAAAAACAAAATTAAGTGTGAGGGTACCCTGGTAAAAGGTGAAATGGGTTGAGGTTTTGTTTTGGTTTTGTTTTTTTTTTTTCCCCTAGGCACAGCAGCAAAGAAACCTGGACAACATCGTGTCCCAGCATCCCAGGATAAGCGGGGGGAAGAAATCCAAGAAGGAATTCTGCGCCAACTCTGACCTGGAGGTGAAGAACACCAGCCCCATGTCCGAGCAAGATTCGGGAATCCTGGATGTTGAGGATGAGGATGAGGATGAAGAGGTAACTGTGCAACAGCAGCTCAGGGGGCCTGGGGGTGGTTGTGGTGTCTCAGGTGGTGCTTGAGGGTGGTTGTGGTGTCCCAGGGGATGTTTGGGGGTGGTTGTGGAGTCTCAGGTGGTGTCTGGGGGTGGTTGTGGTGTCT
>NW_020884936.1:3786386-3800110 GCF_003945725.1 Corapipo altera
TTTTTATCCCTGATCTTGTTCCCAGGCTCAGCAGAGAGGCCAAGGGTTGAGAACTGGACATCTCATGTCTGTCTCCCAGCTCAAAGGTTGCACTTGGGTGCTTATGGAAAAGGCAGTTTGGATCCATCCTTCCTTAAAAAGATAAATCACTCCTTAGTGCAAGACATCCTTGACCTTTTCTTTGAAACTTTGTCTGGGTGGCAGAGATGTACTTTGGGCTGAAAAGGATTGTCAGGGTGGAAGTTTTCAAAGCAATTGTAATTCCTTGCTGTGCTCCCTCCTTTGCCTCCCTTTCTGCTGCTGATTCCTTAGAGCTGGAACTCCCTTGGGTTTGGGAACCACAAACCAGAACCTTGTGGTAGGGTTGGTTCTTCTGTCTTTGCTCCCTGTGCTGGAGGATAGTGCAGAGTGAGGACACCTTGGATTTGTGATGGATAATGTGGAACAGAGCCCTGTGTTGTAGGAAAGGCAACTTGGAGATCCAAACCTGGAGGGCAGGACATGGGGTGTTCAGCTTTTTGATGTGCTCGTGATTTCTTGGGTTTCAGCCTTGCCCTGGACCTTTTGGCAGGTTGTGTCTGCCACTCTGGGTGTTTTTTATCTCCTCTTGCTGAAGCCTCTCATGTCAAGAAAATGATAATTTCAGCTACAACTTGAACCTGAATGAGGTGATATTTGTCATCTTGAACCTGACCATGGACTTGAACAGTTCATGACTGGCCAGAGGAGGGGATAAAAAACAAGTTTCTGAAGTTTAAAATAGGATCAGTCAAGTGGTTCTGTGCTCCTTTTCCCTGCAAATAATTCCCTCCTCTTCATCACTGCTGTGGGTCCAGAGCAGACTGAGATCACAATTTACTTCACAGGGACTGAGTTGTAGGGTGAACCCAGAGCCCTCTCACTGCTCTGGAACCATCTCGGGGGGCTGTTCACTCCTGCAGCAAAATTAAAGGAGTCCAGAGGAGGCCCTGGAGCTACTGCCAGGGCTGGAGCCCCTCTGCTCTGGAGCCAGGCTGGGAGAGCTGGGGGGGTTCCCCTGGAGAAGAGAAGGCTCCAGGGAGAGCTGAGAGCCCCTGGCAGGGCCTGAAGGGGCTCCAGGAGAGCTGGAGAGGGACTGGGGACAAGGGAGGGAGGGACAGGACACAGGGAATGGCTTCCCACTGCCAGAGGGCAGGGATAGATGGGATATTGGGAAGGAATTCCTGGCTGTGAGGGTGAGGAGACCCTGTCCCAGGTTGGGCAGAGAAGCTGTGGCTGCCCCTGGATCCCTCGGAGTGTCCAAGACCATGTTGGAGCAACCTGGTCTAGTGGAAGGTGTCCCTGCCCTTGGCAGGGCGTGGAACTGGATGAGCTTTAAGGTCCCTTCTCACCCATCCCATTCCAGGATTCCACCCCATCTTGAGGCAGGTACAATCCCATCCCTGGGTGTGATCCAAACCAGGCTGGTGGGATGGGGTGACCCCACAGTCAGGGGGACCCTGTGGTGGTGGATGGCAGGAGGGCTCAGTCCCAGTGCCCTGGCAGGGGTGGGTGCTGTCCGTGGTGATGAAGTGCAGTCCCTGGGACCCCCTTGTGTTCCCTGGAGCCCCCCAGGCAGGAGACCCCTGAGTCCCCTTCTCCCAGATTTACCTCAGTGGGAAAAGGGTCCCTGATGAGTTCTGAGTTCCCCATGTTCCTACCTCCTGGGTTTTTTTCCTGTTTGAACAGAAGGTTATTTATTTATTAGTACAAATGGATCTCTCAGATGGAAACAGAGCCAGTAAGGTTTTGGGCCCCTCACAACAAGAAAGACATTGAGGGGCTGGAGCATGTGCAGGGAAGGGAACAGAGGTTGGAAGGGGCTGGAGCAGCAGGAGCAGCTGAGGGAGCTGGAGGGGCTCAGCCTGGAGAAAAGGAGGCTCAGGGGGGACCTTCTGGCTCTGCAAGTCCCTGACAGGAGGGGGAAGCTGGGGGGGGAGTCGGGCTCTGCTCCCAGGGAACAAGGGACAGGAGGAGAGGGAACAGCCTCAAGCTGTGCCAGGGGAGGGTCAGGTTGGATACTGGGGAAGATTCCTTCACCAGAAGGGTTGTCCAGCCCTGGCACAGCTGCCCAGGGAGGTGGTGGATCCCCATCCCTGGAGAGATTTAAAATCCCTGTGGATGTGGCACTTGGGGACATGGATCAGTGGTGACCTTGGCAGTTCTGGGAGATGGTTGGACTGGATGATCTCAGAGGGCTTTTCCAACCTGAAGGATTCTGTAATTCCAAATCTGAAGGAATGTTGGGTGTAGTGGTTTTACCCCAGTCTGTGGTTAAGCCCCCACTCAGTTGCTGCTCACCCTTCACCTCCTCAGAAGATCTGGGGACACAATGTGAGGGACCACAGCAAGAAAACTTGTGTGTCAAGGTAAAAACACTTTATTAAGGAAAGGAGAAAAGCAACTTCTCACTTTTCGTGGTTGCTGAATTCATTCCTCACTTTTCACCTTCTGGTGGGAGCCCTTCCTCCTTCTGATTGCCTGATCTGTGCAGGAATATTGTTAATTCAGAATTTGGGTTTCAAAGTTGGTCCTTAATGCTTAAAATTATTAATATGAAGTGTCCTGAGTGCAGGTATCTCATTTCCTGCACAACCCCCCATGTTCTGGGGTGCTTTGTGGGGTAGAGGGACACAGCTGCACCCACTGGACACGTGTCCTTGGTTGTGTTCTGCCCACCAGAGATTACTGAGGCTTCTACTTCTCTGCTTCCAAGAAAACCTCAGAATGGGAAACAGGATGATCCTGGGTGGTCCTGATTTAAGTTTAGGCAGGAGAGCTCCTGATCCTGGTTCACAGGCTGGAAAAAGTGGGATAAATGTAAATTTGTACCTCTCGGAAGCCCTTCAGGAGGTTCTGGTGTGGAGTTCTCCACCTAGGCTGGGCGAACTGTTCTGGTGATCCCGTTATTCCTCACCCCTATGGAGCAATCCCTTCATCCCCGCGGCAAAATTTCCAGGAAGAGCTTTGAAAGGGAAGAACAAGCCAGAAGGGTTTTGGCTCCTACACTCAATTCCAGTGGAGATGATTCTGACCCTTGGAGCAGCTTGAGAGAGCTCTGGCAGCTCCAGAGCACAAACTCCACGAGCACTGTCCAGTTTGGAGACATCCCGGTCCAGCCTCGTCCCGCTGGAGCACAGATGCCTCCCAGAGGCGGAGGGAGCCGGAGCGCGGGAGTGGGTACAGCTGGAAAACAAACTGGGAGAAGCCTCAGATTGGGGTTTTATGAGTGTCCAGTTGCTGCAGGAGGGTTTGCACTTCACAGTGAGCGGCTCCCCAGCCTGCCCAGTCGGTGCCAGCTCTTCCCTTTGTAGTAAACGACATCCAGAGGGCTACAAAGCTCCGCCGGATTCTTCCCGTTTTCAGCGGCTTTTCTTCTGTGCTGCTGTTGAGTCCAGCAGGACAAGCTCCACCAGCATCATCCCTCTTTTCCTCTTGTCCCCAAAACAGGTGTCCTGTGAAGTGGTTGGGTCCAGTTGGGCTCCCTGGTGCTCCTTTGTAGGGAAGTTCTAAGGGAGGACGTCACTCCTCGGAAAAACAACCTCTCGACAACTTTGAGGGACAAACAAACAAATTCCAGGCAGTTTTTCTCCCGGGAGAAGGAGTTTGGTGTTCAGGACACCAGCAGGTGTGAGGCACGGCCAAGATTCCTCATGTTTGGTATTCTTGGCTCTAGGAATAAGTTGCAGTCCTCTGAGTGAGCGGGATAGATTCCTTACAAAGTTGTGGGAGCTGGAGCAGCGACCCCGGAGAGCTCTCTTGGCTCTGCCTGAGAAATGTCTTCCTTAGGTACCGTCAGCCTCCACCTTTTGTTTGGGAATTATGGAAGAGACATCTTGGACACTGGGAAACGCCTCTGTGTTCCAGACAGAGCCTGTTTGGTCTCACATGAGCTGGAGTGAGAGCACGAAGTCGGCAGGACCCTCTGGCCGATTCCAGGGTTACAGTGTCCTGGGAACCCTCCTGACTGTAGGAATGCAATCATTTTTTCCCCCAAGGTTAAGCCATGGGATAGTCAAAGGACAGTGAGACCACACAGGATATAGCAAATCTACAACAGGGACACCTTCCACTAACCCATGTTGCTCCAACCTGGCCTTGGACACTTCCAGGGATCCAGGGACAGCCACAGCTTCTCTGCCCAACCTGGGACAGGACCTTCCCACCCTCCCAGCCAGGAATTCCTTCCCAATATCCCATCTATTCCTGCCCTCTGGCACTGGGAAGCCATTCCCTGTGTCCTGTCCCTCCATGCCTTGTCCCCAGTCCCTCTCCAGCTCTCCTGGAGCCCCTTCAGGCCCTGCCAGGGACTCTCAGCTCTCCCTGGAGCCTTCTCTTCTCCAGGGGAACCCCCCCAGCTCTCCCAGCCTGGCTCCAGAGCAGAGGGGGTCCGGCCCTGGCAACAGCTCCGGGGCCTCCTCTGGGCTTGATCCAAGAAGTCCGTGTCTTTCTTATCCTGAGGACTCCAGAGCTGGAGATGCAGAACTAACACTTCTGGCAGCAGTAGAGTTTTATCCCATAAGGAGAACAGATCCTTCTTGGAATGTGTGTCCCATGAAGACACCCCTCCCACTGTGCTCCGTGTCCTCTGCTGGAGCTGAGCCTTGGTGGATTCCATGTCGTGTGTCCCATGTTCCTCAACCCCAGCTCATCCATGGACATCAACTCACCACCCCATGAGGTGGTTCCTGAATTCCTGAATTCAGGTTGTCTGGAATTGCTGCTATTTCAGTTAGGAGGGTTTTTCCCTTCCCTGTGGATCAAATACATCTCTGCTTTTTTGTGTCTTTACATCAAAAACCATCAAGGATCAGAGATTCACATCCTTGTATCCCAAATTATCCGAAGCCGGAGCAGAGCATCCCTTAATCTGGGCCAACCTGGTGTTGGCGGCATCACAGTCGAACATTTCCATGAAAAACTTGGCTTCCATGGGTTAAATTTGCTTCAGGAATTGTTGAACCCAAAAGTTCTTGCAGAACAGAGAGCGTGTTTGGCTGTTTACAGAGACTGACAGGTCTCCCCCTGCTCCCAGCTCCGGGAACGTGCCCGGTGCAAGATTCGGGAGCGAGATTTGGGAAGCTGATGTTTGGTGGACTGGGAAATTTTTTGGACAAGATGAATAAATCCTTTGTTCTTGCAAATGAAAAGGCATTAAAAAAAAAAAAAAAACCATAAAAAAGATTAGGGGAGATGTCAGGGGCGAAATCAGTCCCGTTGAGGGGGTGGTCCAAGGTCTCGGGTCGTGGTCAGGTCTCAAAAATCAAGGATTTATTTATGTTTTTTGAACGTTGGTGCTGCAGCTTTGGCTCACAAAATCGAGTCATTGCTAAAGGGGATGTGTGAAATCTCAATTTTTAGGTATGTCCAAATATCGAAATATTGGTTAAAGATCTAAATCTGTAAATATTAGACACATTAAATTGTGCAGTGTGTTAAACCAGCCAGAGAGAGAATTCCCTGGAATCACAGACTGGTTGATAGACTTGGCTATTTTGGAAAGATTTTGAATAATAGGAATGTTTTTGTAGGGCTGTGGTGTGTGCGTGAAAGACATGGTCTGTTTTTTTCCTTAAAAAACATATATATTTATGTCATAATTATATTGTTCCTTATCCTACACTTACATTTATACCTTGCTTCAAATCCCAGCACGTTTTTTTGGGGGGGGCTTGGCTTTATTTCCCACAAACTCTCTTGTGGTCCCAGGTCGACCTTCCACGTCCCCATAATGCCATTCCTCGATTAGGGATTTGAAATTAGGAACATGAAAATTATTGGGAATTTTTTCAGCCGTTAATGGCTCGGAACAGGGAGCTCTGCAGAGACAGCCCAGCAGATTTTGTTTTTGGGAGCGTGTGTGGGCTTAAAAAGTTTTCACAGAAGATCAGAGACTGTGAAAACTCTGCAGTTGCTTTGAAAGAGTTTCTCGGGGGGCAGGAGGAGGGGAGGAAACTCCGGCTTTTTTGGCAATAAACCTTTATCGGGAATATTTCTCCGTGGATCGTGTTCAGCTCAGCGTCCCGAATCCAAGATGTTTGATCCCGAGTCGGAATTCGCTGGAAAGCTGGGCCTGCTTTGATGGTGATGGGAAGGGATGACAGATTTCTCTGGAGGATGGAACGGGGAGGGCCTGCTGGTGCTTCCCTGTCTGCTCCAGTGATCTCCAGGAGTTTTGCAATCGGGGATTCGGGAGCCAGAAGCGTTTTTTAAGTGTTTTAGCAACTGGAGGCCGATCGCTCTCGACGCCGGCGAGGCAAAACTGTGCCCTGAGGAGACCACAAACCAGCTGAAATGTGGGTTTGGGAGCTGGTTCGTGAGTTTGGAAGGCCTGGGAGGCTCCAAATGGAAAATCAAGGGCCAGGAAGGCGGGATAAAACTGGCATAGATGGGATAAAAGTGCTGCCTTGTGTTTGCAGTTGTCAAATAAAGGGTTATAAAAGGTGAAAGGGATGTTGGTGAGGGCTGTTCCCAGCTCTGTGCCCTCGGTTCAACTGTGAGCAGGGAATCCTGGAATGGTTTGGGTGGGAAGGGACCTTCAAGATTATCCAATTCCATCCCCTGCCATGGGCAGGGATACCTTCCACTCTCCCAGGTTACTCCAACCTGGTCTTGGACACTTCCAGGGATCCAGAGGCAGCCACAGCTTTTCTGGGAAATTCATTCTAGGACCTCCACACCCTCCCAGCCAGAAATTCCTTCCCAGTATCCCATCTAACCCTGTGCTTTGTCCATGTGAAACCATTCCCTGTGTCCTGTCCCTCCATGCCTTGTCCCCAGTCCCTCTCCACCTCTCCTGGAGCCCCTTCAGGCCCTGCCAGGGGCTCTCAACTCTCCCTGGAGCCTTCTCTTCTCCAGGGGAACCCCCCCAGCTCTCCCAACCTTCAGGTGGGTTGTGCTGAACATCCCAGATGAACATGGGAAGGGTCCCACGGGTGATCCCAGCCTCAGCCTTTGCTTGGAAACCTTCCTCCTTCCCGGAGAGCCAACCCTACTCATCCAGAAAAGCTGCTGGGGTGGAGTGTTTGGTGCAAGGCTGGGAAAGAAAGTGCAGTTGGATGGTTGAGTGGGTTCACAGCACCCCAAAAATTAAGTCTCTTTGCTGCCTTGTTCCCAGCAAGCCTTCTGCTTCCCTTCCCTGCACTGATGGCTTGGGAATGACAGGTTTTTTTGGGATCTGGATGTGATGCTGATGATGCAGGTTTGGATATTCCCACGTCTGTAGCTTCACTTTCTGTCTCTGTATCTTTCTTTTTGGGAATTGGAGCCACCTGCTTTAGTGGAAGGTGTCCCTGCCCAGGGCAGGGGGGTGGAATGAGATGATCCTTAAGTTCCTTTCCAACCCAAACCTGTCCGTGCTCCATCATTTCCCCTCCCACCGAGAAGCTCTGCGTGGCCGAGCCCTGAGTTCCTTTGCATGGAGGAGATTCTTTACCACCAGTTCCACATGATCCAGGAGTTTCTTTCCCAGAATCCCCCGTTTTCCCTTCCCAGCCCATCCCTTTGCCCTCCCTGCTGGCTGAGCCGAGCGGGACCCTCGCCCCGGGCGCGAGGTTGGCAAACCTTCCTTCATCCCGAAACTCCTCTTTCTTCATCCCACCTCCTTCCCAGCCCAAAGGCCTCAGAAGCACAATTAAAAATATAGAAAATAAACATGTTTCCAAGGCCTGTCCATTGGGCCCTTTCATCTTTTCTCCCCCTTTTCTTTTTTTTTTAATTCCCCCACCACATGTCAACAGAACACGCCCCTGCTCTCCGGATTTTCGGGGAGAAGGGGACGGTTCCTTCGGCTTTCAGGCCCGGCCAACAAGCTTTAATTCCGTGTTCCCTCCAACATCTCCAAAGGACAAGAGCCTCTTGTATGCAAATTTCCCCCTCTGATCTTTCCTTTCCCTCCCTCCCTCCCTCCCTCCATCCCAAGCCTTGGAAAAAGCTCTTCCTCGTCCCCGCTCACGACTCTGGCGTGTTGTTGAAAGGTGGTGGAGCCTTTGTGGCGCCTCTTCCCTGAGCACACACACACAAAAAAAAGCAAAATAAAATAACAGTTCCAGCTTTATTTTAAAACAAATCAAACTGGGAATCTAAAGAATAAGTTGGGTTTGGTTTGTTTGATCCCCTTTAGTTGCATAAGGACTCGTGCCGGGACGCCGGGACCGGTGTTGGAGCCCCTGGTCAAAATGAATCTGCTGCAGTGGGGTTGGAAATGGGGCAAAATCAGCATTAAAAGGACATTTTCCCGCTTTAAAACCTTGAAAAAATTAAAAAAAAATTGAAATAAAATCAGATATAATCTTATATAACAACCATATATTAGCAACTTGGTTATTGTACCTGAAATCTCTCTGTTGAACCTGCTCGTGTCGGAGTTGCTCTCACCTGTATTTGATATTTTGGAGTGATAATTATTTATATATTACATAATAATACATATTCTATAATATTTTCTTAGAGTTGCACTTACCTAAATGTGATTTTTTTTTAAATATTTTTTTTAGACTTGTGCTTCCCTAAATGTGATTTTTTTAAAATATTTTTTTAGACTTCCACTTACCTAAACGTGATTTTTTAAAAAATATTTTTTTAGACTTCCACTTACCTAAATGTGATTTGTTTTTTAATATTTTTCTAGACTTTTACTTCCCTAAATGTGATTTTTTTAATATTTTTTTAGACTTGCACTTCCGTAAATGTTATTTTTTTTAATATTTTTTTAGACTTGCACTTCCCTAAATGTGATTTTTCTTTTTTTTAGAGTGACACTTATTGATATATTATTTTTTTGAAGAGCTGCACTTACCCAGATATGATTTTTTTCCCAGTGTCATTTATTCCTAATTGATTATTTTTCAGCCTTGCACTTTTACCTATATAGACTTTTTTTTGCGGTTGCACTTTATATGTGATTTTTTTGGGGGGGAGGTTCCACTTTCCTGTACTTATTCCACAAATTCCACATATTTCACAACCATCTCCTGCTGTTTTCCAGGTACCTGGAGCCCAGGATTTGGTGGATTTCTCCCCAGTTTATCGCTGCCTGCACATCTATTCTGTCCTGGTGAGTGACCCATGGGCTGATTTATTTGTATTTATTTATATTTATTTATATTTATTTATATTTATTTATATTTATTTATATTTTTTATATATATATGTATCATTTCTGCCTCAAAAGTGGATTCCCTGAGTTGGAAAATAGCCCAGGGATGGATGGATTTGGGTAAAACCCTTGGAGTTCAGAAATATTCAGAAATATGATATAATGCAGAGCTCGGAAATATAAAGGGATGTTCCCTCCAATTATCACAAATCCTGAGTTTTTAATGTATAGATTTCTTAGTTTCCACCAATATTTTCACCTTTGCCCACGGTATCTTCTTTATTTAGTGAGAATAGAAGAGTTTTGGGCAGGAATTTGTTTGATTCAATGATTCTCTCATACAGTTTTCCTCCAAAAACTCATCTTTGTCCACAGTATCTTCATTATTCTGTGCAAATGGAGGAGTTTTGGGGAGGAATTGGTTGGATTTTATGATTTTTTTACTTGTTTTTCCTCCAAGAATTCATCTTTGGCCACAGTATGTTCATTATTCAATGCAAATGGAGGAGTTCTGGGTAGGAATTGGTTTGATTTTATGATTTTTTGACATATTTTTCCTCCAAGAGTTCTCCTTTGTCCACAGAATCTTCATTATTCTGTGCAAATGGAGGAGTTTTGGGCAGGAATTGGTTGGATTTTATGATTTTATGATTCCATGATATAGTTTTCCTGCAAAAATTCATCTTTTCCCACAGTATCTTAATTTTTCAGTGAAATAGAGGGGTTTTGGGCAGGTATTTGTTTGATTTTATGATTTTTTTAATTTAATTTTCCTCCAAGAATTCACCTTTGGCCACAGTATGTTCATTATTCAATGCAAATAGAGGAGTTCTGGGGAGGAATTGATTGGATTTTATGATTTTTTGGCATAGTTTTCCTCCAAGAGTTCTTCTTTGGCCACAGAATATTCTTAATTTATTGCAAATGGAGGAGTTTTGGGGAGGAATTGGTTGAATTTTATGATTTTTGACTTATTATTCCTCCAAGAATTCATCTTTGGCCACAGTATATTGATTATTCAATGTAAATAGAGGGGTTTTGGGGAGGAATTGCTTGGATTTTATGATTTTATGATTCCATGATATAGTTTTCCTCCCAAAATTCACCTTTGTCCACAGTACCTTCATTATTCAGTGAAGTAGAGGAGTTTTGGGGAGGAATTTGTTTGGTTTTATGATTTTTCACATATTTTTCCTCCAAGAATTCATCTTTGACCATAGTATATTATTTATTTAGTACAGATGGAGGGGTTTTGGGGAAGAAGTGGTTTGATTTTATGATTTTATGATTCTTTGGCACAGTTTTCCTCCAAGAATTCACCTTTGGCCACAGTATCTTAATTTTTCCATGCAAATGAAGGAGTTTTGGGGAGAAATTGGTTTGATTCTATGATTCCATGATAGAGTTTTCCTCCAAAAGTTCTCCTTTGTCCACAGTATCTTAATTTTTCAATGAAATAGAGGATTTTGGGGAGGAATTGGTTGGATTTTATTATTTTTTGACATATTTTTCCTCCAAAAATTCATCTTTGGCCACAGTGTATTGATTATTCAGTGCAAATGGAGGAGTTTTGGGGCAGGAATTGGTTTGAAATGAACTATTTGCTGCTCTGCAAGAACTTTGCTGCCCTTCAAGCATCATTTACCAGGGGCAGATTTGCTGCCAGATCCCACCAAATCCACATTTGGCTGGATCCCTCCCGCATCCCTGATGGAAAAACGGGATCCAATTGGAACTATTCTGTGTCAGGGCTCATTTTTGGGCTGCAAATTGTCCCCCTGAGCTGTGTCAGCTCTGGAGAACTTTTAGGAGATCTCCTGTGTTTGAGCTGCTCTTTCTCCTGGTCATTACGAGCACGTGAGGCACTAATTTGTTCTTTATTAATTTATCAGGAGCTCAGAGGAACCTCCTGATAAATTAATATAAAATTAAATTATTTTATTATTGATTATGAAATTAAATTATTTTGTTATTTTTATATTAAGATTAAATGAAATTATTTAATTATTAATAAAAGCTCTCTTCAGAGCTCACCCTCCAACTTGTAATTCCCGAGGCGCCTCCGGCGGCTCCCAAGCTTTGCATCCACCAACCCAACCAACCTGTGGCGTCTGCATCTATTTTTTAAGGAGCTTGGGAGCTGTTGGAGGGCTCTTCTCCCGTGGTTGGACATTCCAGAGCCCAGGCAGCACATGAAAGGAACTCTCCGTTCCCAGCTTTCCTCCCTTTCCGAGCCAGGCTCGAGAGGGAATTGTTTTTAAGGCCCTTCCAAAGTTTCTCCAGCAGGAATTTTGCTGAAGGAGAAGAATTGTCCTAAAACCCCAGTTATATAAGACCTCTTTCTGTGCCCTCAGCTGTTAATAATTATGCCATTTGGCTCCTTTGCCGGGATATTTTATCGGGATGAAGGAATTGCCCTCCCCGAAATCGCGTCGCCGTGTTTAGGTTGGACAAAACCTTCCTCCTCGGTCCGTTTGCTAATTGGAGATTACAAACTGCTCCGAGGGGTTTCGTGGCTTTCCAAGTGTCACTTTCTGTGGGAGAAACTTCAGGGGAAAATATGGATGATGAAAACAGGATATTAGGAATAATACTGGAGCAGCTCACGGGCCTCGGCGTGGATTTAATGGTGTGTTTGGACCTGAAGGTGGGATGAGGAGGAGGATGAAGGGATTCTGGTGGTGGCTGGAGCAGTTTGGCATTCCAAGTGGGTTTTGTTTCTACATTTGGTTGGGGTTTTTTTTGTTGTTGTCCTGTTGCTTTACTTTTTAATCTGAAATATCAGTCCATCCTCCAGAATATATCAGGGAAATGCTGCTGTTCCAAGGCAGGTTTCGTGGCCGGCTCCGTGGGATGGATCTGGGTGGGATTGTCTTCTACTGGAGGTGGGAATAGTGCAGGAGACTTGATGATGGTCTCTCCCCAACGCCCTGACAGGAGGGGGGGGCCTGGTGGGACCAGTCACTTCTCCCAAAAAACGAGGGATGGGATGAGAGGAAACGGCCTCAAGTTGTGCCAGGGGAGGTTTAGGTTGGATATTGGGAAAATTTTTTCATGGAAAGGGTTGTCCAGCCCTGGCACAGCTGCCCAGGGCAGTGGTGGTTCCCCATCCCTGGAGGGGTTTTAAATCCCTGTGGATGTGGCCCTTGGGGACATGGGTCAGTGGTGGCCTTGGCAGTGCTGGACTTGGACTCAGTCTCTGAGGTCTTTTCCACCAGAAACGAGGGTTAAACCTGGAGCAGGGCTTCTGTGCCAGCAGGTCAGTGTCCTCTGTCCCCATCCTGAGCTGAGATCACTCAGTCCTCCCATTCCTCCTTCTCTACTTCCACCAAAACCCCTGATAAGGCCAAAAACCCCCGGGCAGAAGGTGTGTTAGTGAGACGGGAGCACCAGAAAAAGGTTCCCGAGGCTCCCGAGAAGAAAACTGCCCTTTTCCTGACCCGTGATTGAATCCTGCCCCGGCTTTCCAGGCCCAACTTGGGCTGAACAATGTCAGGGATCCTGCAAGCATCGAAGGGAAACGGCCACATCAGTGTCAGACGGAAGGATCATAATGTAATAGTTACCAAAAAATCCCAATATTTGTCATTTACAATGGCGTTATCTCGGCGCTCGGCCCGCAGTTAAAAAGGCCCAACGTTGAATAAACATCGGGATATTTATTATTTTTAGTGAAATCGACCTTCCAGTCACCTCGGTTTTATGGCCGCGCTGCTTATAAATTCCCAAAGGATTATTTGAAAAATCCTACTCATATCTGGCAGCCTTATCAGCAGGGCAGGAGTTCACATATTGTACCGGGAGGTCACCCTCCGGTCATGGTCTTCCAGAGGGGGCCAGGCACCTGTAAATCCTTCCTTCAGCAACCAAGGCGAAGTACAATATCAAACAGGCAGGGAGACTTTTCCAGGAAACGCTGAACTTTCTCAGGAAGGGCAGAGGAGGGGGAAAGAAAGTGAAGGAAGGTCGGCCGGGGGTTAATTGAGAGTTGGACCTTGGCGTGGTGGCGGCTCCGGGCAGGACAAGCTCTGCTGGGATTCTTTATGGGACTATTCATCCCGATTCCTTTTCCCTGAGAAACGGGCTGGCGGTGCCTCGAGGAAGAAATGGGCGTAGGGGAGGCTTTGGGTGTCTGGAGATACGGAGCAAAACAGCTCAGGAGTGCAACTGGGGGTTATTTCACTTGGGTTGTCTCTGGGTGCAACTCCTGCTTTGCTCAGGTGGTTTGGGTTTGTGTCCCTGGAACAAACCAGGACATCCTAAAGTTGGATTTGTGTGTTATTACACTTGAGTTCTCTGTGTGTGCAACTCCTGCTTTGGTGAGGTGATTTGGGTTTGTGTCTCTAAAACAAACCAAAACGTCCTAAAGTTGGATTTGTGTGTTATTTCACTTGGGTTCTGTGTGTGTGCAACTCTTGCTTTGGTCAGGTGTTTTGGGTTTGTGTTCTTACAACTGCCTGGAACAAACTAAAATATCCTAAAGTTGGATTTGTGTGTTGTTTCAGTTGGGTTATCCCTGTGTCTGCAACTCCTGCTTTCCTCAGATGATTTGGTTTTATGTCCCTGGAACAAAACAAGACATCCTAAAATTGGATTTGTGTGTTATTTC
>NW_020884936.1:3800120-3822051 GCF_003945725.1 Corapipo altera
CTGGAAAGAGGGATATGGTGATTCTGCAGGTGTCAGGAGCATCCTATTGAGGTGGAAGTGTCCAAGGCCAGGTTGGAGCAACCTGGGCCGGTGGAAGGTGTCCCTGCCCATGGCAGGAGGTGGCACTGGGTGAGCTTTAAGGTCCCTCCCAACCCAAATCTGGGAAGCTCTGACAGGTTTAAGGAAGGGGGACTAGCAGCAAATGCAGGACACATAAATCTTGGTGTCCCTCCTTGGTCAGTTAGATGAGGTCTAGTCTAGTTTTAGCTGATCCCGGCTCAGTTTCGGCTCAGCAACCCTGTGCTATTTGAGGACATCCACCTGCAGCGTGGTCGTGCTGCTGGGCTGGTGGTACCAGCTCTGTTTGCTCCCCGAGAGGGGAGTTTGTTGAAAATGGCAATATTTTGATATAAAGAAGAAACCCGAGCGCTGCAGCGAAGCGACTCCGCCATCGCCGGCTTTATCTTTTATGTTGGCTTTGACCAAAAAGTCTGTGGAACTGCTCCGGTTTTTGCTTTGATGGATATCCAAAATAAATGAGGAAAGGTGAGGTTTTGGGCCAGATGGTTTATCTGCTGGAGCATCTCGACAGCTGTTTGGGCGCCTTGGATTTCGAGGCCAAGGCGTGGAATTGCTTTCGCTTTACATAACACGAAATGAAAAGCAGTTTTTTTTTCTTTTCTGTTTCATGTTTCCCGTAAAGCTGCAGCGAGGCAGAAAGCAAAAGGGTGAAGGGAAAGCAGAAAGGGATTAAAAAAAAAAAAAAAGCCAAAAAATAAAGATAGCGTGGGCTGAACAATGTTCTGTGCAGAGGGTGCTCCCAAAAAGTTGTCTCGGAGGTGATTTAAGTCGCTTAAACTCCTTCTGCAGCCAGTTCTGGTGCCTGTTAATGCTCTTTTGGGGTTTGCTGTGGCGTGGTGGGTTTTTTTAGCTTTATGCTAATTGGTTACCAATTACTTTGAGGTTCTTAACATGTTCATGAAGACACTGGTATTGGCACTCCCAGCTCTTTGATCCGAGCTACAAAGGGGTCATTTTAGGGTAAAGAACAAGTGTCCAAAAAAAAAGAAAGAAAGAAAGAAAAAAGAGCAGATTCTGATGTAAATATAGGCTTAAAACTGGAGCTGCTGGAGTATTCCTGGAGAATCCCAGAGCTGGATAATTTAGATAAATAGCAGTTGACAGGGATTTGCTATAAATTTGTCGTATCTCCCCACTGACATTTTTATCTTTACCCCAAACCTCTGTAACCCCGGAGCTGCTTTGATGCACAAAATACATTCAAAAGGTAAAAAAAAAGAGTACAATAAGTAATAACCCCCCCCACACACACACTTTACTAAAAACAATCAGTGCAGAAATATCTTTAGGCTTTTACACTAAAATAGGGGCAGTGTAGGTCATCTGTCTCCACTTGGAACATTTTTCCTGACGTATTTCAGGGAAGAAAACGGGTTTTCTGCCTCTTAGTGAGGAGCCAGCACAGCCTTGGGAGGAGAAACGAGGCTTTCTTTTGGTATATCACTGGAATTGCTACATTCTGGTGCCCAGGGACTCAAGGTGAAGTGCTGGAATCACCCCTTGGATGGCCAAGCCAGATTCCATTTGAGGTGGGAGATGCTGCGAATCCGGCGGCGGCTCCTCGTCGTTCTCCTCCCAGCCCTCGGCTTAAATCCTCCTCTTTGTTTGGATCCCTCTCAGGAGCGTGCTGGTGGTTGTGTTGCCTCCTTGAATCCTCCTTTTTGTGCCTTTGTGGGATGAGGATTTGGCAGGAGGATGGGGGGTCCCTCAGCTGCTCACCACGGTGCCTGGGACGCTCCTTCCCCCTTCCCGCCTCTCCGGCATCCCACCAAAAATATTTGTTCTTTGCTGAGGGGGGCAAAACAACCCGAGTTCTCCTTTCAAGGGATTAGAGAGGCTCTTACAGGAACCACAGTTCAAACAAGAAGAGCTACCCAGCCCTCGCTTTCAGGTGAAAACTCCCCTTTTTTTTTTTTTTCTCTTTGCAACCCACCGGTTGTTCCTTTTATTTGATACTGAAACACAACCTCCCCCCCCCGTGGAAAGTCTGTGGTTCTCTTCTATTTTGGAGCTCAGGGTTGTAAAGTTTTCCCTTGGTGTCCTTGGGAACTTGAAAAGCTATTTTTTTTTTTTTTAAACTTTTTTTAAAGGGGTGTGTGTGGGGGGGGGTGGAAGTGGAAAAAATTCCCTTTCTGGAAGTCTCTGGGTAACTCCTTGTCCATCTCAGACACTTTGCAGATTGTCCCATCGCCGTGTCCTGGCATATCTCACTGTCTGCTGACTTGGCTGCCCCAGTGGTGCCTGGTGGAGTGAGATAGCTGTAAACACAGCTCTGAGATCATAGGGAAAGGCTGGGGGTGAGACACTTTGTGCACTGCATTGATAAGGACACAGGAAAAGCCATTAGAGCGGGCTGGTGTCAGTGACCTGTGATAACCACCCCGTCCTACGTGCTAATGGAGCCCCGGCCCGGGCTCCGTCTGCGGTGGCGAGAGATTGAACTTTTGTCATTGTCATCTCGCTCTTTTAACCCCCTGACCCTTCTTACCCCGGGAGAAAACCACTTGGCTGCCATCAAAGAAGCAGCAAAGGAATCAGTGTTCGCTCGAAGCCGGCGAGATAGGATCGCAGGCGGCCTCCAGGCTTAAAATGTTCGGCTCGGGAAAACAGGCCTGGAAAGGGGGAAGGGAATAAAAAAAAAAACCAGAAGGGGTTTTACTACAATGGCCCAGATGCAGACTTCTTGTCACCTGAGGTTGGGAACAGAACTGAGCTTTCCCAGGATTTACAGAGCTCTGCACAGTCACTGGAAATGTCCTGATGGTTGACATTTAAGGCTGATTTTATCCCGGCTCGCTCAATCCCTGTTAGCCCTGACCAGGGAAGATGTAATGTGTCTGTTGAGTGTTTTATGGGATTATTCCATATGGAAGGGAGCTCAGGGGTTTCTGGTCCAGCCTCCTGCTGAATTGGCTTTAGACTGAACGTAGGTTTAGGTGGGATATTGGGAAGGAATTCTTCCCTGTGAGGGTGGGGAGGCACTGGAATGGATTTTTCCAGAGAAACTGTGGCTGCCCCTGGATCCCTGGAATTATCCAAGGCCAGATTGGATGGGGCTTGAAGCAACCTGGGCTAGTGGAAGGTGTCCCTGCCTATGGCAGTGGGGTGGAATGAGATGGGCTTTAATGTCCCTTGCAATCCAACCATTCTGGGATTCTATGGAAGCAGGGGGCAGTTCTGGGATCAGACCAGGACCTGGTGTCGAAAACCTCCAAGGACCAAGACTGTAAAACCTCCCAGGGCAGCTCATCCTGCTCTGTGCCCTTCTGGCAGGTGTGAAAGGTGCTTGTCAGGTCCCCCTGGAGCAATTCCTGCTCCAGACTGAACCAGCTCCATCAGCTCCAGCTCCGCCGCCTCGGTGGCCTCCGGTGAACTCGCTCCGGTTTGTCGGTGTCTCTCCTGAATTTGGGAGGCCCCAGATTGGATGCAGGGTAGGGATGCAGCTCTGAGGAGTGCTGGGGAGAGGGGGATAATCGCTGCCCTGCATCTGCTGGCTCTGCTCCTGCTCACACAGCCCGGGAGGCTGCCAGGGCAGGCGGTTGGCATGGGCTCAGCTCCTCCCTGCCAAGGCTCTTGGTCCTTCTCCACGGAGCTGCTCCATGGGCAGGCCGTCCCCACTCGGGGTTGGGAAGAGGTTCTTCTTTCCCAGGTGCAGGATTTGGCTTTTCTCCTTAGTTTGTTTTCATCAGGGATCCCGTCAGACTGTTGGAACCCTCTGGGTGGTGGCCCTGCCCCTGAGCGTGTCCCCTGTGCTGAGGCCACACCTCAAATCCTGGGGGCAGTTTTGGGTCCCTCACAATAAGACAGACACGGAGGGGCTGGAGTGTGTGCAGGGAAGGGAACAGAGCTGCTGAAGGGGCTGGAGCAGCAGGAGCAGCTGAGGGAGCTGGGGGAGCTCAACCTGGAGAAAAGGAGGCTCAGGGGGAACCTTCTGGCTCTGCAACTCCCTGACAGGAGGGGGGAGCCGGGGGGTGGTTGAGTTCTTTTCCCAAAAAAAACAAGCAGCAGGACAAGAGGAAACAGCCTCAGGTTGCACCAGGAGAAGTTTAGGTTGGATATTGAGGAAAAATTCCTCCTGGAAAGGTTTTTCCGTCCCTGGCACAGCTGCCCAGGGCAGTGTTGGAGTCCCCATCCCTGGAGGGGATTTAAAATCCCTGTGGATGTGGCACTTGGGGACAGGGGTCAGTAGTGACCTTGGCAGTGCTGGAGGGATGGTTGAACTCGATGATCTTCAGGGTCTTTTCCAGCCTGAAGGATTCCATGAGTCTGTGGCTTTCCCCTTGGTTTGGTGTCACCAGCAGAGCCCGTGAGAATCTCTGTGTTCTCTTCCAAGCCACTGATCCAGATGTTAAACAGGACACGTCCCAGGACAGACCTCCTTGTGGTTCCCACTTGTTCCCAGCTCCTTTTAGGGTACAACTCCTTAATCCCAACCCCCTGGACCTGACCACCCCACTAATTATTTACCCATCCAGCTGATCCCTCATTCCAGAGATGAGACATCCAGATTTAGCAACAGGAATACTGTGGAAAAGCCTGTTAAATCCTGGCTGAAGTCTGTGCCACCTGATGCTTTTCCTTCAGCCATAAATCCTGTTGCACCATCAGATCTTCTGGGCAAATTGTCTCCAGTTGTGCTGGTTGTCTCCAGTCCCTTTCTCCTGCATTTTCCTGGAAATGTGTCCCAGGAGGACTCAGTTCATGACTTCTCAGGGGCTGGAGTGAGGATGGAAGTGCTGCGGTTCCTCAGGTCATTTTTTTCAACCTTTATTGCAACATTGACCTTTTCCCACTTATTTTTTATGTCATCTTTTTTTTTTTAATGGAATTTTAACTCCTGTGGGGCTGTTGGATCTGTGGGTCTCCCCAGATCATCAGGACTGGGTTTGCTGGGATTTGTTCACCTCATGTGATGCAGAACATGGCTCAGCTGGAGGACCTGGAATTCCAGCACCACTGTTTGTGTGGGAAAGCTGTTCCCAAGATTTGCTCCCTTTCCGGGCGCTGGGGCTTGGGAGGGTCCCGGGAATGTTTGGAAAACGCCTCAGCTACCCCACAGAACTTCGGGGTGGGGTCCAGAAGGGGTGATATCTCAAAAATAACAAGTGATAGAGGTGGAAGTGAGCGGAGCTGTGAGGAATTTCCCTGAAGAGCTTGGAGTTTTCCGAGGTAAAACTGAGTTTAACAGAAAGGGGAATTTCAAACAAGCATTCCCAGCATTCCCACTCTTTTCTCATCCTCTGCTTATGGATTCATGAGAGAATCATGGGATGGTTTGGGTTGGAAGGGGCCTTAAAGGTCATCTAGTTCCACCTAATTAGGGACACCTAATTAAGAGTGGCACAGACTCCGGGAGGACTTTGGTCCAAGCCTCCTATAAATTTGCTAAATTTGAAGTTATATTTGGGATTTCAGGGCCATATCCAGTTAAATTTTGAGCATCTCAAGGGGTGGAGACTGTCCAGTCTCTCTGGGTCCTTACTCCAGTGTTTGACCTCCCTTGATGTAATTTTCCCCCCCATTTTATTAATTTGAATTTCTCTTTTTTTGCATTATTTCTCTCTTTTTGGTGGCCTTGAACGTGTAGCAAACCAGCAGCTCTTTCACATCCCACTTTTAAACCCAATTCTATCACAACTACCGCGGAGCTGATGCTGATATTCAATGTTTAGGGCTTATTTTTGCACCTAAAAATGAAGACATTTATATTAAATTTCAATTAAATGGCCCTTAGTGCTGGTTCATAGTGGCATTTAAAAGATATTGGAGTATAAAACTAGTCCCAAATTTGACCCTGGTGAGTTAGTTCCAGTTTTTCCTGATTATCCCCAGAACTGGAAGGAGAGGAACCCTCTTAGAAGTGAAGAGTCTTGGCCTTAGAGGGATTATGTCCGGGCTCCAGCTGTGGAAATCATGGAAAAATAAAAGGGATAAGATATGGATGGAATTGTGAAACTATTCTGTCCCTGTCTTACCTTGTGTTGTCACCCTGGGCTTTAAACCAGGTCTAAGTGGAGGACGTGTAAGAGGGGGACTCTCAGAGTGCAGGAACAAGAGGCTTTGGAATCACAGAATCATGGAATTGTTGAGGTTGGAAAAGACCTTAAGATCATTGAGTCCAGCACTGCCAAGGCCACCCCTGACCCATGTCCCCAAGGGCCACATCCACAGGGATTTTAAATCCCTCCAGGGATGGGGATCCACCACTGCCCTGGGCAGCTGTGCCAGGGCTGGACAACCCTTTCCATGAGGAATTTTTCCCCAGTATCCAACCTAAACTTCTCCTGGTGCATCCTGAGGCTGTTTCCTCTTGTCCTGTTGCTTGTTTTTTTGAGAAAATAACTCAACCCCGTCCCGACTCCCCCCTCCTGTGAGGGAGTTGCAGAGCCAGAAGGTCCCCCCTGAGCCTCCTTTTCTCCAGGTTGAGTCCCCCCCCGAAGATCCACGAGCTCTTTTGAGGGATCTGTTTTAGATCCCAAAATCTCTGTATTTTATGGATGAATCACCCCGTGGGAATCATCATGTGCTGACCAGAAACCCCACATTCGATTTTATTTTCTGGGAGTGTGTTTGCTGGGGGGGGAGGAAGGGGCTGGAAAATCCCAACCCACCACGTTTTCCCCATCCCCGAGAGCGGGTTGGTGCCCAGCTGCCAGTTCCTGTTTTCCTGTAGGTTGTTTCTCATCCTAAAGGCCTATAAGCACTGGAAGCTGGGAAATGATTTCCATCCTGTTTTCCATAAATCCCTTCTTTTACGAAGGGGTCTCGAGTCGAGGCTGGACATTAATTCTCGACATGTTTACAAATATTTTGCTCAGGAAAAGGCCGAGCAAACGTCCAGGACGGGCTTCTGACGCATATTCCCCCCTGTTTCAGTCCTTTGTTCAGGAAAATGTGGAAACAGGGCAGTTGTTGCACAGGGAACAAACGCTGCCCTCGCATTCCAGGAGCCTCTCGCCGCGGTGGAGCAGTGGGAGGATGAGAAGCTCCCAAAATCCACAAAAAAAAAAAAAAAAAAGGTGGTTTCAGGGTCATATTTTATGGGAGGTGAGGGAAAATAATCACTGTGCACAAAGGCAGGGGTGTGTGCAACACCTTTCCAAGGGGGGGAACGTTGCCCTCAGAGGGGTTTTTCCTTGGCTCTGCTCTCCCGGATCCCTCGGCACGAGGGGTTTGGCTGCAGAGAAAGATGTCTCATCTCTTTTATGGTTTGGAGCTGGAGGTCTGGGTGACTTATGATCTTCTAGTTTCTCCTTCTTGTGGAGGCTTAATCATCTCCTCACAGACACCCAGCAAGCCACAAGAGCAGTTTTTGGGGAGCAGGGGTTTGTCTTTTTTACCTTTAAATCTTCTCTCCTGACTTTACAAACCTCCGGTTTGTCTTGCCCCGGCCGTGGCTGTTGCGTGGCGTTGGAACGCCGTGAAATCCTTCAGGATAAGAAGTTGTTAGGAGAAAACAGAGCCTCAAAAGCTGCTCCTGTTCCAGCTTGTAATGGTTTAAAGTATTAACCAAAGGACATGGGTGGGTCTGTGTGGCAAACCCTGTGCTTAGTGGATGCCACAGGACATGTTTTCTACTGGTGCTGGATGGGAAGGTTCATCATGTTTTTGTCTGTAGACTTTGGAGGTGTTCCAGGCCAAGGAGAAACCTGGGCTAGTGGAAGATGCCCCTGCCCATGGCAGGGGGTGGAACTGGATGGTCTTCAAGGTTCCTTCCAACCCAGCCATTCCATGATTACACGGGTGCACGTTATATTTTGTTGCTCTCTAGGGAAGGTGGTGTTGTCTCCTTTTTCACAGAATCACAGGCAAAGGTTGGAAGGAACCTCTGGAGCTCACCTTGTCCAGCTCCCCAGAGAGCAGGCTCAGCTGCAGGGGGGGTGTTCAGATCCGTGTCCAGGTGGGATGGAGCTCCCCAGGTTCTCTGGGCAGCCTGTTCCAGTGTTGGATCACCCTCAAAGTGAGAAGGTGTTCCATGGGAATTCCCGTGTTTCAGTTTGTCTTGTTACCAGGCACCACTGAGAAGAGTCTGGCTCTGCCTTCTTGGTTTCCCCCAAGAAAGCAAGTGTTTAAACATGTTGAGAAGGTCCCTCAGAGCCTTCTCTCCTCCAGGCCAAGCAGTCCCAGCTCCTCCTGCCATATACCATGTTCTCCCATCCCTGTGGGATGTGGCCCTCCTCTGGGCATTGCCTGTTGTGGTGGTGACCCCAGACCTGGATCCAGCTGTGTCTCACCAGGGCTGAGCAGAGGGAAAGGATCCCCTCCCTCATCCTGCTCATGGTGTCTCCCACAACCCTCAGGTCCTTTCCTGCTTTCCCAGGCCGTTCCTCCCCAGGGGCAGAATTTGGCATTCCTTGAACTTCATGAGTCCCATTTCTCCATCCTACCCAGGTCCCTCGGAATGGCAGAACCATCAGGTGTGGGGGGACCACATGGGAACCGTTTCTCTCTGTGGCCTGCACTGGGTTGGTTTCCCCTTGGCACAGCTCTGGATCACAGTAATCTTCCCAATGGGACATCTCTTACCACTGGGACAGATCTTTGTATCCCTTGACTTGCCCTTGTTGTCTCTTGGCTTCCCCTTGGCACAGCTCTTCCCAACTCTACCCTCAGCGAATTCATGGATGACGCCAATTTGGGTGGGAGTGTTGACCTGCTGGAGGGACCTGGATTGATGAGCTGGGACCAAGGGTGGGAGGTTCCAAGTGCAGGACCAAGTTCCAAGCCCTACACTGTGGCCACAACAACCCCAGGAAGGCTCCAGGCAGGGGCAGAGTGGCCGGGAAGGCGCCCGGTGGGAAAGGACCTGGGAATGCTGGTGACAGCAGCCTTGAGCTGTGCCAGGGGAGGTTTAGTTGGACATCAGGAGGAATTTTGTCACTGAAAGGATGCTGAAACATCGGACCAGGTTTCCCAGGGTGGAGGTGGAGCCCCATCCCTGGAGATGTTTAAGGACTGGCCGCAGCGCTCAGCGCTCCGCTCTGGTTGCTGAGGGGCCGTTTGGCCGCAGGACAAACTCCGTGATCTCAGAGGTCTCTTCCCACCTATTTCTTCCGTTGAGTCTTTGATTTCTTGTGCCCCTCGGCCTCCGGCTCCTCCTGGGGCGGGTTTGGGAAGTTGGCCTCCAGCCACAGCAGCACGCGCTGCTGGCTCGTCATGCGGCCCAGCTGCCGCAGCCCGGCCTCGGTCAGCGGGGCCCCCGTCACCCAGGTCGAGGAGTCCTCGCTGGCCTCCGAGGGGGCCCCCTGGCTCTGCGCCCCCGAGGCCGTGCCCGGCTCCCCGTGGGGCTGCTGGGGAGTGCCCCTGCTCCTGGTGGCCGGCCCGGGCTGGTGGCTGGTGGTGGCCCCGGGCGGGGAGCGGGTGGCCCGTGCCTGGCTGACGGGCTCGCTGGAGGAGTCGTCCTCTGGCACCCTGGAGCGGGGCATGAACGGGCTCTGCCATGGGGACAGAGCAGAGAGGATGAGTGGCTGTGGGCCTTGTTCCCATCTCCCTGCCAGCAGCTCCTGGGATCGGGATTGGGGTTGGGATTGGGAAGACGTTTGATCCTGTCTCCCTACATCTTTGTGGTGGCTCCCAGTGGCCCCAGAGCTCTGTGGGCTGGGCAGCCGTGGCAGCCTCATCCCGTGGAGGAGTGAGGTCTGGCTCTGACTGCCCCATGTCCCACCGGTGGTTTCCTGTGTCCCACCTGTGGTTCCTTGTGTCCCATCTGTGATTTCCTGTGTCCCACTTGTAGTTCCATCTGTCCCAGTGTTGTTCCCTGTGTCCCACCTGTGGTGCCTTGTGTCCCATCTGCATTTTCCTGTGTCCCACCCGAGGTTCCCAGTGTCCCATCTGCAGTTCCCTGTGTCCCACATTTGGTTCCCTGTGTCTCACCTTTGTCTACTGTGTCCCACCTGTGGTTCCCTGTGTCCCACCCATGGGCAAGAGGAGTCGTGGGATGAAGGCACAGCTCAAGCCCATCCCCCTCCCCATCCCATCTCCGTGTGTCCCCATCCCATCTCCGTGTGTCCCCATCCCATCTCCCTGTATCTCCATCCCATCTCCCTGTATCTCCGTCCCATCTCCCTGTGTCCCCATCCCATCTCCGTGTGTCCCCATCCTAGCTCCATGTCCCCATCCCATCTCCCTGTGTCCCCATCCCATCTCCCTGTGTCTCCATCCCATCTCCCTATGTCTCCATCCCATCTCCGTGTGTCCCCATCCCATCTCCGTGTCCCCATCCCATCTCCCTGTGTCTCCATCCCATCTCCCTGTGTCCCCATCCCATCTCCGTGTGTCCCCATCCCAGCTCCGTGTCCCCATCCCATCTCTCTGTATCTCCATCCCATCTCCCTGTGTCTCCATCCCATCTCCCTATGTCCCCATCCCAGCTCCGTGTGTCCCCATCCCAGCTCCATGCATTCCTATCCCATCTCCCTGTGTCCCGATCCCATCTCCCTGTGTCCCCATCCTATCTCCCTGTGTCCCCATCCCATCTCCCTGTGTCCCCATCCCATCCCATCCCATCCCATCCCACCCCATCCCATCCCATCCCTCACCTCGCGCCGTCTCCTCTGGTTTGCCTTCACTTTGCTGGAAGTGCCGGGATTCGCCCTCTCTGCCATTCCTGTTGTCCTGAGCCGCAGAGGGATCCCGGGAGCTGCTGCCTCTTGGGGGGGGGGGGGGGGGGGGGCTCCCCTGGGAGTGGCACCCCCAGGATCTGTGCCCCCAAAACCCCCCGGGGTCACAGTGGGCTCTGGGGACAGCACCACCCCCACGTCACAAAGGGACATCCCAGCACCCATGGCAACCATGGAACCATCCAGAGCCAGCTGGAACTGGTTGGAGCTGGTTGGAACTGGTTGGAAGTGGCTCGTGGGGCAGCTCCTGCTCTCCCCTCCCAGCCCCATCCAGCCCAAGCCTCCCCATTTCCCCCCATGATGCCTGTGGAGACCCTCGCTCCAGGCTTGGATCCACTGGATCCCTCTGGATCACGACTGACTTTGCTCTGGGCCTTTATTTTTCTCCCAGCCTTGAAATCTCTTTAAAAGACATCATAAATGCTTAGTTTTGGGATTTTTTTTTATGGTTTTGCTCTTCTTCCTCGGGGAGGGACGTGCTGGGGGGAACGTTCTGCCAGCGGGTGCTGGGGAAGGGGGTCTCATGTGGGTTTATCCTATTGCATCCAACTCTTGGGAGCAGGGAAGGGTCTCAAAATCATGTTTTGTGGGATTTTGAGCAGCGAAGACTTGGCAAGTCAGGGCAGTTCAGAGTAAGAATGTGGAGTGAGATACTGGGAGGAAGTCGGGGTCTTGGGGGTCTTTTCCAACCTAAATGATGCTGTGGATCTGTGACCCAAAGGGACCTCCCATAAAAACATGTGGCTGTCCAGGATTTGGGTGGCAGGGAATACCAGAGCCTGTCCTGGGCACTGGGGGGTGGCAGAGGTCACACCAGTGTGAGGTGACACCGAGTGAGTGATCTACTCAGCCTGGGGGTGGAGCTGGAAGGGAAAGGAGATGGGTAAAGGAATATCAGGGAGTGTGAGAGAGAATCATGGAATCATGGAATGGTTTGGGTGGGAAGGGACCTTAAAACTCATCCCAGTGCCACCCTCTGCCATGGGCAGGGACACCTTCCACTAGCCCAGGTTGCTCCAACCTGGCCTTGGACACTTCCAGGCATCCAGGGGCAGCCACAGCTTCTCTGCCCAACCTGGGACAGGACCTCAACACCCTCCCAGCCAGGAATTCCTTCACAATATCCCATCTATCCCTGCCCTCTGGCACTGGGAAGCCATTCCCTGTGTGCTGTCTCTCCATCCCTTGTCCCCAGTCCCTCTCCAGCTCTCCTGGAGCCCCTTCAGGCCCTGCAAGGGGCTCTCAGCTCTCCCTGGAGCCTTCTCTTCTCCAGGGGAACCCCTCCAGCTCTCCCAGCCTGGCTCCAGAGCAGAGGGGCTCCAGCCCTGGCAGCATCTGCAGGGCCTCCTCTGGACTCTCTCCAGCAGCTCCACGTCCTTGTGCTGTTGTTCCCAGGGCTGGAGCAGCTCTGCAGGGGGGTCTCAGCTGAGACAGGGGCAGAGGGGCAGAATCCCCCCCTACCCTGCTGCCCACGCTGGGGGATCAGCCCAGGGCATGGGGGGTCTGGGCATGGGGCATCTCCAGCCTCTACCCCACCAACACCCTCAAATTCTCCCCAGGGCTTCTCTCCATCCCTTCTCCCTCAGCCTGGATTTGTGCTGGGATTTCCCTGATCCAGGTGCCAGACCTTGCTCCTGGCATTTTTGAACATCACGAGGTTCCCACAGTCCCACCTCTCCAGCCTGTCCAGGTGCCTCTGGATGCCCCATCCCTTCCAGATTCCGCTCAGTCAGTGACCACCACCCTCCCAGTGCCAGCCCAGCTGTGGCTTCCACGTGTAGCACGTGGAGACCCTGTGGAATCCACAGCATCACTTCATATGGAATTGCACCTTGGACTCGTTTTCTGTGGATTAATGCCTTAAAAAGGGACAAACCCTAAGTTGCCAAATGTGGAAAGGAGCTCCTAGGACACGACCTCCTTCCCAGTAGGGAGGGTGTATCCAGTCCTGGATGTGCTGCTCCTCAGCTTGGAGCAGGCACTCGGAGCAGGAGGTTTATTTATCAATTTATCTTATTTTGATTTCTCGGTGCTCCCCGACCACCCCCCCCACGTTCTGCCACGGCAGAACAAAATAACAAATATGCAAATGTAGTTTTCCAACCCAAACATTTTCCAGCACAGTTGGAGGAACGAGCTGCATTTCGGCTGGAACGGGGTGTGTGGGATTGGTCCTTGTCTGCTCCGTCCCGTGCCTGCCCTCGGATTCAGGGAGGGGGAGAACAAAGAGTTTGAACTCGAATAATCTGCAGAAATCTCCCCATTTCGGGATCTTTTCCTCCCCTGTGTGTCTGCAATTAATGCAAAGCCCTGTCTGTCGGTGATTTTGGGCTGTCTGGGAGGACCCACACGGCTTAAACCACCCAACACTAAGCAGGCAGTGGGAAATGGGGGAGATTTCGGGCAAATCAGGGTCTTCTCCCTACATTTCATGTCCTATACTTCGGCTCCTTTCCCTCCCTCCGGACCTCATCCTTCATCATCCTCAAGGACTCCTCCTGCCTTCTTGAACTGAGGTTATTTCCCCCCCTCCTAATTGATGGGAGCCCTGACAAGAGCTGATTAGCTGGGGGGGGGTTGTGTCCTTCCTCATGAAGCTTGTGACCGAATTCCAGAGCTTCCTTCCTTCCTCCAGCCCAGAGAACGAGCTCTCTCCTCCTCCTCCTCCTCCTCCTCCTCCTCCTCCTCCTCGTGTCCTCCCCAAGGTTTTACGCACGGTGGCCTTGCATGGAAGACCCTGTGGGCTTGTCCTGGATATATTTGTTTCCCTGGCAGCTCATTCATGATAAAGTTTTAATGAATCCTAAATATATTATGAAAAAAAACCAAAACAACAACAACAAAAGAAAAGGCACGTGGGTGGAAACCAGTTTTTCACCGGGAAGTGTTGGTTGTGTGGAGAGGGTGGATTGGGAGCAAGAGGAGCGGAAAGGAGCATCCCCGGGTGCTTAACCTTCACCTGGAACGGGGGGAGATGGCCAGAAATCCGACCTGGAATTCGGATTGTGGATGCTGTGGAGGACGAGGGAGTATCTGCCCACATCATCGCTCCGTGACTTCCCAAAAAGTCCGACCGGAGGAGGGGAGGGGGAGGCCGGAGAGGGAGCCGTGTTTTCCAGAATGAGAAACACAGGCTACTTGTTCAGTCAACTCAGTTTAGGTCAAACGTGGTTATGGAAAACAGATGATTGCTGGTGATCAGGCTGTACTTTGACAAATATCCCATTGTTTGAGCGTGCCGTGATTTCCTCGGAGCGTTTCCCGGTGTGGGTCCTCCGGCTCGGAGCCTGGCAGTGGTGTGGGGCTGGGAGCTCCAAGCCCGAGGGTTTGGCTCTGTGGGAGGGGTTTCTGCTCTTAAGGATTAAAACAGGGGCTCTCAGCAAGGCTTGGAAGGATGATTCCCATGTGCACCTTGGATCCTGCGCTGCCGGGTGGAGGTGGATTTGAGAGATGCCGGTGCTGGAGAGGAGCTCCCTGACACGAGCCCTCTGTTGCTTTGAGTTATTGTGAATTCTTCCATGGTTTCCCCTAGAAAATGTTCACCTGCAGATTTTATCTGGGGAGGGTACAAAGATAATTATTCCCCTTTCAGAGCCAGGGCTGGTGAAGCTGAGATAAGTGTTTGTGTGTGATCCCTGACTCCAGTTTTACGGGAGATGGGAAGGGTGGGAAGTGCTGAGGGAGTGTTTAAAGTCATGGAATGGTTTGGGTTGGAAGGAAGGAATCTTCAAGACCATCCCAAACCACCCCCTGCCAAGGGCAGGGACACCTTCCACTAGCCCAGGTTGCTCTAACCTGGCCTTGGACACTTCCAGGCATCCAGGGGTAGCCACAGCTTCTCTGGGCAACCTGGGACAGGACCTTCCCACCCTCCCAGCCAGGAATTCCTGCCCAATATCCCATCTAACCCTGGCACTGGGAAGCCATTCCCTGTGTGCTGTCCCTCCATGCCTTGTCCCCAGTCCCTCTCCAGCTCTCCTGGAGCCCCTTTAGGCCCTGCAAGGGGCCCTCAGCTCTCCCTGGAGCCTTCTCTTCTCCAGGGGAACCCCCCCAGCTCTCCCAGCCTGTCTCCAGAGCAGAGGGGCTCCAGCCCTGGCAGCATCTCCAGGGCCTCCTCTGGACTCTCTCCAGCAGCTCCACGTCCTTTTGGGACCCCTTTAGGTGTAGGAAGGTGCTATAAACCTTTTTGGTATCTTTATTCTAAAATCAGTGTCCCTTTCTTCAGGAATCTCTTGGCTTCTGGGATGCAAGAGCCTAACTGAGCTTGGGTAACTGTGGGAACAAGCTTTGCTTTCATTGCACCGTCTGAAAGGTTGAATTTTCCCCAAAGACCCCAGAAGCTCATTGCCCTTGCCTGAGGTTGGTTTGTGTTCCAACATGGACCAGCTCATGTCCATGGGGATATCTGGGAGAAGATTGGCTTGATCACTGTGTGAGCAGGTGGATCAGGTGCTCAGGATGTGTGTGCAGGTGGCTGGGAAGTTAAAAGCAGAAATGAGGGTAATGCACAAAACCCTTTCTGTGGCAGGAGAAGATTTTGGAGCAGTGACAGGAATTGTTCCATCAGGCACCGAGAAGAGCAGTGGAAGGGCTGGATCTGTGGATGGTCCTGGTCACTGCCACGGCTTTTAGAAACACACACTGTTATTTGATGGATTTTGTCATCTGAAAACAAAATCAAAGCCATGAAAAATTACGGAAAACCAGTTTACATTGGGCTTCTTATCAGTGTCACCCACCCCGGGGGGACAGACGGGCCTTGGATCTTCTCTTGCGCCGCTCCCACTCCGAGATAAACTCCAGCCCGTTAATCATGGGAGAAGATTTGTGCGTGTTCTTTCCAGTCCTTTGGAGCAGCATTAGCTCCGAGGAGCTGGGAAAGCTCCAGCTGTCATTCCCGGAGAAGTTTAATGTCCTTCTCGCCTTTTCCAGCTCGGCGCGCTCGGCGCTTCA
This sequence comes from Corapipo altera, assembly GCF_003945725.1. Taxonomy (NCBI): domain Eukaryota; kingdom Metazoa; phylum Chordata; class Aves; order Passeriformes; family Pipridae; genus Corapipo; species Corapipo altera. The sequence continues at coordinate 3,815,774 of NW_020884936.1, forward strand.
CTTCATTCATCAGCCGCGGCAGCGCCAGCTCTGCAGCCCCTTCTGCTTCCCAGCCATTAAAAAGGAAAAGTTTTAAGATCACAAAAAGCCCCCCCGAGGGGAACGCTGTGAGGTATTTGAGCCTTTTCTGTTCCTCCTGGATGAAAATATCTCCTTTTGGCGGCGCGGATCGATCCGATAGATCCGAACGCGCCGCTTTATAAAAGCTCGGCCGTGAGCTCGGTGTTTGTGCAGCAAACCAGCACTCCCTGACTGGGATGATGGGATGTTAAATCACATGCTGGACTCGAGCAACAGTTTGAGCTTGGTCTAATTTAAGGAACAAAGCTAAGCAGAGTAACAAAATGAGTGGTACTTGGGGAGCAGAGGCTGAACGCTCGCGCTCCCTCCGCTCGTTAAATGAGCCCAGCGGCTCCAGCCCGATGACTGAGCAGTAGCAAAGGCACTAAATTATTCCTCCTGATACTAAAGAGAAAAGAAAACACATTTCTGGCCACCGTTTAAACCTCTGAAATGTGATGGAAGTGGAATTCGTGTCTTGGTTTGCTCGGGAGGTTTGCTGCGGCTGCTTGTCCGTCACGTTGGGAGGAACTTCCTTCAGGCCTGAAAATCCCTGTGTTTCACTAAAATTCCCTGTGTTTGGCTTGTGGAGATTTACACCTCCAGACAGACACTTGACTTGCAGCTGAGATGCCTTTGCCTGCTCTGAGCAGGAGCCCAGCCCGGGTGGGGAGAGACCTGGGCGAGCCCATGGTGAGCAGTGTCCGTCTCTCCTCCCAGGGAACAAGGGACAGGAGGAGAGGGAACGGCCTCAAGTTGTGCCAGGGGAGGTTTAAATTGGATATTGGGAAAATTTCGTCATGGAGAGGGTTGTCAGTCATTGGAACAGGTGATGGAGTCCCCACACCTGGAGGGATTTCAAATCCCTGTGGATGTGGCCCTTGGGGACATGGGTCAGTGGTGGCCTTGGCAGTGCTGGAGATGGTTGGACTGCATGATCTCAGAATGTTTTCCCAACCTCAGTGACTCTGGGATTCTGTAAGAGGCTGGAATTGGTGTGAAAGGGGACAGTGAATCTGGGAGTCTCCTGTTGCAGGGTGTCCTTGCATCCCTAAGGATGAGGAGCATTTCCATCTCCCCATCCAGCAGGGTTTGGTGGCCCAAGAGTTTTACATCTCCCTGCAGAGCTTCTCTCCTACTTCTTTCCCAACAAACTACCCTGTCCCAGGACACCAGAGGGTCACTGACTCTGCTGCTGAATTTGAAATCTCACATTTCTAATTTGGGAACTTTGATCCAACCTGGGGAGAGAGGCAGGTGTTCACCTCCTCATCCTCTCCATGGTCACTGTCTGTTCTGCTTTCAGGGATCAACATACACTTAAAAATGCCCTTTCTCCTGGCAACTCATCCTCGATTTTTGCAGTGGTTAAATTCTTAGCAGGGAGATAAACTTGGAAGAGGCGACTGCTCTCCCTTTTCCCCTTGCAAAGCTCCCTGAAACCCGGGATGCTCCTGGAAAAGGGAGATGGGTTGTGAAGGCAAGTTCCAAAACCAGGCGTGTGATTTCACTTCAGAAATTCCTTGGAAGGCAGATTTCACTTCAGAAATTCCTTGGAAGGGACAACATCCATCTCTTCTGTGCATGTTTGTTCTCCCTCTCTTTGTCCATGGACTTCCTGCAGGGCTGGAAGATGGAGCATCACTTCTTCATCCTCCTCCTCTCCTTGTGTTCGAGAAGGACTGAGGGTTTGGATGGGTGGAATTCCTTCCAGAGCTCTCCTTTGCAGCCTGGCAGCCCCTCCAAAGGCTGCAAAATCAGCTTTATTGGTGGGAGAGGGGGGTCTGCTGCAGAGATAGAGACGAGCTGCTGATCCTTCCTTCATCCTGGAGTCTGTAGGAGATGTTTTCCCTGGGCTCCTTCCATCCCATTAGGTACTTGGAAGATAAGAGAACCTGAGCCTGAGTTTTCCATGGTTATCCATGGCCTGGGAAAAGCTCATTCTGTGATTCTATGATTCTATGATTCTATGATTGGCTGTGCTGCTCTGACAGCCCTCAGATCTGGGGCTTGTTTGCAGTTTTTTGGTGGCTTTTGAATCCTCTGAACCACGAGACACTTCCCAGCTTTGTCACACAAGCTGGAATTTTCTAAGGGAGAATATAAATTATAAGCATTGTTTTCATCATCATGGAATCATGGAATGGTTTGGGTGGGAAGGGACCTCAAAGGCCTTCCAGTCCCACCCTCTGCCATGGGCAGGGGCACCTCCCACTAGCCCAGGTTGCTCCAACCTGGCCTTGGACACTTCCAGGCATCCAGGGGCAGCCACAGCTTCTCTGGGCAACCTGTGCCAGGGCCTCAACACCCTCACAGCCAACAATTCCTTCCCAATATCCCATCTATCCCTGCCCTCTGGCACTGGGAAACCATTCCCTGTGTCCTGTCCCTCCCTCCCTTGTCCCCAGTCCCTCTCCAACTCTCCTGGAGCCCCTTCAGGCCCTGCCAGGGGCTCTCAGCTCTCCCTGGAGCCTTCTCTTCTCCAGGGGAACCCCCCCAGCTCTCCCAGCCTGTCTCCAGAGCAGAGGGGCTCCAGCCCTGGGAGCATCTCTGGGGCCTCCTCTGGACTCTCTGCAGCAGCTCCACGTCCTTGTGCTGTTGTTCCCAGGGCTGGAGCAGCTCTGCAGGGGGGTCTCAGCTGAGACAGGGGCAGAGGGGTAGAATCCCCCTCTGCCCTGCTGGCCACACCATGGAATCAGCCCAAGACACAGTTGGATACAATTCCATCACTTTTCAAGACTCACAGGGTGTTGTGATCCCAAACCTCTGCTTTGTCTGAAACGTTGACACAGCTCCTACAGACACCTCCAATTTCCACGGGCACGGGAAGCCGTTGGGCAAATTTATGGAAAAAAATCCATCAAATAACAAGACCTGGCCAGTGGCTCAGGGCGTCCTCGCTCCCTGATTTGCTGGAGGCTGAGAAACTCCTCTGGAAAAGCTGGATTGTTGTGTCATTGTTCAGAAACACCCTCAGTAGTGCTGCCTGGGGTTGGGGCCCAGGCTCTGCTGGCCTGGAACATTCCCACACGTGTGTCAGGAAAGCTGGTTGTTCCTGCTGGTGCAATTCCAGTTTTATTTCGTTCTCCCCAACACCTGCTGGAGCCCCATCCGGGCAGGACATGAAGTGTCTCCTGATGGATCTTGGGCACCACTCTGTGACTGTGTGAGCACCTCCTGCCAAGGGTTTGAGAAACATTTAATTTCCTTATTTTTTTTTTCAAAGTTAAATGTGGTTAAAATGCTTCTGAGTGCTTTGTAGAACAGCAGGTAGGGGTTTTTTTAATCCTGGGAATTGCTGTTTTTTCCCCATTGTCCCAGTTCAGGTAAATGTGAATGAGGTGAAAGAACTTGTGGCGTTTGGAAAAGTGGGTCTTTCCCGGACTGAGCAGTTGAAGGGCACTTTATTCTCATTTCATGCCTTTTTTTTCCCCCTTCCGTTTCAAGGATTAGAAACACCTATTTATTTATTTTCAGTGACAGCTTAAATAGTGATGCAGCTCTCGATTCCACCTCCTGGGGTTGAGGTAAAACACTGGAGCCTGGTTGGAACCCTGGGAGCAGAACTGCCTCCAGAGATGTCTGGTGTGGAATTTGAGGAGAAGAAATAAAGGTATGAGCCACCCAACCCTTCCACCAGGCTCAAGAGGCAATTCCAACCTGGGAATTTTATTTCCTCCAGGCTTTCTTTTTTTTTCCCCCTTTGAATCCTCAATTCTTTGATTTTCCATTGCCAAACACAGTTTTCTGTCTCTTCACTGGTGGCTTTGGGCTGTGAGAAGATGAGAAACCCTGATCATGTCCAAAGCAAAGAGTTGTTTGGCTTTCTGGTCCCCACCTCCCTGCAGCTGCTTTTGTGGTGATTCCTTGGAGAAAAGGAGGAAATGCTGGATTTTGTTTCTACCTGGGAGCAGGGAATGGGGGGCTGGTGAATACCAGGACCTGGATCTCTGTTCCTGAATTCCTTAGATTTAAATGAGAAGAGAGCATTTGGCTCCCCTCTGTATGACACAAGCTGGAAAAATTCCCCATTTCTCAGCAAAGTGTGGTTTCCTCCCATTGGGAAAACTGGAGCATCTGTAAAAGGGACTGATGTGGGAAGAAGCGTGGAATGGTTTGGGTTGGAAGGGAACTTTAGTGATCATTTAATTCCGCCCCCTGCCACGGGCAGGGACACCTTCCACTAGCCCAGATTGCTCCAAGTCCTGTCGAGCCTGACCTTGGACACTTCCAGGGATCCAGGGGCAGCCACAGCTTCTCTGGGAAATTTATTCCAGTTCCTCACCACCCTCACAAAGAAGGATTTCTTTCCAATATCCAATCTAGATCTTCACTTTTCCGGTGGGAAGCCATTCCCTGTGTCCTGTCCCTCCCTCCCTTGTCCCCAGTCCCTCTCCAGCTCTCCTGGAGCCCCTTCAGGCCCTGCAAGGGGCTCTCAGCTCTCCCTGGAGCCTTCTCTTCTCCAGGGGAACCCCCCCAGCTCTCCCAGCCTGGCTCCAGAGCAGAGGGGCTCCAGCCCTGGCAGCATCTCTGGGGCCTCCTCTGGACTCTCTCCAGCAGCTCCACGTCCTTGTGCTGTTGTTCCCAGGGCTGGAGCAGCTCTGCAGGGGGGTCTCAGCTGAGACAGGGGCAGAGGGGCAGAATCCCCCCCTCAACCAACTTTTGGTCCCGATGGACCAAGGTGATGCTCATCCCCAGCCTCCTCATCCCTCGGATCCATCCTAGCCCGTGGCATCCCTACAAGCTCCCGGGCTCTTTTGGGATGAAAACTCCTCCTCTGGCTGATGTGGCCCCATGTTTGTCCTCCCGGGTCAGAGGTTGTGCAAAGCAGTGGCCAATTAAAGCTTTATGGGCCAGAGTTGGGGACAGGGCAAGGCCCGGCCCAGCCAGGCCTGCTCAGAAAGGCCCTTTGTGAAGGTATTTAATAAATTAACACTCGGGAGGGAGGGAGGGAGGGAGGGAATGGGGTGTTACAAAAGCCAGGCTCGTTAATCAGCCTGTTTACCCTCTTCAAACGCTGCTCCCTAATCTTTGCCCAGCAGATTTGTTGGGAACGGGAAGCGCCGGCGCGGGTCACTCCAGGGCCGCGGCTCCGAGGACGCGCCAACGCAAACACAGAGTCCCAGAATCCCAGAATCAGCCAGGTTGGACGTGACCTCTGAGATCATCCAGTCCAACCTGTGACCCAACCCCACCTTGTCACCCAGCCCATGGCACTGATGGCACGTCCGGTGTCTTCCTAAACACCTCCAGGGAGGTGACTCCACCACCTCCCTGGGCAGCCCATTCCAGTGTCTGATCCCTCTCTCTGGGAAGAACTTCTTCCCAATGCCCAACCTGAACCTCCCCTGGCACAGCTGGAGGCTGTGCCCTCTTGTCCTGCTGGCTCCCTGGAGCAGAGCCCAAAATCCCCCAGCTCCCCCCTCCTGTCAGGGAGTTGCAGAGAGCGAACCCAGCTGGCGATTCCCAAGAGCTGCTCCCTGTGACCCCTCACCTGTGCCAGGCGTGGGATGAACCCAAATCACCCCAAAACACCACGTTTTACCTCATCCTCACCCCTCTCCTCTCCCAGTTTTCCTATTTTTAGCTTGTGCTGCCGGGCTCCGACATTAGAGGGCATCTCCTGCTCGCGCTTTATTTGGGTGTTTTTTTGGTTGGTCTTTTTTTTTTTTTTTGTTTTGAGTGTGTTTTGTTTTACTGCAGCTTAATCTACAGGCCTGTCCCTAAAAAGCAAATAGAGCAGTTGACCTGCTGTGCAAATTAGCCATATGGTGAAGTGTAATATCCCGCTGCCCCTCATTACCGTGCCGTAGGAAAAGCTCTCCCCTTTTCACAGGCCAAGCATATTAAAGTGGCCTTTTCAGCGTTCTCCTCCATATAAAACTGTCTTCACTCCTGTGGCCCGAGCAGTTAAAAGGGAACTCCAGCTGCAGCCAGGAGGGTGAAATTAAAGGCTTTTACCCTGCTCTAAATGGAAAATAGATATTGCTTCCTATGGCCAGGCCTGGGGAACAATGCTGCGCCGCCAGCTCCGGCGCTGGCACGGGGGGGTAATGGCCTGATTTTCTGGGAGGAAGGAGCCCTGCTCCTTTGAGAGAGGAGGTGTTGGGCGTCTACCTTGGAGGAAGGGGGGAGCAAAGGGGGAAATCTTACCTATTTTGCTCTTAGTTAACTAATTCCTGGCCGAGCTGAGCGGTGGGAAGCTGTGCCAGGAGCTG
>NW_020884936.1:3822061-3833644 GCF_003945725.1 Corapipo altera
TTTCTGATGTGTGAATGTCCATGTCTACCTTGTTCACTCTGCAGAGAGCAGTTTTAAAACCACATTTAAAATAAATTTTCTGGTGTTTGGATGTCCATGTGAACCTTCCCCCTGTAGAGACCAGTTTTAAAACCGAGTTTAAAATCAGTTTTCTGGTGTATGGATGTCCCTGTGAACCTTGTTTGCCCGACCAGGGCTGGCTGGGAGCTCCCCTTGGATCCCGGTGCCCATCCTTGAGGGATCAGGAGGGGTTTTTCTCCCACCTCATCCATCTTTGCTGATGGAGGTGGCCACCAGCACTGGACTGGTTGGTGGAGCAGGAGGGTGGTCACTGGATCTGTGATTTCAAGCTTCACTTTCTTCTTGCTTTTGCTTTGCAAATTTTTTATTGCTTTCGAAATGTTCTTTAAAGTAACTTACGAAACCAATGGTTGGAGAGAGGGAAGGGAGCACTGGAGCTCTGATGGAACCTTCTGGGTGGCCTTTCTGCTCTCATGGCCCTGGGTAGTTCTTGGTTAGAGTTTGTTTTATAGTCACAGGATGCTTTGGGTTGGAAGGACCTTCCAGCCCATCCAGTGCCACCCCCTGCCATGGGCAGGGACACCTTCCACCAGCCCAGCTTGCTCCAAGCCCTGTCCAACCTGGCCTTGGACACTTTCAGGGATTGAGGGTCCACAGCCTCTCTGGACAACTTCAGTTGACTATCCCATGACCTCTGGAGTGTTCTTTTCCTTTCGGATCACCTTTGGTTGTGCTCCTTGGCCTTCTTCCTCTTCACTAGGTCTCCATTAATTTATTTTCAGGTGCTTGAGTCCAAATCCATTAAATCAGGAGGGTCCTTCCACTGCCCTGGGGTTGGATACAAGCCCTGAAACCATGAGAAATTCACTTTGAACCTTGGGATTTAATGCTTAAAGAAGGAATGGGTTGTATTTCGTCCAGGGCACAGGTTGGAGTCAGGGCTGGGTGGAGGGGAAGTGCTGGATTCTGCACCTGGATGGGGCAACCCTGGATGTGGGGACAGACTGGGAACGAGAGGCTGGGAAGCAGTGCTGGGAAAGGGCCCTGGAGGTCCAGTTGGCCCTGAGCCAGCAGTGCCCTGGCAGCCAGGAGGGCCAACCTGCCCTGGGGGCATCAGGGAGGGGATTGTCCTGCTCTGCTCTGCCCTGGGGTGGCCTCTCCTGCAACATTGGGGCGGTCTGGGGGGACACAAGGGAAGATATGGAGCTGTTGGAGTGTCCAAAGGAGGGCAGTGAAGGTGGGGAAGGGCCTTGATTGGAAGCCGTGGGAGGGCACTGAGGGCTCTTGGTGTGTTCAGCTGGAGCAGAGGAGACTGAGGGGAGACCTTATTGGGGTCTTCAGCGTCCTCAGGAGGGGCGGGGACTGAGCTCTGCTCTGGGGGGACCAGGGACAGCACCCAGGGAATGGCTGGAGCTGTGCCAGGGCAGGCTCAGGTTGGATCTCAGGGAAAGGTTCTTCCCCCAGAGGGTGGTTGGGCACTGCCCAGGCTCCCCAGGGCAGTGGGCACAGCCCCAAGGCTGCCAGAGCTCCAGGAGGGTTTGGCTGATCCTCTGGGGCACAGGGGGGGACCCTTGGGGCTGGACCTGTGCAGGACTGAGGGTTGGGCTGGATGGTCCTTGGGGGTCCCTTCCAGCTCAGGATGTTCTGGGATCTGTGAAATCCTGGCTGGGCTGAGCTGGGAGGAAGGAGACGCCTCCACTCGTGTGTTCATGGTCCTTTTATTTGGAGAAGGGGAGTGAGGTACTGACCAGCAAAACAGGTTGGAAAATCAGCTTAGCCAGGATGGTGGAGACATTCTTGGCCAGAACAAGGCAGGACTGGGATTGTCCTCCTCTTACATGTGCTCTTTGAGCCATGCAGGACACGTTTGGCTGATCCTCTGGGGCACAGGGTGTGACCCTTGGGGCTGGGCCTGTGCAGGGCCGAGGGTTGGACTGGGTGATCCCTGTGGGTCCCTTCCAGCTGGGGATATTCCAGGATTCTGTGGTGATCAGAGGGCTGCTCCAGAGGTTGCAGAGCTCCGAGGGAGAGACTGAGGGAGAGACTCAGCTCCAAAGGGGCTCTTCCCTCTCTCTTCCCCCCACGCACTTCTCTGCTTCCCTTTATCTCTTTGTTTTCGGTATCGAGGGGGGTGTTTACAGTCAACAAACAGTTCCACGGAGCAGGAGCCTCCTTTTTGATCCCCGAGCACCTGCGTGTGTATCCATGGGATATTATTTGGGAATATTTACGTGTTTCAAGTTAAGCATCTGCTCAAGAGAGTCGGACTTCTTTGTGCCTCATTAGTGGCTACTGGTGTTCTCTTTATCTCCAGAGATCTTCAGGGCATGTTGAATTTATTTTCTTGGCAGTTTTTCCCCGGCTGCACGAGCTCCTGGTGGTTTGTTTAAGCGCTGGAAAACCTGTCTGAGCTCAAGGAGGGTTTGGACAAACGCTCCCAGGCACAGGGTGGGATTCTCAGGGTGTCATGTGCAGGGCCAGGAGTTGGACTCGTTGATCCTCACAGGTCCCTTCCAACTCAGCATAATCTGTGACTATCACCTCATAAGAAACCCTGCCTGTTTCAGCTGATTTTGGGGTAAAAAAAAGTGGTTTGGAGGATTTTAAAGCTTCTGTGCTGCTTTGGATGAGGTCTGGCCCATCCAAACTGCTGCTCTCAAGGGGTTGGACCCGTGGAGCCAATTTGGGGCACGTCCATGAAACTCTGGGGTTATGAGAGGGGAGCAGAGGTGGGATCCAGGTGGGATGGAGTGACTTTTTGGGCATTGACACGATGCCAAGTGTTGTTTGGCACTTGGAGGCAAATAAAAATGAAACACTGAAAGAGGGGCTGGTTGAGCCAGGTGAGGGTGACACAGCCCAGGGCTCTGCTCCTGACAAGGAGAGGGGGGAAGGAATAAACTGTTCCTTGTTGGAATGAGACTGGGATTGGCTGAACTGTGACTAAACCCCCCCCCCCTGAAATGGGACATCTGGCCCCAGGTTTGGCCTTTCCTTCTCCCAGAACGTGACTCATGGGACGTGGCTGGGGGGACCAGGACGTTTGGAGCCCAGGGTGGGAGATAAATCGTGTGTAAAATGCACAGAGGCTTCAAAAATCTCTTGTGTAGGTTGTTTGTGAAGAGTGTTTTCCCAGGTTGGGAGATGGGATAGGGCCATCAGGGTGGGAAGGGACCTCAGGAGATCTCAAGTCCAACCTCCTGCCTGGAGCTGTGAGACCAGAGCAGCTTTCTCAGGGCTTTATCCAGTTATTTCTTGAAATCTTCCAAGGATGGAGATTCCAACACACCTCTGGGGGCTCTTTCTGCTACCTGTCTGTTCTAGTTGTGGAAAACTACCAAAACTTACCCACAGAGGGGGCTCCCAAAGCTGTGGTTCCCCAGTCTGTGTCGCTGCGAGGAGCTCAGGGCTTTCCATGTGGGATATTTTGTGTTTGTCCTTCTTGGAGTTCATCATGTTCATGGTGATTGTTCCTCCAGCCTGCCAGGACCTCTCCAGATGTTATCCCTCTTGACTTTTCCCCTGATTTGGGGGCATCTGCAAAGTGGGTGGGACCTGTCATTGCTCCTCAAGGTCGTTGGTGAAGGTCCCAAAATTCCTCTTGCTGTTCCTTCTACTTGTTATAGGAATCCAAGGCCAGTTTGGACGGGGCTTGGAGCAACCTGGGCTAGTGGAAGGTGTCCCTGCCCATGGCAGGGGGTGGAACTGATTGGTATTTAAGGTCCCTTCCAAGCCAAACCATTCCATGATTCCATGTAGTGCTGATAAATTAATAAATCCAGGTGGGCAGTGGGTTTAAGACTCTCCTGGAGAAGAAATTAAAGCCAAATTCATCACTCTTTGCTTAAATCAGTCTCAGAGGTGTGACCGAGGTGCTCTGTGGATCAGGGGGTACATAAACTTTCTCCAGGGGCTGTAAAATTGGGCTGTTCAAGTAAATTTGGGATATTTCTGCCTCTTCTGTGTCAAAATATCTACAATAAACTGAGCCCAACTTGGGTTTTTCAAGGGAAGATCTGCTCAAAATATATCATCATAGCACATCCCCCTCCTTCCTGTCATGGTAAGGATATTTTAATGTCAGAACTCAGAGGACTCACTAATTTTTAAGGGGTGAACTGATGATGTTGCAAGTCCAAAGGGTGGCTCAGCCAGGAACATCCCGTGGGAATCGTGGATTATGGATGCTGTGTGTCACCCAGGGAGCAAATCACGATGTGAAGCGTTTCTGCAGGAATTCAGTCATCCAAAATATTGTTATTTACACGCTCTGGATCCCAAAAGTCCCATTTCGCGGGGCACTTTCATCATTTCTGGGGACAAGAGCACGAGAAAACTCAGAGCCTGTTTTTTTTTTTTTCCCTTGTAATCCCAGCTCGATTCGTTTTCACCTCTTGAATTCTTAAAAACTTTTTAGGGTTGGGGGGTTTTTTTTGGTTTGTTTTTTTTTTTTTTTTCAGATGCTGGTTTGCTTTCTTGGGATTCTCTCCTGTTTTCCCTTCTCTGGTGTTCATCCACACTCTTAATTACCCTCCTCTCGTTGCCAGCTCTGTGAACTCCCAGTTAATTGGGGGAGGAAAGTTCTGCCCCGTAATTTTAAAACTCTGGAGGGTTTTTCCCGGACTTGGGGATATTGCAATAAAGGGGCAGTTTAGAAGTGTAGCTTTGGATTCTTCAGCTCCCTCCAAGGGATTGAGAACGGGGTGAAATCCTAAAGAATTGAGAATTGGGTGAATCCCGTTAAAACTGAGGAGAGGAATGGGAAAAGGATCTCCTTCTCCTCTCCCCAGCCTTGGTTTTTTGGGATCATTTTTGTTGGAAAAGCCCTTTAAGATCAAGCCCAGCACTGCCAAGGCCACCACTAAATCATGTCTCCAAGTGCCACATCCACTTTAAATCCCTCCAGGAATGGGGACTCCACCACTGCCAGGGCTGGAAAACCCTTTCCATGGAGAATTTTCCCCAAATATCCAAACAAAAATCTCCCTTGGCCCAATTTGAGGCCATTTCTTCTCGTCCTGTCCCTTGGGCTGAGAGAGAAGAACAGGATTAAAATATAAAATACAAAAATAAATATAAATTCAGAGGACCAATTTCTAAAACATGGGGGTCTCATGGCCTGTTCTGAAGACTTTTTTTTGGTGTGGTTTCCGTGTTTCTTAGGTTTTTTGGGTTTTATCCAGAGGAGAACAGTAGTAAAACATAGGAGACAGAGGACTAATGGATTGTCTGAAGACCTGGGAAGCTGAATGGTCTTAAACAGATCAAACGGGGGAAACTGGGTGGTCTGAGCTCAAACTGCCACCAAGAGGAAGAAATATTTTCCATTTTTTGGATAATATAATGTCCTGAGCAATGAAAGTATCCAAGGAGATGATGGAGGAATGGATTTAAGAGAAAAGGATGAAAGTGTGAGCGAGAAATATGGGAATATGGTCGAGAGAGATGTCCTGAGGAGGAGTTTTGTGTTGAAAGAACCTCTCCTGAGAGAGTCCCTGATTCCTGGGACAGTCAGAAAAGGCTCCAGAAGGAAAACACTTGGAACAGGGCACTAGGAGGAAGATGGTTTTGGTCACATTGGCAGGACTCTGGGCCATAAATTTTAGGGAAACTAAAATGTGAATAGGATTTTATGATTTTTTGGGGGGTGTGGTGTCAAAGGTCTTTGCTGTTCCTTCTCCTCACTCCTGCTCCTCCTGGCTGTGGAAAACACTTTTTCCTCTAAAACTCCAATCCAACATGGGTTTCATTTTCAGAGAATATGATGAAGTTGGTGCAGATGCTTCATCTGCCTCAAAGCCATTGGGAAAATAAGGATAGAAACACGAACTGGGGTTTGTCCCAGTGGGGAAGGAGGGGAATGGTGGGGTTGGGGATTTTGGGTCTTGGAGCCAGGCTGGGAGAGCTGGGGGGGTTCCCCTGGAGAAGAGAAGGCTCCAGGGAGAGCTGAGAGCCCCTTGCAGGGCCTGAAGGGGCTCCAGGAGAGCTGGAGAGGGACTGGGGACAAGGCATGGAGGGACAGGACACAGGGAATGGCTTCCCAGTGCCAGAGGGCAGGGCTAGATGGGATATTGGGAAGGAATTCCTGGCTGTGAGGGTGTTGAGGCCCTGTCCCAGGTTGGGCAGAGAAGCTGTGGCTGCCCCTGGATCCCTGGAAGTGTCCAAGGCCAGGTTGGACAGAGCTTGGAGCAACCTGGGCTAGTGGAACGTGTCCCTGCCCATGGCAGGGGGTGGGACAAGATAATTTTAAGTTCCTTCCCACCCAAACCATTCCATGATTCTGTGATAAAAGAATTTCAAAGTGGAGCAATTTTGAGGTTTGCTTGTTTCCAAGTGGAAACCTTTTTTAATCCCTGCTGAGCTAACACAGCACCAATCTCTGGGATACCTCCAGGGATGGGGCATCCACAACTTGCCCAGAGAAGCTGTGGCTGCCCCTGGATCCCTGGAAGTGTCCAAGCCAGGTTGGAGCAACCTGGGCTAGTGGAAGGTGTCCCTGCCCATGGCAGGGGGTGGGGCTGGATGTTCTTTAAAGCCCCTTCCAACCCAAACCATTCCATGATTCCATGAAATGGAGAAGTTTTTAAGGAGGTGGGGATGACTTCTTGTCCTTTCCTCCTTGAAGGAATCCCTGGTGAGGGGGAGGTGAATGGGCAGAATTCCAGCTGAACTGTCTGCCTTTAGTGCAGTCTTAGCAGAAATCTCCCACATCTGGTCTTTTAAGGTCTGATTGGTGTCTGAGCTGTTCTCCAAGTTTCCAGTAGGTCCTCGAGGTCACCACAAAATATTGGGGAAGTGGCAACTTGTGCTTGTTCAGCAGCAGGGAATAGTTGCTCCTCAAATTCCCTGGGATGATAAAACCCAACGTGGTGTCCAGTGGGAGCCCCCAGCCACTGTCACCCAGGTGGCTCAACCTGGTGTGCTCTTGGATGGTTCCAAAGTTAATTTCTTAAAGGAATGGGGAATAAACCCTCACCTTCAGTTTTGCACCACAAAACAATTAATTAGTTAATTAGCTCCAGGTAATTGAGTAGCTTCCCTCTGAGCTCTGGGTGCTGCTGCCAGGGGTGAGTTGATGAGGGGGGAGATGATCAGGGGTTTCTTGTGTAGGTTTTGAGAGGTGAGGCACAGCTGAATTTCATAACTCTCCTTGGTTTGGTCCCATCAGGGGTGGGGTGGGAGTGGGACAACCCTCTTGTGTCTTGGGAGAAGGAGATGGTCAACACCAGCATCCTGAGAATTCCCAGCTCCCAGGCCTGGGAGAGGAGCTCCAAGGGAGCTCCCTGCTTGTAGGTCCTCTGAATTTTTTGCTTGGCCTAATCACTTCATATGTCACTTAAATTTTATCACTGGGCTTGATAAAAATTGTAATAATCCTCCTTGTGCTGTCCCTGATTTCTGGCTTGTGATCCTTCCCTTTCCTGAGGGAAACAGCTTTGGAGAGCAAGGAGAAGACACAGGACAGGGAAATGCTGGTTCCCAGATATTTCTAAAATCCTCCTTTAAATGTCCAGTTAGTTGCAGGTTCAATTAGATTCTTAACCTGGTCCCAGGAGAAAGGCTGGGATTTGCACCCAATCCAGGTTTGTCCCTTGCCAGGGTATTGGCACCACTGATGGATGGATGGATGTGCCCAGCATGGATCAAGAGCTGCTCATCCTGTGCCTCCCTGACTCCCACCTGGAATAAAAATTATAATTCAGAGACACCCCCCCCCCCCCCCCCCCCCCCTTTATCTTTGCAGGGCAGGGGCGGGAAGAAGGTTTTTTTGGGTGGATTTGAGCACCCTTGGGAAGGGCAGAACCAGGTTGGGAGAGCTCTGGGCACCTCAGCAAGCCTGAATTCCTTTGAAACCTGGAGCTCCAGCTCGGGGAAGACAAGGAGCAACTCAGGCTATGGCTCCTCAAGGCTTCTTTGCAGACATTTCATAAGAGCCCGGGAGCTGAGGGCATCCTGAGGCAGCCTGGTTGTGTAATGCCAGGACAGCTGGAGAATCATTAAATTACCATCAGGTTGCCTTTTCATTAATTTATTTCCTGGTGTGGAGCAGGTTGACAGCTGGTGCCTCGCTCAGGTGATATTTGTTGTTGCTTGTTGTTTGTTTTGTGAATTCTAAATGAGACTTCTCTCTCTCTCTTTTTTTTTTTTTTTTTGTGTCTCCTTTGGCTCCCAAGAGTTCAAAGGGAGCCGTTGTCCCTTCTCTGAAGTGTTTAGAATCCAATTTCAGACGGCTAACAGCGCGGGCGTGGAGGGAGGGGGGTGGAGGGAGGAACCAGGCGGGGATGAAACGTCCAGGTTTTCCACCTGGAACGCTCCGGTGGCTCCCGCGGCGTTGGAGGAGCCTCCCGGCTCTGGGGCCTGGGGGTGGGATCCTCCCGTGGAGCCAGGATGGTAAAACAAACCACCCCAGCAGGGCTGCTCAGGGCCCAGGGTGGGGGGTGAGTGGCACCCGTGGGGTGTTCAGCTTTTTGGGATAACCAGCTCTCCTCCGCAGTTGAGTTGGGAGAAAACGGGCTGGGAATTTTATTTTTCCTGAATGTATCGATGGGTCTCGTAAACTGCTGTAACCCCACACAAGCCACGTTCTCCTGGAATTCCCTGGGTTGGAAGGGACCTTAAAGCTCATCCCAGTCCCACCCCCTGCCCTGGGCAGGGACACCTTCCACTAGCCCAGGTTGCTCCAACCTGGCCTTGGACACTTCCAGGGATCCAGGGGCAGCCACAGCTTCTCTGACCAACTTGGGCCAGGGCCTACCCACCCTCCCAACCAGGAATTCCTTCCCAGTATCCCATCTAACCCTGCCCTCTGGCAGTGGAAAGCCATTCCCTGTGTCCTGTCGCTCCATGGATTGGAAGGGACCTTTAGTGATCATTTAGTTCAACCCTCTGGAAGGGTTGAAGGCAGGGACACCTCCCACTAGCCCAGGTTGCTCCAACCTGGCCTTGGACACTTCCAGGGATCCAGGGGCAGCCACAGCTTCTCTGGGAAAGTCATTCCAGGGCCTCCCCACCCTCACAGCCAAGAATTCCTTCCTAATATCCCATCTCCACGTACCAAGGACTGGCCAAGTGTTCAAAACCGGTCACCTCATGTAAGGGAACATCACACACTGGTTTGGGTTGGAATGGACCTTAAAACCCATCCAGTGCCACCCCCTGCTGTGGGCAGGGACACCTTCCACCATCCCAGGTTGCTCCAAGCCCTGTCCAACCTGGCCTGGAATTCCCTGATGTTTGTGGCTTTGCCTCCCTCTTTTCCCATAAATCTTTTGATGTTCTTTGTCCCCTCTTTTTTTGCTGACCCTGGAATTGATTATTTCATCCCCCCCCCTTGGTGAAATCAATCTGATATTTGTCCATGTTATGGTGCAGAAAGCAGCTGGTTGTATCCCTCTAATCCCACACCTCCAGGGTGACAAAGGGAATTGGATACAGGAGAGCTCACCAGATACTCTCAGGACTGAACTGTTGGGTTGGGACTTGATGTTTTGAGGAAAACTCTTTGTCCTCTGCTGTTTGAATTGAATTTTGCAGGAAAATGCTGGAGCAATGTGATATTTAATGATATTAAATGCAGTATAATATATTAAATATATATAATATATGCAGTTTATATTGTACCAGCCATGGTGTGGGCACAGGCCCAGGGCAGTGACTGTCCCCCTGTGCTGGCACTGCTGGGGCACCTCCAGCCCTGGGGGCAGCTCTGGGACCCTCAGACAGGAGAGACAAGGAGGGGCTGGAGCGTGTGCAGGGAAGGGAACGGAGCTGGGAAGGGGCTGGAGCAGCAGGAGCAGCTGAGGGAGCTGGGGGGGCTCATCCTGGAGAAAAGGAGGCTCAGGGGGGACCTTCTGGCTCTGCAACTCCCTGACAGGAGGGGGGAGCCGGGGGTGGGTCGGGCTCTGTTCCCAGGGAACAAGGGACAGGAGGAAAGGGAACAGCCTCAGGTTCCAGTAGGGAAGGTTTAAATTGGGTATCAAGGAAAATTCCTTCCTGGAAAGGGTTGTCCAGCCCTGGCACAGCTGCCCAGGGCAGTGTTGGAGTCCCCATCCCTGGAGGGATTTCAAATCCCTGTGGATGTGGCCCTTGGGGATATGGGTCAGTGGTGGCCTTGGCAGTGCTGGGGGATGGTTGGACTGGATGATCTCAGAGGGCTTTTCCAACCTAAAGGATTCTGTGATTGCAAATCCGAAGGAATGTTGGATGTAGTGGTTTGACCCCACTCTTGCTGCTCACCCTCCACCTCCTCAGAAGATCTGGAGGGATTTAAAATCCCTGTGGATGTGGCCCTTGGGGACATGGGTCAGTGGTGGCTTTGGGGTCAGTGGTGGCTTTGGGGGAACAGCTGAACTCGATGATCTCGGAGGGCTTTTCCAACCTAATCAATGGGTCAGTGGTGGCTTTGAGGGAACAGTTGGACTCTGATCTCAAAGGGCTTTTCCAACCTGACCAATGGAGTGATTTTATATTCCAAGTGACCTCTGAATTGGGATAATTTGAATCCCCTGACTGAACCTTTCCTCTTTTCCAGGGCGCCCGCGAAACCTTCGAGAGCTACTACAGGAAGCAGAGGAGAAAACAAGCCCGGCTGGTCCTGCAGCCTCCTTCCAACATGGTACCTCCATCCCTGCTCCCTGGGGCATCCCAAAAATTCCCAGTGGCTCTTGGGCCGCCTCAGTTTTAATCTTTGTCCCCTCTCTCTTCATTGCAGCACGAAACCTTGGACGGCTACAGGAAGTATTTTAATCAAATTGTAGGGTAAGTGTTCTCTTTATACCCTTTTTATACCCTCTTGAGGAGCCCCCCCCCCCCAAAAAAATGTGAGAGGATGAGGAATGTTGGAATTTTTGATGGTCCTTTAGGCCCAAAAGAGGGAAAGGAAAGGTGGTTTGTGCTTTTTAAGTGCTGCAGAGTGGATTTTATAGCACTGGTGGGAGCGTGGAGGGACCTGCCAGCTCTTGGAGCAGCCAGTGGATTTCTGGGAATACCTGGGAATTCGAGGATAATTCCCTCTGTGGGCTCTCTGCACCTTCTTGCCCCACTAATGAGGGGCACAGGCCCTCTGCCTTAATTATCCTTGAATATTTAATAGTTATTCTGTGATGATTTTCCTCGGAAAGGAGGTGATTCTCAACCCCCTGATCTTTGTTAACACTCCCAAATTTCACATGAGTCTTCCAAATCCATCCCAGCTCCAAGAGGAGACTTCCAAAGACTTTTTATAATCTCTCAAACCCAGGGAATAATTGGATATTTTCATCACCACGTGCTTATAATTTCAGTATCTGATTATCACCATCACAAATCCAGTGCTGGGCTGGATTTCCCTGGGAAAACACCCCTGAGATTTTTGGTGGTTTCGGGGGTTTAAAACATCCCCTGTCACTCTCCCTCCTTAAAAATATGGATTTTTGGAGCAGCACATTCCAGAACTTGGGGTTGGAGTGAACTCCCTGCCTTTAAATGGTGGTGAGGGTTTGGGGTATCTGGATGGGAGAGAGGATTTTTCCCTCCACCTAAAACATTTTTCCCTGGAGTTAAAACATTTTTCCTGTAAATAAA
>NW_020884936.1:3833654-3834087 GCF_003945725.1 Corapipo altera
TTAAACATTTAAACATTACCAGTCCAAACATTTTTCCCTTTCCCTAAACCATTTTTCCCTGCAATTTGAGCATTTTTCCCTGTCCTTAAAACATTATTCCCTGCAGTGAAAACATTCCTTCCTGCAGATAAAGTGTTTTCCCTGGAAATAAAGCCCTTTTTCCTGGAAATAAAGCCCTTTCCCCTGTAATTAAAACATTTTCCCTGCAGTTAAAGGACTTTTCCTTGCAGTTGGAACACTTTTCCCCATAAATAGAACATTTTTCCCCGTAAATAAAACATTTTTTCCTGCAGATAAAACTTTTTTCCCTGCAATTAGACCATTTTTCCTGGCATTTAAATAATTTTCCCCTGTATTTAAATAATTTTCCCCTGCATTTGAATAAATTCCCCTGTATTTAAATAATTTTCCCCTACATATAAATAATTTTTCC
>NW_020884936.1:3834097-3935422 GCF_003945725.1 Corapipo altera
CGCACTCGGTGAGTGGGAGCCTTTGGATCCCTCAGCCCTTAGAATCATGGAATCAGAGAATCATAGAAACAATCATAGAGTCACAGAATCACAGAATTATGGAATCATGGAATCACAGAATCACAGAATCATAGAGTTATACAATCAGAGAATCAGAGAATCATAGAAACATAGAATTACAGAACCATAGAATCACAGATTCATAGAATCACAGAATCACAGTCATATAATCAGAGAATCATAGAGTCATAGACTCATAGATTCATAGACTCATAGAATCACAGACTCACAGAATCACAGAATCATAGAGTCATAGAATTATAGAACCAGAGAATCAGAGAATCATAGAATCACAGAATCATAGAACCATAGAATCAGAGAATCAGAGAATCAGAGAATCGTAGAATCACAGACTCACAGACTCACAGAATCGTAGAACTGTAGAATCATAGAACTGTAGAATCATAGGATCACAGAATCAGAGAATTATAGAATCGTAGAATCACAGAATCATAGAATCAGCTGGGTTGGAAGGGACCTCCGAGATCATCGAGTCCAACCCTTGATCCAACCCCACTGTGGTTCCCAGCCCATGGCACTGATGCCACATCCAGTCTCATCTTAAAAACCTCCAGGGATGGAGAATCCCCCACTTCCCTGGGCAGCCCATTCCAATGGCTGAGCACCCTCTCTGCAAAGAAATTCTTTCTAATCTCCAACCTAAACCTCCCCTGGCACAGCTGAAGCCTGAGCCCTCTTGTCTTGCTGATGGTTGCCTGGGAAAAGAGACCAACTCCCCCCTGGCTCCCCCCTCCTGTCAGGGAGTTGCAGAGAGTGAGGAGGTCTCCCCTGAGCCTCCTCTTCTCCAGGCTGAACAGCCCCAGCTCCCTCAGCCTCTCCTCACAGCACTTGTGCTCCAGTCCCTTCCCCAGCCTCATTGCTCTCCTCTGGACCTGCTCCAGCACCTCAGTATCCTTCCTTGGCTGTGACCTGATGTGCTTTAATATTGGCTTTTTTTAATTATTCCTTGTTTTCCCTCTGTTTCCAATGACTGTTTGAAGAACATGAAGGCACACGGTTCATTCCCATTCCATGGCTGTTTTCCCCTCTCAATTGGCTTCGTTTCCCTACAAAAGTCAATATTTTGGAGCAGCAAACAGTGGGTTTATGTTTTCCTTGTTATTTCACCAACGGTTTTTGAGAAGCACCAACAAAGGGAGTTGATTTGTCCCCCAAAAACAGGGGAAAAAGCATCTCTTTGCACATTCTTGGGGAGGGGCCAGCGACAGGACCCCAGGGAATGGTTGGAGCTGTGCCAGGGCAGGTTCAGGTTGGATCTCAGCAAAAGGTTCTTCCCCCAGAGGCTGGTTGGGCACTGCCCAGGCTCCCCAGGGCAGTGGGCACAGCCCCAAGGCTGCCAGAGCTCCAGGAGGGTTTGGCTGATCCTCTGGGGCACAGGGTGGGACTCCTGGGGCTGGGCCTGTGCAGGGCTGAGGGTTGGGCTGGATGGTCCTTGGGGGTCCCTTCCAGCTCAGGATGTTCTGGGATCTGTGAAATCCTGGCTGGGCTGAGCTGGGTGGAAGGAGACGCCTCCACTTGTGTGTTCATGGTCCTTTTATTTGTAGAGGAGCAGTGAGGTACTGACCAGCCAAACAGGTTGGAAAATCAGCTTAGCCAGGATGGTGGAGACATTCCTGGCCAGGACAAGGCAGGATTGGGATTGTCCTCCTCTTACATGTGCTCTTTGAGCTGTGCAGGACACGTTTGGCTGATCCTCTGGGGCACAGGGTGGGACCCTTGGGGCTGGGCCTGTGCATGGCTGAGGGTTGGACTGGGTGATCCCTGTGGGTCCCTTCCAGCTCAGCACATTCTGTGACTCTGTGACTCATTGGAGCGTGACCCAGTTTGATACGGGATCCCAGAATCCTGGAACGCTTTGGGGTGGAAGGGACCTTCAGGACCATCTTATTCCCTCAAATTTCACAGCCTGAATGAGCTTAAAAAGCAGAGCCAGTTGCAAAAAATGTACTTTTTTTGCCAGTTTTCTATCACCTGACGTGATGTTGTGCTGGCTCAGCATTCATCAGGGGGATGGAAAGTTCTGACAGTAAAAGGCAAATCTTGTGATGTGCTTGAGGACTTTGTTCAGGGAGGGTTTGGACAACACTCTCAGGGACAGGGTGGGATTGTTGGGGTGTCCTGGACAGGGCCAAGGGTTGGACTGGATGATCCTTGTGGATCCCTTCCAACTCAGCACATTCTGTGATTAATGAGTTTCCACAAATCTGTTTTTAAATTATTGGGCCGTTTTCTCTAGAAAGTACAAGGTGTTTAGGCCCTGATGCCCCATAGCTCCCTGGGGTTGGCAGAGCAGGAGCTGCAGATCTGCATCTGATGGGGTGTCCTGGGAACGTGGGGGGAAACCCAAAGGTTCTTTGCTGGGAAAACCCTAAAATTTCTGTGTGCAGACACAAAAAGCTGCTGGTTCCAAATCACGCCGAGTTCTGCAGAACGTGCTCATGACTTTGGCTTGGCAGGTGGGGATAATCCATGGGGAGTGACAGGACAAGTGGGAATGGCTTCCCACTGCCAGTGAGCAGGGATAGATGGGATATTGGGAAGGAATTCCTGGCTGGGAGGGTGGGGAGGCCCTGTCCCAGGTTGGGCAGAGAAGCTGTGGCTGCCCCTGGATCCCTGGAATTGTCCAAGGCCAGGCTGGAGCAACCTGGGGTAGTGGAAGGCCCATGGCAGGGCATGGAATCAGCAGGATTGACAGTCCCAACTCAAACCATTCCATGATTCTGGAGCCCCTCTGCTCTGGAGCCAGGCTGGGAGAGCTGGAAGGGTTCAGCTGGAGAAGAGAAGGCTCCAGGGAGAGCTGAGAGCCCCTGGCAGGGCCTGAAGGGGCTCCAGGAGAGCTGGAGAGGGACAAGGGATGAGGGGGAATGGCTTCCCACTGCAAAAGTGAAGATTTAGGTTGGATATTGGAAAGAAATCCTTCCCTGCAAGGGTGGTAAGAAACTGGAATAAATCTCCCAGAGAAGCTGTGGCTGCCCCTGGATCCCTGGAAGTGTCCAAGGCCAGGTTGGATGGGACTTGGAGCAACCTTGTCTAGTGGAAGGTGTCCCTGCCCATGGCAAGAGGTGGAATGAGATGGTCTGGAAGGTCCCTTCCAATCCAACCCATTCCATGACTCTTCTCCGGGCCTGGAGCTCGTTGGGCTGAGGGACCACAGGAGCTTCCCAGTTTTGTTGCTTGGAAAGCTGCCTCCTTCCCCTGAGCTCCCGTGTTCCTAAACACAGAGCTGAACACCCCACTGGGTTGTAAACCCGTGTTTGTTTTCCTTTTAAGTGGGATTTTCTCCGAGGTGGGACCGTGAGAGGGGGCCGGGCCCGACCACGGGACTCCTCAGTTCCCCCCGCCTTTGTTGCCCTCACAGGGTTGTTTCAAGTGATGCCAAACTTGCTGCGTGAAGTGGCTGCCAGGAGAGGGCTTTGCAGGAGTCAGGGAGCATTCCATGATCTCCCAACACCACTCCTGTGGTCATCACCCCTTTTTCTCTGGGCACAGCTCCCCCTCCAGCTCCCACACACACACCAGTGCCCTCCATCCCGTACTGGGGCTTGAGGGGAGCTCTCACCTTGGGGAGGTTGCTTCAGTTCTTCCAGTTCAGCCAAATTTATCCCTGGATTTTCTTCCTCGCTGTAGACAGGGACATCTTCTATCCCTTCTGAGAGCTTTAGGGCGTTATCTTTCCTTCTGACTCTCTTTTTTTTTTTTTTGGACAGTGAGCTGGAAAACGTGTGTCTTCCAGCCTTTCCCAATGATTAATGGAGTTGTTCCTCCTGGAGTTTCCAGTGAGCTTTAAATCTGTTCTCTTTAAATCCGCTTCTCTGTCCAGCTCGTGATCCCTGATTCTATATTTGGGCAAAATCTGCCTCAGACTTTACATATTTCAGCACAGGGAGGTTTTTCTGTGTCCAGAGCGAGCATGTGGGGGACATGGGGGTGGCTCTGGGGGGGGACACCAGCGCTGTCACTGCACTCAGTTGTGTCTTTGGGGTTTTGAGCAGCGTCCTGACCTACAATAAATCCTTGTGTTGGAGTTCTGACCATTAATTTGTTGGAATAGAAGAAGTTTTCCCTCAGCCCGAGCCACTGATGCTTCATTACCATCAGACACAACATGGTAAATATTGGATGAGGAGCTGCTGGCGTCCTGCTCTGACAGTGGTGTTGATTTGCTTCATCTCCTCTCGCTCTCCCAGCAGCTCCTGGGGAATCTTAGAGACACTTCAGGTATCTCTGGAGCACCCAAAGTCTTTGTTCATCATGGAGAGCCTGGAGAGGGGCATTAGGAGGAGAGATACCCTTATCACCCCCCCTGCCCTGGCCCTGGGTGACACTGCTGCAGGATAAAAGCTGCTGGTCATTAGGCCCTGCATTTATTATCACTCCAGAGATAACACAGGAGGGCCGAGGGCAGGATTTTTTTCCGTGTTGTGCAGTTTAAACCCATGTTTTCCTCTCTCCCCTTCTTTCCAGTCCTACTGCTCCGACCCGAGCCTGGTGTTAGACTTGAAGAACCTCATCGTCCTCTTTGCTGACACACTCCAGGTACACAGTGGGTGGGGACCACTCCTTCTCTCACTCCATGGTCCTGCTGCCAACAAATATGCCCACCAGAGGGTTAAACAACTGGTGGGGGCTGGATGTGGTGTCCTGGCTTCTTTTTGGGGGTGTCAGTGCATGGATTGTGGCACCTGATGGACAACCTGCTTTGCTCTGTGCCTCAGAGTGGCCAAGGACCAAACCTTTGATAGTCCTTGGTCCTACCCTTGGTAAATCAACCCCTAAATCCCTCCACCAGAACTGTTCAGCTCTGGGCTGGGGGTAGAGGAGGAATTGCCCACGTGCTCCTTGTTGAATAGAGAAAATAAATCTTCACCTGCCTGTTGGTGGCTTTTTTCCCCTGAAGTTGCTCTCTTCCCTCATCCCAGGGCTATGGCTTCCCAGTGAACCAGCTCTTTGACATGCTGTTGGAGATCCAGGACCAGTACAGTGAAACCCTCCTGAAGAAATGGTCAGGAGTTTTCAGGTAAGAGGCTCTTCCAGCAGACCCAGGAGATGCCCCTCACGGAGGCGTTTTGGCCCCTAAATAAAATCTTTTGAGGGATTAATCAGAGAATCACAAATGTTTTGGGTTGAAGCGGGTAAAGCTCACCTTGTTCCACCCCCTGCGACGGGCAGGGACACCTTCCACCATCCCAAGTTGCTCCAAGCCCCATCCAACCTGGCCTTGGACACTTCCAGGGATGGGGAAAGCATCATAATTGCGAGTTCATGTTTAAATTTTGGGCAGCAGTAAGGTTCAGTAAGATCCTGGGCTTTTCCTGGAGCAGGGAGAGCCAGTTTAAATAGAGTTGTGGGGATCCTGCGTGTGCTGAGATTGGTGCAATAAATCCCTGTGGACCAAAGGTTTTGCATCCCAGAGGGACAAGGTCATGGTTTCATTATGGAGCTCACATGGACACTCAGGAGATGGAAGGATGCAAAAATCCGGGGTTACAGTAAAGTTAGTGTGGAAAATGGACATGGAGCTGCTGGAGAGAGTCCAGAGGAGGCCCTGGAGGTGCTGCCAGGGCTGGAGCCCCTCTGCTCTGGAGCCAGGCTGGGAGAGCTGAGGGGGTTCCCCTGGAGAAGAGAAGGCTCCAGGGAGAGTTGAGAGCCCCTTGCAGGGCCTGAAGGGGCTCCAGGAGAGCTGGAGAGGGACTGGGGACAAGGCATGGAGGGACAGGACACAGGGAATGGCTTCCTGTGACCAGAGGGATAGGTGGGATACTGGGAAGGAATTTCTGGCTGTGAGGGTGTTGAAGCCCTGTCCCAGGTTGGGCAGAGAAGCTGTGGCTGCCTCTGGATCCCTGGGAGTGTCCAAGGCCAGGTTGGAGCAACCTGGTCTAGTGGAAGGTGTCCCTGCCCATGGCAGGGGTGGAACTGGATGGTCTTTAAGGTCCCTTCCAACCCAAACCATTCCATGATTCCATGATATTGTGCCCTCGCTCCATCACCAAGCTGTGGGTGTCTTGGGACATTAGTGGCACATCCCTGTGCTGCTCCTGTGGGTTTGTGGGATCCCATCTTGGACTGGCATCTCCTCCTGGGATCTTCCTGACCCGGCAGAGCTGTGGGTCCTCTCCTGGCAGAGCTCTCTTCCTGACTTTTCTTTCCTTTTCCTAGAAATATACTTGACTCAGACAACTACAGCCCCATCCCGGTGTCAAATGAAGAACTTTATAAGAAAATAGTTGGACAGTTCCCATTCCAGGACGCTGAACTTGAAAAGGTGAGTCTTGGAATGAGTCTTGGAATGGGGAAAATGGCCTCGTGTGGCCGCTGGTGCAGGAAAACCCCACACCCTCAGCAGGGATGTGGAGAACTGCAAATGGAAGCATCAAAAATCACCCAAATCCACCTCCCCAGACCAAATCCACAGCAAGAAAAGAAAGCAGGACCAGGGAACGGAGCAAATATCCCTTCCATGTGTTGAATTTCTCCAGGTGTGGATGAGGAAAACCTCGTTGATCTTGTTTTCACATCAGGGTGTGCAATCAGCTGAGCAGTCCTTGCAATGCACAGGAGACTAAAAATATCCCCTTCCACTGGTATTATTCCCATTTTATGAACATGTTCTTGACCTTTATTTGTTTTAATCTCATATTTAAAGGAAAAGAGCCTGACAAGGTGCTTTATCTTGGCTTTTCCACAAGTACCTGCTCCCAAATCCGATGTGTATCCAAGTCTGATGGAACCTGTGTCCCTTAAATCCTGCTTGACCTTCTGGCATCCAGGAAACTCTATCCATGGGGAACTTCATTAGGAATGGGAGGGGGCTTGATCCAGATTTCGGGAAGTCTTTGTCCTTCCCCCAAAATTAAGTCACGGGGTCCAGGGTCTTACTGTGTCACTGCACCTCCCCCCACTGCAGGGAAGAGCTGGATGGGAAATTTGGGGTAGAAAAATCTGTTTCCTATTGGTTTTTGGTGTTTGAAGCAAATTCTCACCTCGGGCAGCACCTGGGGGAGGTGACCAAGCAAAACAACTCATGCATGATGGGAGAGAAGCGTCAGGGAGTTCTCCCAGGGGGTTGTTTTCCTGCGAGGGAGGGATTTGGGAGAGGGAATGAGGGTCCTGTTTTCTGCCTGCTCCCTCCGAGCTGCAAATCTCCTTCCAGGCTCCAAACCCCTCCTGCACTCCATCTGTAAGGGATTCTGTGACATTTCACTGGGCTGAAGTGTTTATCCAACACCCCAGAAATGCCTTGTTGTCTCCTTGCTGGACGTGGCTAAATCCCGGAATCGATCCGACCTCTCGGAACACGCTGCTGGAAAAGCAGTCGTGCGTCTCCCGGTGGATGGCTGCTCTTGCATGGAATTCTCTCCTGTGTTTTTTTACAGCAACCCTTTCCAAAGAAGTTCCCCTTCTCCGAGTTTGTGCCTAAAGTTTACAATCAGATCAAGGAATTCATCTACGCCTGCCTGAAGTTCTCGGAGGACCTTCACCTGAGGTAAAACATTCACACCCGGGGTTCTTTGCACTCAGAGAGCTCAGAGGTTTAAAATATAAATTCTTTTTCTCAGCTTTTCCTGTTGTTCAGCTGTTTGGATAAACCCTGGCCAGGCTGGAGGTGGTTGGTGGCCTTATTGGAGCAATGGCATCTTCCAAGGGCTGGTTATGTCTTCAAAACTACCTCATGGAGGGGAAGGTCATGGAACGGTTTGGGTTGGAAAGGAGCTTAAAAGTCATCCAGTGCCACCCACTGCCATGGGCAGGGGCACCTTCCACTAGCCCAGGTTGCTTCAAGCCCCTTCCAACCTGGCCTTGGACACTTCCAGAGAAAACAACCCAGGACAACCCCAGCTGTATAAAAACTGAGGGAGCTGTTTCCTCCAAAAGGCTTCTGGAGTTTTAGGAAATAAATGAACCTGGTTGTCTCAAGAAAGGTGGTGGTGTCCACTCCTCGTTGGGTCAGGGCCTCCTAGAACATCTCTGACCTCCCCCAGACTGTGAATCCCGGGATTCCAGGGATGTGTTGTCAGGAAGGCTCTGGGGGGGTTTGGATTTCTGTACCTTAATGAGTTTCGACTCCTGGTTTCGGGGCTTTGTTTTTCTTGCTTCTCCTGGGAGTTTACATACAAATAACACGATTTTTTTGTTGTTGTTTTTTAAAAGCCTGCAAAATATTCCACGTGTTTACCCTCCTCTCTCCTCATCCCAAGGTGCTTTGATGCTGGTTTTATCCCTGTGTACATGTGTGAGGTTGAAAACCAACTGTATTTGCCAGAAACTGCGAGTTGGTGCTTTTTTTTCTTGCACTCGGAATCGTTTTCAGCTTGGTAGAGGCAGAAAAATTGACACCAGGGGTTTTACTGGATGCAGGGATGCTTCTTCCCTTCAAGATTTTCACTGGAAGCAAGGATCCTTCTTCCCTTCCACGTGCAGAGCTCTACTAGCAAGAGGTGGGAGTTGCAGGAGGGGGGTTTTATATCCTGGCCATGACCTGACATGGAGCTGCTGGAGAGAGTCCAGAGGAGGCCCTGGAGATGTTCCTGGGACTGGAGCCCCTCTGCTCTGGAGCCAGGCTGGGAGAGCTGGGGGGGTTCCCCTGGAGAAGAGAAGGCTCCAGGGAGAGTTGAGAGCCCCTTGCAGGGCCTGAAAGGGCTACAGGAGAACTGCAGAGGGACTGGGGACAAGGCATGGAGGGACAGCACACAGGGAATGGTTTCCCACTGCCAGAGGGCAGGGATAGATGGGATATGGGGAAGGAATTGCTGTCTGTGAGGGTGTTGAAGCCCTGTCCCAGGTTGGGCAGAGAAGCTGTGGCTGCCCCTGGATGCCTGGAAGTGTTCAGGAAGTTGCTCCAAGGCCTGTCCAACCTGGGATAACGTAAGATGTCCCTGCCCATGGCAGGGATTTGGAACAAGATAAGGTTTAAAATCCCTTCTAACCCGAGCCATTCCACGATTGCCCCAGTACTGACATGAAGCTGGGCCAGCGCTCTGGGCCCTCCCCAGACGTTTTGGAGCCCACACAAGGTCCTTCAGGGTCTGAATTCCCTCCCTCTGAGCCAGGGACACTGATCTGGGGAGGCACTTTCCCCCTCCCTCCCGCCGGAGGCCACAGCAGCTCCGTGGTCTCTTTGGGATCCTGGGACGTTCCTTGCCCCACGTTCCCCCTCAGCCTTTCACCAGTGGCAGGTTGTTCTCTTTGGTGGCTCCCGGGGCTCTTAACCCGGGGGTCACCATGAAGCCTCTCGGTTTCTGGGGCCGACACCTCGCTCCGATTTCACACGGACGCTGCTTTCACCCAACCCCTCCCCTGGCGCTTCCCCCTGCCCCAGCCTTGTGCCCCTCACCATTACTGGGATGATTGGCCTTGTCAGGGAAGGGAGGAAAACCATCCCCTTGGGGTCCCTCCTCGGGGGTCCCCTTGGGCACGTTATTAAAATTCCTTTCGACATCGGCTTTTCCAGCCCTTTCTGAGGAGCTGGGGGGATGGGAGCCCGGCTCTGCCTTTTTCCAGCCAAACATTTGGAATATTTCTCTGAAAAACCCCTGTTGACACTTTCTTCATTTCACCCTGACAGCTTGAATTAGGTTTTATTAGGGAGCCTGGCTACAAAGCCGGCAGCCAGTTTCCTTTCTCTTTCCCTTTCTTTTTCTTCCTTGGTTGTCATTTCTGTCACACCCCGGAGCGATCGGGGTCAGCCCGTCAGTCACGGGGGGCCTGGAGGTCACAGCTACTGCCACGGGATACAGGACATCAGCTGTCATTAACCCAGACAGTTCCCTTCAAGATTCTGAGCTCTTTTCCCAAAGAGCAGAGCCCGGGGTGGAAAATGGAGCTCTTTTTTTTTTTTTTTCCCTCCCCCTAATTATTATTTTTTCGTAATTATTTTTTTTTAAACTCCCTCCTTGTGTTTGTTGGCGGGAGTTTTCCCCCTTTATGTTGCTGCTCCCGTGAAAGTTCTTTTGCTCTTCGTGTGTTTGAAGAAAATTTGGAGCCCCGTGTGGATTTATAGGACTTTTAAATTATTTCTCTTAAATAATTAAGAGAAAGAAAACCTCCTTTATAAATTCAGCAGTTTCCTCTTTGTTACAAGTGTGTTTTGAGTTGATCAAGTTGTCCTGAAAAGTATCCGCTGGCTGGAAGGCTTCCTCTTTTTCCAGTGGCATTTCCCATTTGAAAGATAGGGAATATCTTTGGGAAACAGTGGGTGGAAGGGATGGGATGGGAGCTCTAATCTACCAAGACTTCAGTTGTTTGGGTTTGAGGTGGGTTGCTTTACAAACTAAACACCAATCCTGAAAGAACTCGGGTTGCAAAGCTCTGGGAAGGATCGAAGTGTGTCAAGTTAGTAAAAAGAAAATGGTCTAAAAATGAGAGGTTTGAAGAACCAAAATCAGGGAGGACCTTTGGAATTTGGCTGGGGGAGAGAGGAGGTAAATGGAGTTTCTTTGGCAGCTCGTGCTGCTGCTCCTCTGTTCCTGGAGGGGTGGGAGGGCTGCAGCTGCTCCTGGCTGTGGGATGAGTGTGGAGGGTTGGGAACAACCACAGCACTGCTAAATCCTACCAGTTGGGAGCTGATACATCAGATTCCTCACAGCCAGCAATTCCTTCCCAATATCCCACCTATCCCTGCCCTCTGGCACTGGGAAGCCATTCCCTGTGTCCTGTCCCTCCCTCCCTTGTCCCCAGTCCCTCTCCAGCTCTCCTGGAGCCCCTTTAGGCCCTGCCAGGGGCTCTCAGCTCTCCCTGGAGCCTTCTCTTCTCCAGGGGAACCCCCTCAGCTCTCCCAGCCTGGCTCCAGAGCATCCAAGACCATCTCATTCCACCCCCTGCCATGGGCCTTTTCATGGAATGCTTCCATTTTGTCCTTTCTCGGAGCCCATGGGAGATAGAGCATGAGGAAATGGCCTCAAACTGTACCAGGGGAGGTTTAGGTTGGATATTGGGAAAATTTCTTCGTGGAAAAAGTTCTCCAACCCTGGCCCAGCTGCCCAGGGCAGTGGCGGAGTCCCCATCCCTGGAGGGATTTAAAAGCCCTGTGGATGTGACACTTTGGGGACATGATTTAGTGCTTGCACGTGCCTTGGCAGTGCTGGGGGATGGCAGCTGGCCTCTTTGTCTTTAGAGGCCTTTTCCAACCTTAAAGATCCTGAGATTCCACAAGAACAGGCAGGAATGCCGCCGGTGCAGGGAGAAAGCTCGGTTTGAAGTTCTTTGAAGAAGTAGAAGCAGCCTGGAATTCCTGAGCTTGTCCTTGCCCTGGAGGTGAGGGGGATGTTCCCACAGATGAGTAAGAGATTGCAGCCAGCCCTGGGCTTCCAAGGGGTTGGTGACCCCACAGCCCTGGCAAAGCAGCAGCACCCGGATCCTGCCGGGAGCGTGACGGTCCTGGGGCGTTCCGGCAGCCAGGCGGTGCCTCCCGTGTTGGATTGGGATTCCCTGGTGACAGGGTGACATTTGGGTTTTAAACCCAAACTTTTCCAGCCCTGTAGATTCGGTTGCTGTGTTGATTTAGTGCGGAAAAGCTGACGTTGTGTCCAAATCCCGGGGTTTTTATCTGGGTTTTCTGGGTTCCAGTCGATCCCTGGAGCTCCAGGTACCACCTGCACTTCCAACCTCCACCATCCTCTGTGATTCCCTGTATGTTGCATTTCAGGATTTCCTAAGGAAAATGATAGAATCATGGAATGCTTTGGGTTGGAAGGGACATTAAAGATCATCTCATTCCACCCCCTGCCATGGGCAGGGACACCTTCCACTAGACCAGGTTGCTCCAACCTGGCTTGGACACTTCCAGGGATCCAGGGGCAGCCACAGCTTCTCTGGTCAACCTGGACCAGGGCCTCCTCACCCTCCCAGCCAGGAATTCCTTCCCAATATCCCATCTAACTCACCCTCCATAGCTTAAGTCCATTCCCCCTTGTCCTGTCCCTCCATCCCTTGTCCAGAGTCCTTCTCCAATCCCAAAAGACCCTCAATGTTTTTACCAGGATTCAGCTTTGTGTATTTTTTGCTCCCTAAACATTTTTTTCCACTCCTCTGAACATGGATCCAGCCCTTTCTGCTTCCCCACCCCCTTCCCAGTTTTCCCACCCCCCTCCAGTGTCACAGTTGGCTTTGCATCACCCCTTTGCTTTCCATCTCCTCAGGTGTCTTTTTTACCATCCCTAGATCCAAAACAGGGTTGGATTTGGTTGCTATGGCTCTATTTAACCCTTGTGTTGTCTGCTGGTGTGGACTGGGATATCTGGTTTTTCCTGGGGTATGATGGACAGCCTGGGGGGAGTGGCATGATGAGATTTGGGGTTTGTGTTTGAATTTCTTTTTGACTTATCTCTGACTAAAACCTTCTTTGAGAGCCCTTCCCATAAGTATAGAGACCAGGAAAATCCATTTGCTGGTTTCTTTTCCCTTCTACCTTTGGTTTCT
Organism: Corapipo altera; assembly: GCF_003945725.1. Taxonomy (NCBI): domain Eukaryota; kingdom Metazoa; phylum Chordata; class Aves; order Passeriformes; family Pipridae; genus Corapipo; species Corapipo altera. Next base: position 3,846,593 of record NW_020884936.1, read on the forward strand.
CTTCCACAGTTTATAAAACCCAAATGCATCACCTTGGACATGTGAAAACCTTGGGAGAAGGAGTCAAGGGGTCCTTCTGGGACATGAAGTGGGATAGCAGGAGGAAAATAAACTCCCTGGGATCAGTGATGATCTAAAAGTGACCCACACTGAGATTTTGTCTGCTGGCTTTGGATTTAAGTTCTCGGGAGCTGCTGGTCCAGCTCCGCTGTCTCTAACTGGGAAGCAGATGGTGGAACCATTTAGCTTGGAAAAGCCAACTTCTAAACATCAGGGAAAAAGGAAATGTTGGAGGAACCTGTTGGGCAGTGCACTGTGGCAGGGGGGTTGTGCAGCTGGGCTTTTCCTTGGGAAAAGGCAGCAGGACATGGGTTTCTCCTGGAATTCCGGTCATGGCTTTGCTCAGGGATGTGGGTGGGCAGCAGTGTTTGCCACTTCTCCCGGGAATTTCACAGAATCAAGGAATATTCAGAATTGGAAGGGACCCACAGAGCCCAACTCTGATGTGAATGGCCCAGTTTGAGGGATTTCAGTGCAATTCCCAGGCAGCAGCACAAGAAAGGGCTGGAATAACTTCAGAAAAGGAGCTGACTGAGCTATGCCGGAATATGGGAAGGATGAGCAGTTCCAGGAGCTGCTGTGGGCACAGAATCCCACAGCCCCTGTTGGAGGAGGCTCAGTCCCACCTTCCCGAGCATCAGGCCCTGTTGGAGCAGCACTTGGAGCAGAGGCACCGAGCCAGCATGAAACAGGCACAGAAATTTGGGAAGTGGGAACAAGACACAGGCGGGCAGCGCCCATTCCCAGCCCAGCAGGAACTCCAACAGCAGCATCCCAACATCCCCCAGCAGTGAGGAAACCTCAGGGATTGCTTTTGTTTCTCCTGTCAATCCCAGCTTTGTGCCATGGCCCCTTTGTCAGGTGGAGCAGGAGCAGGAGCCAAAGGTCACGGGCTCCATTTACCGGGAGCCTCCAAGTTATTAACACGTCTCAGCATTCCCAGGGGGAATTCCCTGTGCCCTCTCCTGCTGGAGGCAAAGCCCGTGGTGTCAGGGCTAATGCAGGGCCAAGGGCAGATCAAAGGAGCCTCCGGCAGGGCAGGTTTCCCAAACTTCCTTTGGAAAGGAGAGATGCCACCGACCACATGTTGGAGGGGCAGAAAGACAAACCTCCAAATTCCAGCGATGCTGAAGTTGTAACCACCTGGAAAAGGGCAGGAATGTGTGGTAGGAGCTTCCAGTCTGATGCTCCGAGGGCTGGAGCCAGGCTGGGAGAGCTGGGGGGGTTCCCCTGGAGAAGAGAAGGCTCCAGGGAGAGCTGAGAGCCCCTTGCAGGGCCTAAAGGGGCTCCAGGAGAGCTGGAGAGGGACTGGGGACAAGGGATGGAGGGACAGGACACAGGGAATGGCTTCCCAGTGCCACAGGGCAGGGCTAGATGGGATATTGGGAAGGAATTCTGTCTTGAAGCCCTGTCCCAGGTTGGGCAGAGAAACTGTGGCTGCCCCTGGATCCCTGGAAGTGTCCAAGGCCAGGCTGGAGCAGCCTGGGCTAGTGGGAGGTGGGAGGGGATGATCTTTAACATCCCTTCCAACCCAAAGCATTCAGTGGTTTTATGACGCAGTTAAAAAGCCATGGGAAGGTTGAGAGGGGTATTTTGGGATATTGGAGTAGTTTTTTCCCCCACTGGAGATCTTTTCCCTTCTGTGCTGAACATGCAGGTCTCCAGTGTCGAGTGCAGGGCGGTGGCTTGGCCACATGGGTTGTGCTGGTGCCCATGGGCAGCTCTTCCTTGGGCTGGAGCATCCCCTGGGAGAGGAGAGGCTCAGGGAGGTACGTAGAAGGACAGGACAGGACAACTGGGAGTGGCTTCCCACTGGAAAAGTGAAGATTTAAATTAGATTTTGGAAAGAAATCCTTCCCTGCGAGGGTGATGAGGAACTGGAATAAATTTCTCAGAGAAGCTGTGGCTGCTCCTGGGTCCCTGGAAGGGTCCAAGGCCAGGTTGGATGGGGCTTGGAGCAACCTTGTCTAGTGGAAGGTGTCCCTGCCCATGGCAGGGCGTGGAACTGGATGGTCTTTAAGGTCCCTTCCAACCCAAACTGTTCTGTTATTCCATAATTTCCAGGGCAGGGTGACAGAAGGAGGTTTGGAGCATTACTGTGAAATATTCAGTTGGAAAAGAGCGATGGAACCACGGAGCAGGAAACTCTTTGTGTTGTGGGAAAGAGGAGCTTTTCTGCTGTTGTTTTTGAATTTTGCACTCCTTTGATTCTGGGGAATGTTCTGTATCTGAGGCTCAGGTTTAGGACATATTAGTCCCCCTTCCTGACCTAAACAGTTGGAATTTCTGTATATATCAGTATATCAGGAGCTGCAAGCCTTGCATGGATGATGATGGGTGAGCTGGGAGAGCGTTGGGAAGGAGGAGGACGAAGGTGATTTTCTTTTCATGGCCCATTTTGCAAACCTCTCTTGCAATTCCCCCCTTTTCCAGCTCCACCGAGGTCGACGACATGATCCGGAAATCCACGAACCTGCTGCTGACCCGGACGCTGAGCAACTGTTTACAGACGGTCATCAAGAGGAGAAACGTGGGGCTGACGGAGGTGGGACGTGGGTTTGGGGTGGTGGGACAAAGGGGGAACAGCCCCAGCTGCCAGAGGGAAGGGATAGATGGGATATTGGGAAGGAATTCCTGGCTGGGAGGGTGGGGAAGCCCTGGCCCAGGTTGGGCAGAGAAGCTGTGGCTGCCCCTGGATCCCTGGAAGTGTCCAAGGCCAGGTTGGAGCAACCTGGTCTAGTGGAAGGTGTCCCTGCCCATGGCAGGGCGTGGAATCAGCAGGATTGACAGTCCCAACCCAAACCATTCCAGGATTCTGGAGCCCCTCTGCTCTGGAGCCAGGCTGGGAGAGCTGGGGGGGTTCCCCTGGAGAAGAGAAGGCTCCAGGGAGAGCTGAGAGCCCCTGGCAGGGCCTGAAGGGGCTCCAGGAGAGCTGGACAGGGGCTGAGGACAAGGGATGGAGGGACAGGACACAGGGAATGGCTTCCCACTTGAAAAGTGAAGATTTAGATTGGATATTGGAAAGAAATATCACCCTGTGAGGGTGGTAAAAAACTAGAATAAATTTCCCAGAGAAGCTGTGGCTGCTCCTGGATCCCTGGAAGGGTCCAAGGCCAGGCTGGACAGGGCTTGGAGCAACCTGGGCTAGTGTAAGGTGTCCCTGCCCATGGCAGGGGGTGAAACTGGCTGGTCTTTAAGGTCCCTTCCAACCCAAACTCTTCTGGTATTCCATGATTTCCAGGGCAGGGTGACAGAAGGGGGTTTGGAGCATTACTGTGAAATATTTGGTTGGAAAAGAGCGATGGAACCACGGAGCAGGAAACTCTTTGTGTTGAGGGAAAAAGGAGCTTTTCTGCTGTTGTTTTCGAATTTTTCACTCCTTTGATTTTGGGGAATGTTCTGTATCTGAATTTAAGTCACAGGAGCTCAGGGAACACAGGGAAAGCCAAGTGGGAACTCTGAGAGGGTGGAGTGGGAGGTAATCCCATTTATAGCTGATGTTAGAGGCCATTTTTGCAGATTGTTACAGCACAAACACAATTTGGGGATTCTCTTTTCATGATCCATGCTTTTTTCCTGTGGAAAATCGGATTTCTGATGAGTTTAATGCACATAAATCAGGGTTCTGTGGGAACATGGGATCCCAGGGCAGATGGAGACGCTGGTGGGACCTTTGTGTGGTTATTAAATATATAGATATTAATAGAGTTTAATTGGCTGAGCTGTAGGAATGTGTCCTGTTCTCTGGACACTGTAAATTCCCTATGGAAATGAGCTTGGGGAGTTTAGGATATGAGATTGGGAAGTTGGGTAGGTGAGTTTTGGGAATTCAGTGCATTTTCAACACTATAAATTTACATCTCTCTCCATATTTTTACTCACTTCCCAAGGTGCTCCTTGCTCTCTCCCAGGGTTCTCTCTCCCATCATTTTTTTTTCCTAATTTGCCTGAAGAAAATCTACCTTGAGCATCTTCATCCCTTCCTTCCCCTTGTCTTTGTGAAACCATCATTTGGCCAAATGGAAGCACAGAGTGTTTTCCTTGGAAAATTCCTCAAATCCTTGGTGATCTTAGAGGTCTTTTCCAACCTTAAGGATTCCCTTAAGAAAAGACCCCCAAGAGGAAGGTCTTGGACAACAAGAAGGTCTTGCTCAACAAGGTCTTACCCTTCCAAATTGAAGTGAAAATCAGAACTTGAAGGAGCCCCCAGAGGGAGCAGGAAAGCTCATAGCAAGTGGTGGAAGAGAATCAGAGCATTCAGAGCTTTCAAAGCTGTGATTTCAAGGTGATCTGGACCATTCTGATGATCAGGGAAGAGGTTTAGGAGGGATTTCAGACAGTTGGAAATGTCTGATTGACTTGGAACTGCAGGAAAATACATCCTGATTGTGTTGGCACAGGGAAACACAGATGAGCACTTGTTTGGAGGCAAAAATTGGAGAATAAAAATTAACCTGAGGAATTCAGGAGCGAGAACACTCTCGGTTACCCCTGTAAGGCATTTAGGTAAAAAACAGGTAAAAAAACCATGGAGTTCAAATAGATGATAATTTGATTTTTTTAAAAATAAAAATGGGACTGAAATCGAAGAAGTGTCGGCTGGAAGGGACCTCTGAGGTGTTACAGAATCCCAGGATATGCTGAGCTGGAAAGGATCCCCAGGGGTCACCCAGTCCAACCCTCAGCCCTGCACAGGCCCAGCCCCAAGGGTCACACCCTGTGCCCCAGAGGATCAGCCAAACGTGTCCTGCACAGCTCAAAGAGCACATGTAAGAGGAGGACAATCCCAGTCCTGCCTTGTCCTGGCCAAGAATGTCTCCACCATCCTGGCTAAGCTGATTTTCCAACCTGTTTTGCTGGTCAGTACCTCACTCCCCTTCTCCAAATAAAAGGACCATGAACACATGAGTGGAGGCGTCTCCTTCCACCCAGCTCAGCCCAGCCAGGATTTCACAGATCCCAGAACATCCTGAGCTGGAAGGGACCCCCAAGGCCCATCCAGCCCAACCCTCAGCCCTGCACAGGCCCAGCCCCAAGAGTCCCCCCCTGTGCCCCAGAGGATCAGCCAAACCCTCCTGGAGCTCTGGCAGCCTTGGGGCTGTGCCCACTGCCCTGGGGAGCCTGGGCAGTGCCCAACCACCCTCTGGGGGAAGAACCTTTCCCTGAGATCCAACCTGAGCCTGCCCTGACACAGCTCCAGCCATTCCCTGGGTGCTGTCCCTGGTCCCCCCAGAGCAGAGCTCAGTCCCTGCCCCTCCTCTGCCCCTGCCCAGGCAGTTGAACTGAGGTCTCCCCTCAGTCTCCTCTTCTCCAGCCTCCCCCTGGGATTGGGATCATCGCTCACTTGGATCGTGCCGGCCGTGGCTTTCTTACCTGACTTTTCCTTTCTCCCAAAGAGAGGTCCCAAAGCTTCTCTGGGCACCCTGTTCCAGTCCTACACCACCTTCCTAATGACTTTGTTGTCCTGATATCCACACTGAACCTCCCTGATGTGACCATCACCCTTCCCATGTCATCCAGCACCACCAAGAGTTGGACTCTGTGATCTTTTGTAGTGTCACTCTAATGTTCCTGTGCCTAAACCACTTAAATCACTGACTAATCCAATCTCATTCACATTTGTGGGTGTTTCAAAACCATTCCTGTAGAGGAGGTGGCTCCAGACGACCACACCACGCTCCAGCAATTAAATTATAATTTAATAATAGTTCTACAGCAATTATAATTAATCCAACATTATGATGCCTTGTGGGTCTGGGAGAGATCTGGTTGCCACCAGCACCCTCCCAAAAGCCAAACCTGGTGGTTTCTTTGTTTTGCCTCGGTGTGATGCTGCTGGGTGTCACTCCAGGTGTGGGTTATTTAGGGTTCATTGGCAGACAGAAGACTTTTTTTTTTGCCTTCTGATTTGTAAGGGCAGGTTTTTTTTGGGAGGCCTGTCGTGCTTGGGCAGGGCTGACACGAGCCCTGAGTGACAGCTGAGCGTAGGAAAGCCATTAGAAATAATCGTCTCCCGTGGTGTCAGTGGCTGTCATGGGAAAGGCTTTCACCCCCAAATTATCTTTTATTTAAGTTTCTGCTGTTGGTAAAGGAGGAGACACTTGGAGTCCTGAGCAAAGCTCGCTGTGTTTGCACAGCGCCAGCTTTTCACGCCAGAATTCCTTGGATTTAACCTCGGATTTAACCTCCCTGGCTTTGTGAGCACCACGGTTGAACCCCCTTTTTTTTTGTTGTTTTTTTTTTCCTTTACAGCTCGTGCAGATTATTATAAACACGACCCATCTGGAGAAATCCTGCAAGTTCCTCGAGGAATTCATCACCAACATCACCAACGTGCTTCCGGAAACCGTGCACACGACGAAGCTCTACGGGACCACCACCTTCAAGGTGAGAAATCCAGGGGCTCCACCTCCAGGAGGAGCTGCTGGTGGGCAGCTGGAGAGCGTGGATTTGGAGTTTTAGGCAGCTGGGCTGAGCCAGAAGATGGTTTGGTCATATTTTGGGAAGTTCGTGCCGTCACTTTTGGGTTCCTTCTCAGCGTTGCTTTTGTCGAGAGCATGAGAGTTTGTAGCCTTGACTTACAGCCCTGATTATCTAAAGGATGATGATGATGATGATGATGATGATAATTATAATAATAATAATCATCATCATCATCATCTGGCTTTTGACCAAAAGCCTGATAATTTATTTATTTTTTAAAATGAATTTTCATTTTTCTGTTTGAGTGCAGTGTGACCCCATGTCTGGCCATGAACTCCTCAACCCCAAAGGAGAACAGACTTCCAGAGTTTTACATTTCTGTACCTTTGCACTCCTTTTAGCAGCATTCCCTAAAAATCAAGGCTGACAGGAACTCCCAGACTTCCCAATCTCAAAATCCTACCCCAGGAGTGTTCACATAGATACTTTATATGGAATCTTGAGGCCATGATGGGTCAAGTGTGTGGTGTTAGAATTGTGTCCCATGGGAACAGCAGGGAATTGGTTGGATGAGCTTTGCCCTTGGGATAACTCAGCAGGAGACTAAGATCTCCTGTCCTCAGGGAAGTCCATTCTGGCATCACCCACCTATTTGGCCTAAAGCTGAGTTTCCTGCCTTATTTTGGCAGGGAGTCTCCTCTGTGGCCCCCTTCACCCTACACCTTTTGGTTGGGTGGGTCTCAACCCTTTTCCATACGGGATGTTCCTCTTCCATCTTCCACTAGATTTGTCCCGAGGTTCCTTCAGAGGCAGAATCCCCCTGGACCCGGTGGCACCTGTCCCACCAGCCTGAGTGCCCTGAGGCTTCAGCAGCCTCCTGGGTGCTCCTTGAGCTTTGGGTTGTGCCACCTTTAGGCCTGAGAGGGAGGATTTGTGGTGTGGAGACCCCACCCCACGCATCGTGTCCCTCGCAGGACGCCCGGCACGCGGCCGAGGAGGAGATCTACACCAACCTCAACCAGAAGATCGACCAGTTCCTGCAGCTGGCAGACTACGACTGGATGGCCCTGGAGCCGGGCAGCAGGGCCAGCGACTACCTGGTGGATCTCATCGGCTTCCTGCGCAGCACCTTCGCCGTGTTCACCCACCTCCCGGTAAGGCACCGCCGCCAACTCCCTTCCTGTTCCTCTCCAGGCATCCCACGGTGTTGTCGGAATTCCGGGTTGCTCAGACTCGATGGAGCGTGGTGGAAACGGGGCGTCGTGCTGTCGGTTCTGACGTAAAAAAAAAAATACTCCAGTTGTAAAGTAACGCATATTTCACGTGTCACCACGAGTTGGGTTTCCTGAGAGTCTCCCCAGTTGTTTGCAGGTCTCTTTACACACAAGTGAGGCACCATCACAGCCCACCGTGCACCAGGAGGGTCATCCTTCACTTCCCACCTGTGTTTTTAGGGAAAGGTTCTTCCCCCAGAGGCTGGTTGGGCACTGCCCAGGCTCCCCAGGGCAGTGGGCACAGCCCCAAGGCTGCCAGAGCTCCAGGAGGGTTTGGCTGATCCTCTGGGGCACAAGGGGGGACTCTTGGGGCTGGGCCTGTGCAGGACTCGATGATCCCTGAGGGCCCCTTCCAGCTCAGCACATTCTGTGATTTTGGCTATTTTAACGTTCAGCTTGATGGCCATCCAGCATTTCTTTTTTTCAAGATATCCACTCTCTGAGTGTCTTATTTGAGCTACAGATACATTTCCAAGTGTTTGTCAAGCCACTGGTGCCTTCCATCAAAATCCTGCTCCGTTGGAAGGCAGCCTGTGTTTCTTTCTTCTCTCTACTGTCTAAAATACCCCCGTGTGTTTATGCTGTTGTTGCCATCAAAAATGTGGTTTGTGTTGCTTTTTGCACTTGGCTGAGTAGTGTCTCGTTGGGTAGGAAAAACAGAATCATCAGGGAGTTTCATTTTTGCTCAAAAAGCTTTTTTTTTCCCCTCTTTAAATAAGATTTGTTCTGAGCTGTCTGGGTATACCCCGAGGAGGATCTGGGATCAGCAGGTATTTTGGAACAGCAAATCCACTGAACTCTGCTTTTAGTTGTTCTAAAAGCAAATTTCAGATCTTTTTTACTGGGCCTGTGATTTATTTGTTGTTCCTGGGTGCCCAGGATTGTGCCCACACTGGGCACACTGGGCATCTTTCATGAGCTTGGGTATAAACAGGAAGAGAAGATTTAACAGTCCCCAGCGGTGGTTTTCTTCATCCTGCTTGTTTGTTCCCTGTCATTCCTCTTCTGGAAGGTTGTTCCAGCCCTCCAGAGCTGTTTTAGGAGGTGTTACAGCCCCAAAGTTGTGCTCATGTCTTTGGCCATCCCAATCCCAACAGGAAGGTCTGAGAGAAGGATGGAGCTGAGGATTTGCTGTGGATAGAAAGGGAAATGGAGGTGGCTTTCCTGGTGTTGTTGAGGAGAAGGGGCTTCCTTGGCTCTGTTATCTCTGGAATAAACTGCTAAATAAGGTGTTGCCTCCTGTACAGAGAGGTTGGAAGGGCTTTTATCCGTTTTTTTGTCCAGGTTTGTTGCCAAAAAGTCCCCTCCCCTGGCATCTGGGCAGCGTGGCTGAGCGTGGCCCAGGTGTGGGGGCCTTCTGGAGCCAGGAGGTGCTTGGAAACGGCTGGAATTCTCCTCAGAAAAAGGGAGATGATGCTCCACAGGGGTGGAGACCACTCCCAGGAATCCTACTGGGAATGCTTAATGGGGTTAGACAGGGAGATTGGTGTCTGCAGTGGAGCGTGGAGCTTGACCAGCAGGACAGATGAGGCCGGGGAGGGAGCCCACGGTGATGGATGAGGTTGGACCTGGAGCGATTTGTCTTCCTTAAATATTAATGTTTCTTTTTGGAGTGAGTCGTGATCTTTGGGGGGTTGGGAGGACACTCATTGCTCTGAAAAGCACCGAGATGGATAGAATCATAGAATCACAGAATCATAGAATCACAGAATCACAGAATCACAGAATCATAGAATCACAGAATCATAGAATCATAGAATCAGAGAATCAGAGAATCAGAGAATCAGCTGGGTTGGAAGGGACCTCCGAGATCATCAAGTCCAACCCTTGATCCAACCCCGCTGTGGTTCCCAGCCCATGGCACTGATGCTACATCCAGTCTCTTCTTAAAAACCTCCAGGGATGAAGAATCCACCACTTCCCTGGGCAGCCCATTCCAATGTCTCACTACCCTCTCTGTAAAGAAATTTTTTCTAATCTCCAACCTAAACCTCCCCTGGCACAGCTGAAGCCCGAGCCCTCTTGTCTTGCTGATGGTTGCCTGGGAAAAGAGACCAACCTCCCCCTGGTTCCCCCCTCCTGTCAGGGAGTTGCAGAGAGTGAGGAGGTCTCCCCTGAGCCTCCTCTTCTCCAGGCTGAACAGCCCCAGCTCCCTCAGCCTCTCCTCATGGGAATTGTGCTCCAGTCCCTTCCCCAGCCTCGTTGCTCTCCTCTGGACCTGCTCCAGGACTTCAGTGTCCTTCCTGAGCTGAGGGCCCAGAACTGGACACAGCACTCCAGGGGTGGCCTCACCAGTGCTGAGTCCAGGGGCAGAATCACTTCCCTGGACCTGTTGGCCACACTGTTCCTGCTCCAGGCCAGGATCCATTGGCCCTCTTGTCCCCCTGGGCACACTCTGGCTCCTGTTCAGCTCCCTGTCCATCCCCACTCCCAGCTCCCTTCCTGCCTGGCTCCTCTCCAGCCCCTCTGTCCCAGCCTGGATCTACCGGGGGTTGTTGTGGTCAAAGTGCAGGCCTCAGCTGAGGAGAAGGCTCCTGGCAGCCCTGGGAGCCGGGGAGGCCCCTCAGGGAGATGCTGCCAAGGGCTGTGGGGAGCTGGGGGTCTCCTCCAAAGCTTTGTAGGAGAGGTGGCTCTGGGAATATTTTATATATATTGGAATTTCTTCCTTCAGAGGAGTGTGGAGATGCCACCACTGCCCGTTGTTGGTGGGTCCCTCCATCCTCTTGCAGGCTGTGGTGGGGGAGAACAAACCAGGAAGAACCAGGGTGGACCTTAAAGGGCCTCCAGATCCTTTAGTATCTCTGGTTCTTCATCCTTTTAGGGTTCAAGGATCTTTTTCCAGTGGCTTAATTAGGAAGACATTGAAATTCCTGCCCTTTGCTGATGAAATGTAGGAAATAAGTTGTGTAGAAACCCCCACGTGTCTAAAGCCAGGCAGGAAAATGATGGAGATGGTTGGGAAAGCACCAAAAATGTGGGATGAGCTTCAGCTGTGAAAGGAGAGAGTGAGAGGGGAGAAGGAACAGTCTGCAGAAAGGGTGAATTATGACTCCAGGAGGATATTTTAGGTTTGCTGGGGAAAAGTGGAGCTGTTTCTATACTGCTCATCCAAATCCAGCCCAAATTATGAGAAGTAGAGCTATTGATAGGATAAAAGATATATTTATTTTATTTTAATTTTACATATTTTTATTTACTTCATTTTACTGTATTTTATTTTATTTTTTATTATCTTATGTATTATTATGTATTTTTATTTACTTTATTTACTTTATTTTATGTATTTTTATGTATTTTATTTACTTTATTTTATGTATTTTTATTTACTTTATTTTACTTTGTTTTATTTTGTTTTATTTTATTTCATTTGACTTTTTTTTTGTATTATATTATATTATATTTTATTTTACTTTCTTAAAATTTCATTTCATTTTATTTCATTTCATTTTTTATAACACACAAATAATAAATCACTGTGGTACTGGGATCTAACAGGAATTGCTTCCCTGCTGGGAATGAATTTTCAACCTGGTGCAGCTCTACAATCCAGATTTTCCAGTATCTCCTGGAAAAAACCAAGTGCCCCATTCCTGGATGAAGAATCCCTGGAGCATCTTCTTCTTCCTTCATGCAGCTCCATCCATCCCTTCCCGTTCCCATCTCCTGGTTTGGAGCTGCCACCACATTCCAGAGCTGATGTTTGGGTACATTCCTGAATTTACACAACTTTTAACAAGTGAAAACTGTTTTCCTGGTATTAGAAGCCGCAGTTTTTTTGGAAGAAAAGAGTCAGGAGCTGAGGAGCATCAGGAGCTGGAATTCCACCCAGAATTCCACCCTCACCTGCTGCTCAAAGAACCCCAACCTGGGCACGTCAGTGGTTTTGGTGTTAAAATTATCCCCCCAAAAAGCTCCATCCTGGGATAGAACCAAGCCCAAAGCCCTGAGCCTGCAGAAATACCCTCCCTGGGATGGGTGGGAGGAATCCCATTGTCCCAGTGGCAGGAAAACCTTCCCGAGGTCAAGGCTCCCACTCACCCAGGGCAGGTCAAGTGGCCTTGGAAAGTCTGCGTGACTCTGTTTTGGAGAGGGGGTGAAGAGGAGCAGAGGTGCTGAGTGAGCTGAAAGGCAACTCCCAGCCAAGATTTGGGTCTTGTGTTTCCCTTTTTGGACGTGTGAATGGCTGAAATTTTCCTGGATTTATTAGGAATCCCAGAAAATAAACCCTGGGATGAGCTCAGTTGGTCGGAACAGGGTACTGATAACACCAGGGGTGGGGGTTCAATCTTTGTGTGGGACATTCACTCAAGAGTTGGACTCTGTGGGTCCCTTCCAATTCTAAAAATTCTGTGATTCTGCAACTGTTGAGGGACCTCTGGAAGCCATGGAATTATTTTGGGAAGGGACCTTTAAAGGTCATCTGGTACAACACCCCATGATAAGCAGGGACATCTTCAACTAGATGAGATCCCTGTGTGGACCATTCCCTTAAGAACTGGACTCTCTGATCCTTGTGGGTCCCTTCCAGGTCAGAATATTCCATGATTCTCTGATTCTCTAATGGTTGAAGGACCTCTGGAGGCCACAGAATAATTTTGGGAAGGGACTTTTAAAGGTCATCTGGTGCAACTCCTCAGAACAAGCAGAGACATCTTCAGTAAGATAGATCCCCTTTTGGGCTGTTCAACTGGGATTTGGACTCTCTGATCCTTGTGGTCCCTTCCAGCTCAGAATATTCCATGATTCTCTGATTCTGTAATGGTTGAAGGACCACTGGAGGCCACAGAATAATTTTGGGAAGGGACTTTAAAAGGTCATCTGGTGCAACTCCTCATAATAAGCAGAGACTGATCAACTAGATCAGATCCCCATATGGACCATTCAGTTGGACTCTGATCCTTGTGGCTCCTTTCCAACTCAGAATATTCCATGATTCTCGTCACATCTGAGGTTGTTCAGAGCCCTGTCCAGCTGACCTTGAATTTTTCCAAGGATGGGGCATCCACCCACCTCTCTGGGCACCCAGGTCACCTGGTTCAAGCAGCAAAAACCACCCATCCCAAAATCCCGGCTCGAGGAGCTGCCTGAAGAGTCTCCTCTTCCTCTGGAGTTCAAGCAGGAACTGCCATCCCTAATTTTTCCTTTAGAGCATCAAGAGTAGACCTTGTGGGAGATGATGAGAACCACTAAGATGTTGGGAATTCCTGGAATTCATTTGCATTTTGCAGCGTTGCTCCGGGACGGTGCCGGGCACGTCGGTGGGTACAGCGTGTGCTGGGGGGATGGGGGCAGGAAAAGTTCACGGTGAAGTTCCAGGGGTTTTGGGATGCATTCCAGGGCTGCATGGAATTGTCATGGTGGTTTAGAGCCACAATTTGAAAATGCTCCTCTAAGTGCCCGAAACAGTCTCAAAGCAAATAAAAACGCTGATGGAAATCAAAGCATAATTAACATTTTGGCTTTCCAGGCCGACCTCTTCCTGAGTTAACCAGGGGAGAGTCAGTTACTGCTGCTGTGGAGCTTTATTAATATGGGATGCTCGGGGCTCCTTTAAAAGAAAATACTCGTTTTTTTTAAAGGGGAGAAAAAAAAAAATTGAGTTAAAAAACCCCCAAGTATTTTAGGAGAAAGAGGGGAAAAAAAAAAAAAAAAGGTGGTTTCTGGTTTTCAGCGAGCTCAGGGCCACGGCCTCCAAAAATGAACATTTCCAGCCTGATGCTTTGAAAAGAATGACTGAAAAAGCCCTTTGTCTTTGATGGCTGATTGTTGTTTTTATTTCTTGTTAGACAAGTTAATGTAAATCGCATTGACAGGGCTACTCCAAACACACTGATTTGTTGACATTAAGCTCCTCAGAGATGGAGGGTTGTGTCAACACCTCCCGGGAACTGTCAGGTTAACAAAGCAAGGATGTTTTCCTGGGGGAGGGGAGCGAGGCTGAGGGAAAGGGGGGGGGCGAGGGGGGTGTTTTGTTTTTATTTTAAGTTTCCTTTAATCCTCTGTTAGTCTTGTATCTCGATAACCTCCTTTGGAAGGTAATCAGGGCAGGTCAAGAGGTGATGCTGACCCGGGAAGGGGAAGCAATCTTTCAGCGATCGACCGAGCTCCAACCTCTGCCGTCCGGAGCAGTTCAGTGTGAACTCTCCAAAGGCCTTTTTTTCTTTTTTTCTCCCCTTTCTTTCCCCCCCCCCCCCCCATATTTTTTTTCCCCTTTTCTGCTTATTTTTGCCAGATGGCAGGCACAGATTTCAGCTGGAGCCACGAGTTTTTTCGCCTTCTCTTGGCACCTCTTCCCCGCTCGCGAGCGAACGCGCCGACCCCGGCAGCTCTCTTGCCCTGGTAGAAAGAGCTCTGCGAGTGTTTATTTTCTTTTTCAACAGAACGATTACCTATGTTTTTATTTTAAAAAGTCAAATCCCTCTGTAATATTTATAAGCCCGGGCACCGTGTGTGGAGGTGAAATGCCTTGAACTTTGCACCAACCGCAGCCTCGACCACGTTGGGAGGGACCCAAGTGGAAAATAACCGTCATGAAAACGTGGTGTGAGCACCAAAGTCACCTTCTTTGGGTTTGCACAAGTCCTGGCTGCGCTTAAATAAGGTCCCTTTGCCCTTGGAAGGGCTGAACAAGTTTTTATGGAGCTGATCCCAGCTGTCGCTCACTAGGGTTTGACATCCATCACTTCCAGGTGGGAGAGCCAAGGCACGGGAATGTTGGCTTGCAGGGAATGCAGGAAGGCTGGAGAAGGGCCTTTGGACAGGGGATGGACTGGCAGGTCACAGGGAATGGCTTCCCACTGCCAGAGAGCAGGGATAGATGGAATATTGGGAAGGAACTGCTGATTGGGAGGGTGGTGAGACCCTGGCACAGGTTGCCCAGAGAAGCTGTGGATGTCAAGTGTCCAAGGCCAGGTTGGTCAGGACTTGGAGCAACCTGGGCTAGTGGAAGGTGTCCCTGCCCATGGCAGGGGGTGTAACCAGATGGTCCTTCAGATCCCTCCTAACCCAAACCATTCCATGATTCCATGATACTTAAAACTACTCCTGTGGTCCTTTATTTTCCTCCTCACCCTCCTCAAACCAGGTCCAATGGACCCGTATTTTGCTTTCTTAACAACTTTGCCAACCGGTGCTACAAAGGGACCTAAAAAATGACCACTGTGAACCTTTCTGCCTTTCTCCTGTTGCTTTGCTTCTCTTCTACCTTTGACTTTGACCTCCCTGTGTTGTCCTCTGTAGGGGGAGGTAGATGCCCACTCTACCATGTCGGTGAGTACAAGGCTTGCGTGTCGTGCGCGTCTGGTCTGCTCTGCTCTCGCCTCCGGTGTCGGGAGGGGGGGAGTTGAACCAGAAAAGGTCCTTCATCACAGAAAAGAGGAAAGGAAAAGAGTGATTAAAAGTTTAAATCAATAGGATTAATGATTGTGTGATCCTGTGATAAAGAAGAGACCAAGGGGAGGGGTTTCCTGCCCAAGGGGTGGCCCACAAATGTGTTGTCGCAGTGGCATCGCTAAATTGCTGATTTTAGAACATTTAAATGGCTCCTTTTAGCCCCTTAAATTTGCAGGGGATTAGGGGAAATTTCTGTTATTATAGGGAAAGCGTGATGGGACCTTCACCCTCTGCTTGCAAGTGAAAAGATGTTTGTAAAATCCCACCTGTATTCTGTGCAGAGAAATCCTCCCTGGGAATTCCAGCCTGATGTTCTTCCTGGTTTAAGTGCTCCAACCTGGAGCTTGGGGCACTAAGCCTTCCCTTGGACTGGAGTGCAAGGACAGGGCTTGGAGCAACCTGGGCTAGTGGAAGGTGTCCCTGCCCATGGCAGGGGGGTGGAACTAAATGATCTTTAAGGCCCCCTTCCACCCCAAACCATTCCATAATTCTATGATTTTATCCCAAAACCACTGTGAATCCTTGACCTTTACTCCCTCCTTGTGTGGGTCAGGGCAGTCAGCACTAAAAAAAAAGTGAAGGAGACCTTTAGGACCAACCTTCTGGTTCAACAACCCCCTGTAATCGTCATTTCTGCTTGTTCCATGTGCGGGAGGAAAATCCTCGCGGCATTTCCACGGATAGATCGCAAACAAAGTGCTCCTGAGCCACCTTGTTTCCTCTATTCCCATGGCTGCAAACCGAGGCACGTGTGAGCAAAGCCTGCCTTGGATTTTAGTCGGTGTGAGATGAGCCTCAATCCCAGCTTCTGCTTCCCAGCCTTTAACCCCTGCTCTCCATTGGAACCGCCTTGGAAACATTGATATTCCACACCACAGCTGGATGCTTGTCCCCCTTTTTCCTGGAAACTAAGCCTGGAGCGTTTGCAGGCTCTGGGCACCCGGGGGTTTCTAAGTCAACATCGAGGGCTCAAATCAACACCAGCTTCTGGGAAGAAAGAGCCTTGTTAAAGCAGTTTGGGGCCGGCTCCCATCAAAGCTGGGAGGGTTGGAGCCAGGGAACAGGCAGGGATGCTCCAGGAATCCCCTGTGGTGAGGCTGATGGGTCAGGAGTTCCCAGGATCCCCCTTTTAACCCCCTCCAAAAACCCCGACCCTGCTCTCTCGCCCACCAGGACCTCTGCCCTGCAGAGCTCCCACATCACCCTTCCATCCCAGTCTCACCCCTTCCCAACCCCAGCTCCTTCCCTCTCCTCCCCTCCACACTTTGGGGTGCCCCCCCCAATGTCCATGTTCCCCTCCAAGCCCTATGACCCCCCAAAACCGAGGTCTTTCCACCCTCCCCATCTCCTCCTCCAGCCTCTCATCCCCACCCCTCACCCCGGGGCCGCCCCTTCCTCCCCTCCCCTGGCACTTTGGGGAGCCCCCAAGTGCCCTTTGACCTCCCACCCCTCCAATTCAGGATGCCCCCCCAAATCCTCGATCCCCTGAGCCCCATAGACCCTATGGACCCCATAGGCCTTATACACCCCATATACCCCATAGACCTCACAGGCTTCACTAGCCCTAAAGGCCCCATAGGCCTCACTAACCCTATAGGCCCCATGGACCTTATAGACCCCACACACTCCATAGGCCCCATATACCCCACAGGCTGCCCCATAGGCTTCTCTAGCCCTAAAGGCCCCATAGGCCCCCTAGGCTTTATAGACCCCATACACCCTATAGGCCTCACTAGCCCCATAGACCCCATAGACCCCATACACCCTACAGGCCCCATAGGCTTCACTAGCCCTAAAGACCGCATACACCCCATAGGCCTCGCTAACCCCATAGACCTTATACATCCCATAGTCCTTATAGACCGAGAGATGTATAAGGACTATACACCCCCTAGGCCTTATTGACCCTATGTACCCCATAGGCCCCATTGTCTTCACTAGCCCCATAGGCCCCAATAAGCCTCATATTGGCTTCACTAGCCCCACAGGCCCCATAGACCTCACTAGCCCCATAGGCCACATGTACCCCATAAGCCCCCTAGGCTTCACTAGCCTTAAAGGCCCCATAGGCCTCACTAGCCCTATAGGGAGGGGGGCCCATGGGCCTTATAGACCCCATGCACCCCATAGGCCCCATAAACCCCATATATCGCACAGGCCCCATAGGCTTCACTAACCCTAAAGGCCCCATAGGCCCCATAGGCCTTATAGACCCCATACACCCTATAGGCCTCACTAGCCCCATAGACCCCATAGATCCCATATGCCCCATAGACCCCACAGACCCCATATGCCCCATAGACCCCATAGACCCCACAGGCCCTAAAAACCTCACGGGCTCAACAGGTTGGGCTGAAAAGGGTCGTCAACCCCCTCCCAGGACCCCGAATTGGGGGTGAAAAGATTCCCTGACTTTCCAGGAGCGGTGTTGGGTGTCACCCACCCTCCGTGGTTGTCCTCGGGGCGCAGCCTCCGAGGGAGAGACTCAAAGAGCTCTCCCGCCTCTGGCTTTTCCAGAATTCCAGCCATTTCGAAGCCAGATGTATTTATTCCTTTAATTGAATCCAGTGCCTAGACAGCTCTGGAGTCAGCTTCCTACAGCGAGGGGGGCTTTGCTTTCATTAAGGTAAATCAATGGAAAATAATACCTGGAGCTCCCCTGGAAAGGGTCAGGGATGGAGTAATCCCGTTACATGGCGGGATTTTGCCGGGCTGCTCTTAGTTGGGTTTGTTCTTTAGTGCCACAGAGTCTTAATTTTCCTCGTCACCCTCCTAATTTTCAGTCCTTTTAGGTAGCTGGGATTAATTGGTGGGAGTAAATCGCCGATCTGCATGTCTGCAAGAGGTGGAAAACTAAAAACTGGATCGCACAAAGCAGCAGGACGAGGGAAGGATTATAAAGGTTTAACGTGGGAAGGAGTCGTGGCCGATCCTGGAAGTTTCTTGGTGTTGTAGGTACAGATGTACGTTAAAAAAAAGTGAATTTCCTAGATGTGGACATGGACAGGGCACGAGCAGCATCCCAAATCCTCCCCGGATGGTCCTCGGAGGGTTTCCTCTGCTCTCCAGAGGGGATCCAAGTCTTTTAAGGGGTGACTCTCCTTGAAAGTTGGGCAAAATTCCCTTAAAACACAGGTGCTTTGAGGGGGAGAAGATGGACTGGAGCAGGGCTTTCCTGGTGTTCTCAAGTGCCTCCAAAATCCCAAATGCTTACCAAAACGAAGGGGTGGGAATGAGAACTGGTGGTTGCTTTAAGGCAAAGAGCAGAGCGTTCAAATCCCATGGATTTAGCGGGGTTGGCTGGGGGAACGCTGACCTCTGATTAACCCGGGAGCGCCGCTTAAGCTGAGTCTGGGTAAGCCAAGTTATCCTGTAATTACATGGTTTCTTGTCTGCTTTCAGCACTTGGAAAATTAATTGAAGCTCAAATGCCCAGTCCCATAAATCCTTGAAACCAGGGTGTTCACGCTTCCCTGGGCATTGCTTCCCTCTGTGGAGTCACCTTGGCACGTTTGGCTTGGATTTTTAGTTCCCAAACTTGGATTTTTTTAAGCTGTTTGACGCTTATTTTTTTTATACCCCTCCATCCACAGAGAAGGAGATGTTGTGGGATGGGGGATTTGGCAAAAATCCATCCTTTGGAGTAAGGAATCCAAATATTCCCTCTCCTTCCTCGGCCTGTACCTTCCAAAAATCCTACCCGAAGGTAAAGTTTGGGTTAGTTTGGGGGTTTTTTATGCTTTGGGGAATTTAAGTGAAATAATAGACTTTCTGCTTTCCTCTGGTTTCATCCACTGTCTGTTCTGAGGCTCTTAAGTTGGGAATGTTCAAAGAGAATGTCAATGAACAGCAAATCTTCTTCCAAACCCTCTGCTACCTTCCTTAAAATATCCATGGGAGGAGAACCCCCAGCCTGGGAGGAGACCCCCCTGCCCTAGAGGAGCCCTAATTCAAGTGCAGTGTCCTCTGGGGTCCCCGTGCAGGGATCACTTGGAATGAGGGTTCATGGAGCAGAGTTGGGTGCTCGGGATCGTCGTTCGGAGCCGACAGCAGCGTGGGCGTGGTTGAGTGTCATTGGCATGGTTGAAGGACACCAAATCCACCATCACAGGTGTCTTTCCACAGAGCTATGTTTTCCCTGGATATTTCAGCCTTGGTTGGATGTAATAGCAACAGAGGAAAAGCCTTGAAAAGAGCAAATCCTTATGGATTTCTCGTGGTCTCCGGGGTCCGTCTCCGCTGTGTTTCAGGAAGGGCCCTAAACAAGGAGAACCTGAGGGGTTAATTAAAAACCAAAGTATCACTGATTCCTACAGCTTTCCCCATCCACCACCTCTCTGTTTCTTCCATCTTCTCCCTGGTTTTTAAAGCATAACACCTAAAGATTGAAAATCCAACACGTGATTTAGTTTTTGGGAAAAGGTCGAAGGTTCTGACGCCGCTTGTGTTGGTCACTCATGGATCGGGTCTGCTTGGAACGTGGAAAATCTGCTGGATGGAGTTTGATGGCTCACGGAGTGGGTGGTTTGGGTTTTTTTGGGGTTTTTTTGGTGTTTGGAGCTCATCCTTTTCTCCAGTCTGCTCCACATCTGGCCCTTAAGCCGCGTGCTGGTTGCGTTTCCCCCCCGGCATCCGTACGTCACACCGACGTTCCCTCGGCATCCCAGCCAGCAGGAATCTGCGTAAATCGGGAATCTGGAGCATCCCTGTGTGTGTGAAGGGTGAGGAACCCCCGGTGTCAGCGTCCCGGGGGACGGGTACCGCGCTCCAAGCCTGGGGATCCTTCCCCTTTTCTACAACGTCAAATTATAATTATAAAATTATTCGAGAAAGATGATCCCATTCCCTCTCTTTCAAGTCTTCCTGCTGCCATGGTTGGCAGATGCTTTGCCCCGATAAATCAGCTGAAAGAAACGTGGCTCTCGCCTCTTCCTACGTTGGGGAGGGGGGGGAAATAATAATATAAAAAAAAAATAAATCTGTGTTTAATCAACTTTTTGTTTCCAAAATGGCAGCTGCTTTGTATTTAATGGAAAATCAAGGCTCTTCCCAATGGAAAGAATGTTATTCCCAAAGCGAAGACAAAAGAAAATAAAAGCCACAAAAGAGGAGGATGAAATATGTCCATTTTTTTTTGTGTGTGTGTCTCGCTCGTTCCAGTTCGGAGCCGCGCGCTCCGATCACGGTCGGGCCACGGGTCTGCTTTGCATCAAGGGACTGGGAAAGTCCCGGATCGTGGACACAGGGACCAGGAAAGAGCCTTGATTTGCTTTGAGAAACACAAATAGGACCCCGAAAAGTGAGGGTTGCTTCGTGTTTCTTGCGTCTGTTTTGGCCTCAGGCTGGAAGAGGGTGGATTTCGATGGATATTGGGAAGGGATTTGGATAAGGGTCTAGAGGGACAGGACAAGGGGGAATGGCTTCCCACTGGAAAAGGGAGATTTGGGTGGGATATTGGGAAGGAATTCCTGGCTGGGAGGGTGGGGAGGCCCTGGCCCAGGTTGCCCAGAGAAGCTGTGGCTGCCCCTGGATCTCTGGAAGTGTCCAAGGTTGGAGCAAGCTGGGCTCATGGAAGGTGTCCCTGACCATGACAGGGGGTGGGAACTGGGTGATCTTTAAGGTCCCTTCCAACCCAAACCATTCCATGATTCTGTGGAATCGTGGAATCACTGAGGTTGGAAAAACCCTCTGAGATCATCAGTCCAACCATTCCCCAGCACTGCCAAGGCCACCACTGACCCGTGTCCCCAACTGCCACATCCACATGACTTTAAATTCCTGCAGAGATGAGGACACCACTACTGTCCTGGGCAGCCCCTTCCAAAGTCTGACTGCACGTTCCATGAAGAAATTTTCCCCAATATCCAACCTAAACCTCCCCTGGTGCAACTTGAGGCTCTTTCCCCTCGTCCTGTCACTTGTTCCTTGGGAGAAGAGACCAATCCCCTGGCTCCCTGTCCTTCCTTGGTCTGCTGCTCGTGTTTTCCTGCAGTGTTTGCTCGGGAACACATGGAAATGTTGGAAAATTAATATTTAGTTCCAGGGAAAGGCTACCAACAGGACCCTGGTTGGAGCAACCTGGGCTCGTGGAAGGTGTCCCTGCCCATGACAGGGGGTCAAAACTGGGTGATCTTTAAGGGATCCCTGGATCCCTGGAGCAGCAGGATCCCTGTTACTCCTGGTGGGAGCGTTGGGATCAGGTGGTTACATGATTAATGAGCCTGCAGTTAAATCCAGTGGCTCCCAAGGATAAAGCCTCTAATTTCTAGTTTCTCAAGGCATAATGCTGTCCTATCCCTAACTTTCCTGTGTCTGGTGTGAAGCTTCTTCCAGCAATCTCTGGAGCATCCCAAGAGACCAGACAGCACTGGGTGCTCCAACACAGGGACTGTCCAGCCTTGCACACAACTTTCTCTACTCTAGACTCTTAAACCCCACAGAATTAAAAATATCCTGCCCTGCCTCGGGATTCTGTGCAAGGAAAAAAGACACAGATCATGAAATCTTCCTTTTCTCTGGGCTTTTTTTTTTTGCTTATGTCCATGTGTAAAATACCCCCCTCAGCAGCTTCCCAGCTTTGCTACAAACCCTGGAGCTCCAACGAGGGGTCTCTGCCCGGTTGGGTGTTTGTGTGGCTCCAAAAGGGTTCAAAGGAATGATCCTGTGCTCGGTGGTGACAGCTGCATCCCAAGGGACTTCCCTTCTCCACCCCCTGCCCTTCCTCCTGTTTATTTATTTTCCTATTAAAAAAAAAAAAAAGAAAGAAAGAAATAATAAAGTAGCTGTGGCTTGTTGACTGTGACAACACAGTCCGAGAGGGAAAAAATCCTGTGTTCCTGAGCACAACCTTGTCCCAGAGCCTCTGGTATCCTGGATCCCACAATTTTAGGTGGTTACAAACTCCCTGAGTTGTGCTTTGGGGTGTAGTTGCTCCTATTTTAAGTAGGTGCAGTTCATAGGTCCAGGATTCCTTGATGTAGGAAAAACCTTTCCGTGGGGCTGGCGACTCCCCAAATTGTTATGAAAAACCTCCAAAAAAACCTCCAAATTGAATAAACCAACATTATATATTTTTGAAAAAGCCACTTTCAGCTCTGTCTGCAGGAGCTGGTTGTGACCATCACCCCTGATGTGATTTCCCCTCTGCCTCGAGCTCCCACCAGCTCCAGCCAAAACAGCCTCCAGCCGTTGACCTCGGGCACCTTGGACACAGCCAGGGGTTTTTTCCTCTTTTCTTGGAATGTGAGGGGGGGTTTTGTAGCGGGCTGGTTTATTTTCTGTGGTGCTGGACAATTGCCGTGTTTGCTTTTTTATTCCTCCTCCCGCCTTTCCCTTTTTTTATCTGCTCTGCTCCTGTTGGGAGCTCCCTTTGCCGTGTGCTGGTCGTGCTGCAGAATCCGGGGCAGCCTGTTTTCCCTTTAATCCCCCAAAAATAGCAGAGAAGTGGTAAATGTTTACTCCTGGCAGTGACACCCCGTGGATTTTTTTTTTTTTTTTTTAAATACCTCTGGAAAGGAGCCACTAAAATGTGGGCTCATGCTCAGCTTTCCCTGGATTCTGAAAGCCATCCCATTCCAGACAAGGGATGGTGGCCTTCCAGGTTGGTTGGAGCTGCTCTTTGGGCTCTTCAGCTTTCTGGGGCTTTGCAGGAGGCAAATTCCACTTGGGATTGTGTTTGTTGGCCCTGCTGCTCTTTGTAGGTTTTCCGTGGTGAACCTGAGGTGTCTCGGTGCTGGGAGGTTGTCTCTGGAACCAGTGATGGTGTGATTGGGATGGTCAAAGTCAGCAGAGGTCCAAAATTCCCAGTTTCACTCAGAAAACAGGAAAAATTGTCTTCAACCTGGTGATTTTCCTGTGGCACCAAAGCTTCTTCCATAGATCCCACAACCTGCCTTGCTCCCAGCCCAGGGAACCAGGATCATCCTACCCAGAACATGGATCCTCCTCCTAAACCACAAACTCTGGGTCATCAGGTCACTTTCTGGCACGGCAGGTCCTGAGGGGAAATGCTGAGGAGCATCCCATGGGTCCAAGGTGAGGAGAATCCCAGAGGTGCAAGGCTGAGGAGCATCCCTGGAGTCCAAGCTGAGGAACATCCTGTGAGTCTAAAGCTGAGGATCATCCAGGGGTCCAAAGCTGAGGAATGTCCAGGGGTCCAAGGCTGAGGAACATCCCACAGGTCCAAGGCTGAGGAATGTCCAGGGGTCCAAGGCTGAGGAGACACATCCAAGGCTGAGGAGCATCCCATGGGTCCAAAGCTGAGGAGCATCCCAGGATCCAAGACTGAAGAGCATCCAGGGGTCCAAAGCTGAGGAACATCCAGAGTTTCAAAGCTGAGGAGCATCTCAGGGGTCCAAAGCTGGGAAAAATCCCATTGGTCCAATGCTCAGAAGCATCCAGGGGTCCAAGGCTGAGGAACATCCCAAGGGTCCAAGGCTGAGGATTATCCCATGAGTCCAAGGCTGAGGATCATCCCTTTCCCCAGCAGGCATTGCTCTGTGCTCAGGAGCCCTGACCCACAAACGTTGCTCATGGCCAACCTTCCCTTGTTGACTGGAAGGTTTTCTCCTTCTTTTCCTTGGCAAATTCCAAAAAACCACGTGAACGTCGACTTGTAACTTGGCGCCAGTTGCCTTTTCCAAGTCCATAAATCCACACAATGGCCTCAGTGTTCAGCTCCTGGGATGACTTCATGGAGCCAGAGGTGGAATATGGAGCTTGGCAGTGGCTGAAATGGGTGACTGTTGATGTTCACACATCACTCACCTCTGGTGTCCCACATGGGTCGAGTCTAACACAGAGTTAAGCTCAGCCTGGAGCACATTCCCTGCTAGAAACCAGGGACTTGTCTCCTCTTATCCTCTTTCCATAACACAATTTGGGCAGGAAAAGGGCACTTCTTCCTCTTAATAAGGGCGCTAAAGCCAAAAAAAATAGAATTAATTGATTAAGAGTTGCTCTCTTGATACTTGCCCTGGTGACCAAAGTGGTCATTGATGGCAACTGAGCTCCAGCCTTCAGATGGGACATCTTTGGAGACCACCCTGTTTGAGGTGGCACTGACCCACCCACCAGGCTTGGTATCCTTGACCATCTGACCTGCTTGGGGCTCTCACTTGTCCCTTTGTCCTGGAGACACATCTATTTGCAAGTTGTTGAGTGCAGACCCACAGCTTTTGGCTTGGGGTTTTTTTTGGAGATTTTTTAATGTGGTTTTGTGTGTTTGGTGTTGTTTTTGGTTTTTTTTTTTTTTTTAGCTAAAACAAAGCCGAAAAACCCCGAAACAAACCAGAAAAAAAAAAAGGAAGCAACGAAAAACCTCCACAAAAAAAAAAAAAAAACAACCCTCTTTGTCCAATTGAAAATGGGTTTCTGGGCACTTAATGAGGGGTTTATTTCTTAAGTAAACCTCTTAAAAACATTCATAAATGTACTTGTTGTACCTTTGGGTTGACTGGTTGGGTAGTGTTAATGTATCGGGGTGATGCTTTGGGGGTTTTTTTTGCCATTTTAAGTGATTGCAGAAGAGTTGGTTTTTAAAAAAAAAAGGCAAATCAAGATGACACAGAGAAACCAAATTTCCACTCAGGAGTTACCAGAGTTGATTTGCTGGATTTGCCCACGGATCTGGGGCTGTGGTGTGGGCAGCAGGAGGATCCAGAGGCGTCTGGAGCAGGAGATGAGACGTGGGAGGTTCTGCAGAGACTGAGGTGCCCCCACGGGAAGGATCCACTGGGATTCCTCTGGGGTTGGTGCCACCCAACAATTCCTCCTTATTGCACCGTCACCTTTCCATCTCCTGCATAATCCCCCCTTCCAGTGTTGCCTTAGGAATTGGGAAAGTCAGCAAAGCCAGTGTTGGAATTCTTGGGGCAACTTGGTGTGTTTATAGAAAAGTGGACATTTATATTGATGAATTTGCATTTTTGTGGCCTGCTTTTGTGCAAGAAAAGGAAATTTTTGTTGGTAGCAAAAAAAAAAAGAAAAATAATTGGAAATTCTGAGCCCGTTTGAGGCCTGTCCGGCTCTGTTTTCCACGGAAATGCCGCGGTAATTCCTTGAGGAGTTGGTGGAAGGGCTCCCCCTGCTACAGCAGGACTTGTGTTGGCATTTCAGTGACCACATTCAACCTGATTGTGGGGAAAAGCAGGAGGCACCAACAGGTTCCTCCTCCTCTGTTACCCAGAGAAGTTGTGGCTGCCCCTGGATCCCTGGAAGTGTCCAAGGCCAGGCTCTGCTTGGCATCAGGGAACTCGGGAAGTCTCCGAGGGTGGACACGACGACCGGGAGAGAGCCTTGATTTACTTTGGGAAAGACAAATAGGATTCCCAAAATATTTGGGCTACTTCATGTTTTTTGTGTCCATTTTGGCTTCAAGCTGGACGAGGGTGGTTTTAGGTGGATATTGGGAAGGAATTCCTGGCTGGAAGGGTGGGGAGGCCCTGGCCCAGGTTGGGCAGAGAAGCTGTGGCTGCCCCTGGATCCCTGGAAGTGTCCAAGGCCAGGTTGGAGCAACCTGGGCTAGTGGAAGGTGTCCCTGCCCATGGCAGGGGGTGGAATGAGATGATCTTTAAGGTGTTTTCCAGCCAAACCATTTCATGATTCCATGAGAGCCAGAGGTGCTCCTGCAGAGTGCTGGAATGGAGCCACGAGGTGGGAAGTGGCAGCTTATTCCTGATTGCACGTTAAGATTAATGGATGTTTATTTTAACAACCCTTCCATTTCAGTAGCTTTTAATGAGTCCTTTGATAGCAAGTCCCTTAATTAACAAGGCAGCCTTTCGGCGTTTCCTCTCCCTAATTGGGAACAGATTGGCTGTTTTCAAACAAATCCCGGGAGCAGGGCCGGCTCCAGACCTTCCCTGTGGTCCATCCCATCCTCCTGGGAATCCAGGGGCTTCCAGCTGCTGCCCAAGGATCAAATATAGATGAAAGCAGATGATTCAGGGGGGATCTCCTCAGGGATGATTCGCTTGGTGGGCCCCATGGCGGGTGGTCCATGGGGGGTAGCCCATGGACATTGGCATTGGAAGGGGCTGCCCAGGGAGGTTTGGAGTCCCCAGCCCTGGAGATGTCCAAGGAAGGCCTGACCATGGCACTCAGTGCTCTGGGCTGGGGGACAAGGTGGGCATCAGACACAGGGGGGATTTGATGGTCTGGGAAATCTTTTCGAAGCTCAATGATTTTATGGTGATGTGCTCTGGGAGGTGCCCCTCGGTTGCACCTCTGGGAGAGCTGCTGATGTTTGGCTCTTCCCTTTCTTCCCAAGGCCACAAAGAAGTTTTCTGGATGTCTGTGCCCAGAGGAAGCCTTGGGAGGGCAGGGAGGGCACTGTCACCCTGAGGGGTGTCGTGGGAACACCAGCAGCAAAGAGGTGCCATTGAAAGCCATGGATGGAGGGGTTCCGTGACAGAAATGTGGTTACAAACTGATTGGAGTCTCAAAACAAACCATAATCCTAAATTAAAAACCAAACCTAACCCTAAATCCATGGATTTTGCTTTGATAATACGTTCAGAATTCCTCTGTTTGAACTGAAGGTCAGACCAAGCAGGTGCTTGGGTGTCTTGGCCATTGAGATCCATCAACTTTCACCCCTGACCCCCCTGCAAATCCAGGTCATTTTTAATGGCATTTGCAGAGGTTTTAAATAAATGAGTGACCCCCTCAGTGCTGTCTCTGGAATTGCTGTGAGGGATTTGAAGCTCTCTGTTTTTCTGTCAAGTTAAGGAGTGTTTGGATGATCCCCTGGGGCACATGGGGTGACTCTTGGGGATGGGCCTATGCAGGGCCTGGAGTTGGACTGGAT
The DNA here is from genome assembly GCF_003945725.1 of Corapipo altera. NCBI lineage: Eukaryota > Metazoa > Chordata > Aves > Passeriformes > Pipridae > Corapipo > Corapipo altera. Next base: position 3,873,551 of record NW_020884936.1, read on the forward strand.
GATCTTGGTGGGTCCCTTCCAGCTCAGTATATTCTGGGATTCTGTAAAGTTGAAAAATGAGCAGCGATTGGTGACTTTGAGGTGTTTGTTTCCCTGTTTTCTGCAGAGACTTCAAGTTGTGCTTGCAATTCCTCCTCCTTTCCCTCCCTCTCCAAATCTTATCTTGGATTTTAGGCAAATTGTTCCTGTGCTGGAGGGACCACAGTGTTCAGTCAAGTTGTTTCTGAAATGCAGACAGGGAGGGAGCTGGTTTGGAGCCAGGCTGGGACCGGGGTCAGGATGTAAATCTGTGATTGAGGGGACACTTCACTGGGGTCTGCAACATCCTTGTGAGGAGCAGAGGAGGGGCAGGACTGAGCTCTGCTCTGGGGGGACCAAGGACAGCACCCAGGGAATGGTTGGAGCTGTACCAGGGGAGGTTAAATTGGATTTTAGGGAAAGGTTCTTCCCCCAGAGGCTGGTTGGGCACTGTCCAGGCTCCCCAGGGTAGTGGGCACAGCCCCAAGGCTACCAGAGCTCCAGGAGGGTTTGGCTGATCCTCTGGGGCACAGGGGGGGACTCTTGGGGCTGGGCCTGTACAGGGCTGAGGGTTGGACTGGGTGATCCCTGTGGGTCCCTTCCAGCTCAGCACATTCTGGGATTCTGTGACAGACCAGTTGTTCCTGGGCTGGAGGCACCACACTGTTCCACTGAGTTGTTTCAGCGCCCCAGGGATGGAGCTGGTTTGCAGCCACATCAGGGAGCAGGATCAGGATGGAACTCCCTGATTGCTCAGGGCTGGCACAGGGAGAGCCTTTGGGAGTGCCCCCGTTCCGCCACAAGCTCCCAAAAAAACCATCAGGGTGATTGACACGAGGTCGGAGCCCTCCCGGCTGAGCACGGCGGCTCCTCTGAGCCCGGGCTTTCCGAGGAGCTCCGACAGCCGGGATGACATTGGAGGGATCCTGCTCCTGCTCCACCTCTGTCCCAAGGCACATATCCTGACACCACCACCCTGGGTGGGGCAGTTAATGATTTTGGGAGGGGGGTGAGGCTGCTGGAAAGCACGTCCATCACCCGCTCGGCTCCGCGTGTCCCCGTGAGGGGCGGGCGAGGCCGTGCTCTGCCAGCTGAAAAATGAACCAGAGGGGGGGAAAAAAACCAGCACTCTGAAGTGAAAATCCATCCTAAATAAGTTCCAAAGAGCCAACATGTTGTGATGTGAGGATGTGCTTGATTCCTGCCAGCTCAAGCCATTCCAGGTGGGAATACAAACAACTCACGACAGCAGCTTATTAGCGGTGATATATCAGTGTCCGGGTGCTGGTTTGTCTCCTGTCAACAGCAGCTGCTTATCAAGCACATTTCCCACTCTATTTCTGGGGAAAAAAAGTCTAAAATTGATGTTCAGAAGGCTCTGCTGATTTTATCAGGAGCTGCTTTAAGTGGGCACTGGTTGTGTCGAGCACGGGGATGAGGCAGGAAAGGATTGGGTTCAGCCTTATTTATAAGGAGGGAGAACCATAAATTCTGGGAAGGGTTTTAAATCTTGGTGCCCAGGGCAGGAGATGCTGGTCATCCCTGGTGGTGCTTTCCTTTCTCTAAGCAGACATTTAACACAGTGATTGAAAGCCCTGTGGCATCTCCAAGGTCTCTGATAGTAAATATAAGGAAAAATGGATTAATGCTTAAAAAGGGGGGGAAAAATACCTTTATATACTTTTGCCTTTCATCCAGAAATATTGGATTTAAACTGTCAGGCATCTCTGTGTTCTTTAAGAGGAAACACTGAGGTTTTTTTTAAAGAAGAAAGACTTTTAGGTGTTTAAACCTTAAGAATAATAGAAAACAAAGGTCATGTTCTCAGTTGGCCCGAGAAGATTCAGCTTCCAGGTTTTCAAAGGTGAAATATAGATTTTCACCTTCAAAAAGTTTTGGGCCTGAGCAAATGCCATGTGGAAAAGGAAGGAGCAGGGAAGGCTGAGCCAGAAGCTGGTCCTGACCTTGGTGGCTGGACCCCCTTTGCCATCTCTGCAACGAGTTGTGGTAAAAAGTAGTCACAAAGAAGGTGCTGAGGTGCCACTTGGAGGCACTTGGGTGGTGAAGACTCGATGAGTCCTGGTGCTGTCAGGCCCTGATGATTAAATTACTTCTCCCATCCCACCTTCCCTGTGTTGGGCTCATTAACTTGACATTTCATCTTGATTATTTGCTCCTCTTCACGCCCTCCCAGAGGTGTCACTTGTCATTCACAGCAGGTCTGGCTGGACAAGGAGTTCCTGCACGAAGCAGGCATAGAAAACCCTTTAGGTGCCTCCACATGGGCTGATCTGCCCCTTGCTTGGCTTCTAAGAAGGTTGTTCCTCTGCAAGTTTTGGAAGTGGGGCAGAAAACCTTCCTGGGGTTTGTCCTTGGTGTGGTTGGTTGGCAAGCTGGAGGGAAGGGATGGCATCCAGTGGGAATGGACAGAGATAATTGCAGAGAGAGGTTGTTGCTTGAGTGGAGCCACTAAAGTCGACTTCAGGGAGCTGCAGAGGGTTTTAGATTGATGCCTGGAGGAGACAGGGCTCCGAGGAGACCTTCCAGCACCTTCCAGGGCCTAAAGAAGCTCCAGGAGAGCTGGAGAGGGACTGGAGACAAGGGATGGAGAGACAGGACGCAGGGAATGGCTTCTCAGTGGCAGAGGGCAGGGATAGATGGGATATTGGGAAGGAATTCTTGGCTGTGAGGGTGGTGAGGCCCTGTCCCAGGTTGGGCAGAGAAGCTGTGGCTGCCCCTGGATCTCTGTACGTGTCCAAGGCCAGGTTAGAGCAACCTGGGCTAGTGGAAGGTGTCCCTGCCCATGGCAGAGGGTGGAATGGGATGATCTTCAAGGTCCCCCCAACTCAAACCATTCTGATTCACCTCCAAGGCTTCTCCAAGCATTGCAGTGCTCCATGCAAACTCCTGCTGACGTGGACTGTGAGCTACTCGTTGGATTTTTCTCCTGCTCACCCAGGAAGGGGGAGGAGCCCTGTCCCCTCATGGGCAGCGTGGGTGAGGGTCCCAGGGTGTGGCTGCAGGGCTTTGCTTTCTCATCTCTGCTTCCATCTGGGTCTTCTGCTCAGTGGCACGTGGAGGGGAAGCCACACGAGGAGCAGTTGAGGCACTTGGTCTGTTCACCTGGAGAAGAGGAGACTGAGGGGAGACCTCGCAGATTCCTAGAATATCCTGAATTGGAAGGGACCCCCAGGGATCACCCAGTCCAACCCTCAGCCCTGCACAGGCCCAGCCCCAAGAGTCCCACCCTGTGCCCCAGAGGATCAACCAAACCCTCCTGGAGCTCTGGCAGCCTTGGGGCTGTGCCCACTGCCCTGGGGAGCCTGGGCAGTGCCCAACCACCCTCTGGGGGAAGAACCTTTCCCTAAAATCCAATTTAACTTCCCCTGGCACAGCTCCAGCCATTCCCTGGGTGCTGTCCCTGGTCACCAACCTCATCATAGTCTGCAGCTTCTGTGTGAGGGGCAGAGGAGGGGCAGCTCCATCCCTGTCTGCTCTGTGTGAGCAGGGACAGCATCGAGGGAATGACTGGAGCTGTGCCAGGGCAGGGTCAGGTTGGATTTTAGGAAAAGGTTCTTCCCCCAGAGGCTGGTTGGGCACTGCCCAGGCTCCCCAGGGCAGTGGGCACAGCCCCAAGGCTGCCAGAGCTCCAGGAGGGTTTGGACAACGCTCTCGGGGATGGGAGGGGGGATTGTTGGGGTGTCTGGGCAGGGCCAGGAGTTGGATTTGATCCTCCCAGCTCAGGATATTCTGTGATTCTGTGAAAACCACTCGACCCCAGCAAAAACTCGAGTGTCTGTTGGAAGTAATGAAGAAAAATCACTCTGGGGCCGTGTCGCGCTTCCCGCTGCGCTCGGGGATGAGGGATTGGCACGAGCCGTGTTTTAAATAACCAAATGTGTCAGAAAAGCACAAAGAAATGATGAAAAGCAAAAGCAAAAAAAAAAAAAAAAACCAAACCAGAGCTCCGCTAAACTTTATGGTTGCTGTGCTTCATCTTCATTTTAGTGCAGGTGTTTGTTTGGAGGTGAGTGATGAACGTTCCCGAGCCTGGGAACGGCTGGGAGCAGCGGAGATGAAGGACCCTGCTCAATAATTCACGGCCTGGCTCTTTTTCTTTTTCAAATAAAAAATGCATTTTTTTTTTCCCCTCCTGCTGAAGATGAATGTGGCCTGAAGACCCAAAAGAACTTTGCAGAGCTGGTGGTAAAAAAACCCACACTTCCCAGCACACGCATCGAAGGTTTGCTCATCCCTCCGTGCCACGATAACGAAACCGGTGATGCTGAGCTGGAGACACGGGGTAAACTTTAATCCCAGTTTAAACACAACTTGTGAAGCGCCTGTAAAAGTGGGTGAGATCTCCTAAGCCACGCCTTGGGTTCAGAAAAGCGTGTTAAAGGGCTTTTGTGTGTGTTTGAGGACATAATCTCCTGCTGGAGCTGTTGTCAGGGGAGCACCGCGATCCACGAACGTCGCCGTGGGGTTGTGCACGCAGACATTGGGATCGTTCCTGAGGCTTTGTGTGGAAATCTGCTCTTGTGCCAAAGGATTTCCCCATTTTTAGGGGTTTGATATGTGGTGCAGACTTGTGCAAACCTTACCTGCCAAAAAGAGAATGAAGTTGTGGCTGCTCCATCCCTGGAAGTGTCCAGGGGTGGGTTGGACAGGGCTTGGAGCAACCTGGGCTAGTGGAAGGTGTCCCTTCCCATGGCAGTGGGGTGGAAATGAATGGCCTTTAAAATCCCTTCCAACCCAAACCAGGTTTGGAGCCAGAAGAAGAGGGGCTGCAGGAGCTGTGGGGTGTTATAGGACAGTGTCCTCACTGTCCCTGTGAGCTGTGGGGTGTTATAGGACAGTGTCCTCACTGTCCCAGTCTGAGCTGGGTCAGGGGCTGCAGGAACTGTTTGTGTTATAGTTCTCCCGGGCTGTTTGTGACTGGAAGCTACTCCAGGACTTCTCCATGTGTATTCCAGAGGCTGTCATGAGTGAACGACCCCACCCCACCTCTGTGAGGTTCCACCTATCCCTTCCCCCTGCACACACACACACTCTCCCCACAACGTGGTTCTGACCCAAGAATCACTGATCTGGTGTCTGAAAGGAGAACCTGGGGGCAGTCTGGGGGATGATGAGTTTTTGGGCCACGATGTGATGGTTAGATATGGTAATTAGCCATTATTATAAGATTGTAACAGCTCTTCTGTGTGCTTGTGCTAAATGTCCTTTATGCACCTGCTCTCCACCCGACTTCACCCAACAGTGCAGGGAATTCTTCCTTTGGTTTTTGGCCTCACCAGGTGTCCCTTTTTCCTGCAGGGGAAGGTGGCCCAGACTGCCTGCATGTCTGCCTGCAAACACCTCTCGACATCGCTGCTGCAGCTGCTGCTGGAGGCCGAGGTGAGGCAGCTCACACTGGGGGCCCTGCAGCAGTTCAACCTGGACGTGGAGGAGTGTGAACGTGAGTGCCCAGTCACCCCCTTCCCCCTTGTCTTCTCTTCCCTTGCCCCTTTTCCTTCGTGCTTTGGGATTTCCAGGTATGCAGAGAGGGAACAGCGAACGCCCCGTGGAGCTCGGGGTTGCTCGGGGAAGTGTCATAGAATCATAAAATCAGCTGGGTTGGAAGAGACCCCTGAGATCATCAAGTCCAACCCTTGATCCAACCCCGCTGTGGTTCCCAGACCATGGCACTGATGCCACATCCAGTCTCACCTTAAACACCTGGAGGGAGAATCCCCCACTTCCCTGGGCAGCCCATTCCAATGGCTGAGCACCCTCTCTGCAAAGAAATTCTTTCTAATCTCCAACCTAAACCTCCCCTGGCACAGCTGAAGCCCGAGCCCTCTTGTCTTGCTGATGGTTGCCTGGGAAAAGAGACCAACCCCCAGCTGGCTCCTCCCTCCTGTCAGGGAGTTGCAGAGAATGAGGAGGTCTCCCCTGAGCCTCCTCTTCTCCAGGCTGAACAGCCCCAGCTCCCTCAGCCTCTCCTCATGGGAATTGTGCTCCAGTCCCTTCCCCAGCCTCGTTGCTCTTCTCTGGACCTGCTTCAGGACCTCGATGTCCTTCCTGAGCTGAGAGCCCAGAACTGGACACAGCACTCCAGGGGTGGCCTCACCAGTGCTGAGTCCAGGGGCAGAATCACTTCCTTGGACCTGTTGACCACACCGTCCTCAGGGCAGAGGAAGCTCAGCAAATTCTGAGAGATCGAAGTTTTGGTCTTTCTTTTCGTCTTTATTGTTGTGTTGGTGCTCTGCAGAGCATCCCTGCTTTTTGAGGTGGAGTGGTTTAAAAAATAGGAGACATTTGAGTGCAGGAGTTTATTTAGGACTCTTTCAGAGAAGCTCTGGAGCCAGGGCTGGGAGAACTGAGGGGGTTCCCCTGGAGAAGAGAAGGCTCCAGGGAGAGCTGAGAGCCCCTTGCAGGGCCTAAAGGGGCTCCAGGAGAGCTGGAGAGGGACTGGGGACAGGGGATGGAGGGACAGGACACAGGGAATGGCTTCCCACTGCCAGAGGGCAGGGATAGATGGGATATTGGGAAGAAGAAACCCTTGGCTCTGAGGTTGGTGAGGCCCTGTCCCAGGTTGAGCAGAGAAGCTGTGGCTGTCCCTGGATCCCTGGAAGTGTCCAAGGCCAGGTTGGACAGAGCTTGGAGCAACCTGCTCCCCAGAAGTTCTGTTTCTCTCCCGACCTCAGCCAATCGTCTTCTTTTCCTGCTACAGGGATTTTTTTTTTTCCTCACAGTGAAGCCTTTTTGCAAACTCAGTGTTATAGAAAAAAGAGTCCTTGGGACAAAATGACAACATCTACTCAGAGGTGTGTGTGGAGCATTGTGGTGGTTTTGCTCTCAAACCTGCTCATTTTGGGTCATCTGGTGCCCACCTGAATTAGGACCGAAATCCTGAGGTTGCCTTGAAGTTGCTGCTTGTCCTGCTCAGTAAAAGGGTTAAAAACATAGAGCTCAAAGCAGACAAAATACTTTTCTTCCTCCTATTTTTAGAATTAAGTTAAAGCAGAGTGAACACACTTGTGCACAGGATCCTCTTTGTGAGAGGGATGGATTTATTAATGGGATCAGTGTTGGGATGGATTGGTGACCGTGGCTGGTGAAAACACAGAGCTTGATGGAGCTGATAAGAAGTTCAGGAAATCCTTGCTAATGTATTTTGGGGCCTTTTTTTTTTTCCCCAAAAAATCCACCTTTTTGTCTTGGTTGAGGTGGAGATTGGGATGTAATTTGTTTATCATAGAATGAAGGAATGGTTTGGGTTGGAAGGGGCCTCAAAGCTCATCTCATTCCAACCGCCTACCAGGGACACCTTCCACTAGCCCAGGTTGCTCCAATCCCTGTCCAGCCTGGCCTTGGACACTTCCAGGGATGAGGAATGACTCAGTACCATCCTCTGTGTTGGTTCCATCATCACCTGGCCCTTCCCACTCTCCAAATCCCTTCTTCCACCCTTTATCAAACATTTTCCTGACCGTGTTTCCCTTCGGCTGCACCCACCAACACCGAGATTGAAATTCAGTGCTCAGAAACATGCCCCAGTAAGATTTGTGGTGTTTCTAACGAGCATATTTTTATTTTTTAATGTCCATTTCCAGTTTTCCAGCCCTCAGCCGAACAACCTGGGAGAAAGATCCCTGGTTAATGAGTCACATCCCAATCCTGCAGTTATATCTCGTGTCAGAACGCAGGCGAGGCTTTATTTTTCTTTCAGCAACCCCAAATTCTTCCTGTCTAATTTGGGTCCCATCAGCTCTTTGGGAGCAGCTGAATTCCAATCAGTGCCCACAGAGGGACAGGAGATGTAGCAGGAAATAATAGGGCCCATTTGTCATTAATAATTCCTTCTGTTTGGGCTGCAGACACGTGCACAGATCCCGGCAGTTTTCCGCCCCATCGGGAAACGGGGATCACTCAGCAGCAACTCTTCCCTGAGAGTTCCCACTGCAAGGAAAAACAGATGGCATTTAATTTCTGGTTTAAAAGCACAATTCCCTAAATTCCAGTTGTTTTTGGAGGCAAGACCAGGAGCACTCAGACACTGAGGTGTCTCCAACCTGGGACAGGTGACCTGCTCCCCCATCCTGAGGTGCCGGAATGGAGACGGATTCCGGAGCTGGAATCTTCCACTCCATCACTGTCAGTCCCAGGACATTCAACCCAGACTAAGCCTTTTTCTTCCTTTTCAGCAGTAAAAAATGTCTGGTGTCTTTGCTGACACCAGGAATCATTTTATTTCTCTTTTTTGGGCTGCAATTCCTCAAGTTTTTAATGTCAGGATGAGTGAACTGGTGCATTCAGAAAATATGTTTCAATTTGGTTTTTTCTCAGGTTTCTTTCTTGTTTATTTTTTAGTATTTTATCTGAAAGCACAGGTGTGAATCTCAGCATCTTTATTATACCAGCTTTGAATCTCAGCATCTTTGTTGTACCATATTTAACTTCATGCTTTTTCCTCCATCCTCTTCCTCCCCCCAGATCCTCAAACATTACTTAGTTTATTAATTTTATCATATTAAAATACTATTTCAGAGCTGTTTGGAGCACTTCCAGTAAGTGCTGTGATGTGGGAAAGGGGCTACAGGGTTTTGATCCTGGAGTTTATCAGACTTTTGTTTAAGTCTCTTGTGATGCCAGAGGAATAATCTGATTAAGAGAAGGGTGAGGCAAATTAATAGAAGGACTTATTTGTGTATTAAGAAGAATTTGTAGGTGGTGAAGATATTTTTCAGCATATTAGAAGCAGATATGAAACCCATGACAGGAAAATGGGTTTATATTCACAATCAGCAATAATAGGGTGAAAAAGGTGGGGGTTTAGGCTTAGAAGAAGACACCAGTGAATTAATTCTCCAGATTTGTGGGTTTGTAAAATATTTCCTGATTTATAACTCATTTGCTGTCCCATCAGCATGGAAAGGGAAGGGTTGCTTGGATTGCTGGCATCAGGCTGAGCTTTGGCACCAGAGGTGCAAGAACTGATGGGAAAGGGAGGGGATTTTTCCCTCTGTCCCTGTCTAAGGTGAGACCCCCCTGCAGAGCTGCTCCAGCCCTGGGAACAACAGCACAAGGACGTGGAGCTGCTGGAGAGAGTCCAGAGGAGGCCCCAGAGATACTGCCAGGGCTGGAGCCCCTCTGCTCTGGAGCCAGGCTGGGAGAGCTGGGGGGGTTCCCCTGGAGAAGAGAAGGCTCCAGGGAGAGCTGAGAGCCCCTGGCAGGGCCTAAAGGGGCTCCAGGAGAGCTGGAGAGGGACTGGGGACAAGGCATGGAGGGACAGCACACAGGGAATGGCTTCTCACTGGAAAAGTGAAGATTTAGATGGGATATTGGAAAGAAATCCTTTCCTGTGAGTGTGATGAGGAACTGGAATAGATTTCCCAGAGAAGCTGGGGCTGTCCCTGGACCCCTGGAAGTGTCCAAGGCCAAGTTGGACAGGACTTGGAGCAACCTGTTCTAGTTGAAGGTGTCCCTGCCCATGGCAGGGGGTGGGACTGGATGATCTTAAAGGTCCCTTCCAACCCAAACTATTCCAGGATTCTGTGACTGGTTTCCCAGACTGTCCCAAATAGAAGATGAGCTCAGTTTGGATGAGCTGCCTGTGTGGGTGGCTTTAAAGGACATCTTTCCATCATGGACAAGAGATCCTGATGCCTGTGCAAGGACACGTTTCAGCTCATCCCTGGCACCTCTGAGACCCTCTGTTTTCCCAGTGAGTTGCAGTTCCCTGGGAGGATGAGAGGAGCACATCCCACATTCCTTCCTTCCCACCTCTCCGCCTGTCAAAACCCAGCCCTCACTGGAAAACAAAACTGCCTTTTCCTGCTGTTAAAGTGGAGTGGGGTGATTTGTGCTGACAGCAGAGGTGTCTTCCCATCTTCCCAGAGCTACTGTTTGTGTTCTTGGAATTGGGAAGGGAGATTTATGGATGCTCCAAGTGACCACGGGAGCTTCTGCTCCACGGCTCTGCCACCTTCCCGTGCTTGGATTTATCCTCCTTTGTTTCTCCCTGAATTTATACCACCTTCATTTCCCTCAGCTGACCTTTCTTAGAGGTTGCAGAGCACTCAGAGTAGGAAGAGGGTGATTCCTGGTGAATTAGTGCCTGTAAATATTCACAGATGAGAAGCTCCTGACTCCCCATCTGTGAGCTTCAAAAAAATGTGCCCTTTCTGTCAGGATGCTGATGGGAATATTTGGACAATGCTCCCTAATTTAACACAGATCTTTGCAAGCCTGACTTGGGTAAACCCTGGGAGTTTGTGTGATGTCAAAAAGGAATTATCTCTCTCCAGCATTTTGACTTTGCCCCTGAGCTGAGGGCTTCCTTCCACTCCCTCCAACCATCACCTGATCTGTCCTTTCATCTGTCACCTTGTTTCCTTTTAGCTTTAGTATTTCCCTGTTTTCCTTCTCTTTAATCTCCTTTGAAAATCTTTTGCTACTCCTGTGGTGTCCCCTCAGCCTCTCCTGTCCTTTTGTCTCCAACTTCTGCTCTCTGCTACAACATTTTGAAGATGTTTTTTGCCAGGAGGGTGGGGAGGCCCTGGCCCAGGTTGCCCAGAGAAGCTGTGGCTGCCCCTGGATCCCTGGAAGTGTCCAAGGCCAGGTTGGAGCAACCTGTTCTAGTGGAAGGTGTCCCTGCTCATTGCAGGAGTTTGGAACTGGGTGATCTCTCAGGTCTCTTCCAAGCCAAACCATTCCATAATTCTCTGATTTTGGATATTGTCCATCTCCAATGCCTCCCCATGTTCTGCTTTGTTATCAGGAACTGGTATTTATTTCCTCATCCTCACAGTCCTTTGCAATTCTGTCAGGAGAGGTTACCTCTGTCCACTCCTGATTTTGTTGGAGGAATTTTAGGAGCTCCCAGTTCCTCAGCTCTGCACCACCTTCCCTTCCCACCCATCATGGACACACAGCATTGATGCTCATCAACCTTTGCAACCCAGATTAGAATCCCAGAATCCCAGAATGGTTTGGGTTGGAAGGGACCTTAAAGATCATCTCATTCCAACGCCCTTCCATGGGGACACCTCCCACTATCCCAGGTTGCTCCAAGCCCCGTCCAACCTGGCCTTGGACACTTCCAGGGATGGGGAATCCACAACCTCTTCAGCCAGTGTGAGATGTTCACAGTCCACTTTTTGTAGTATTTTAATGAAGAACTAAGAGACATCCATTGTGCACCTCAGGTTATGGATTTGGGAACCCGTGGAGATCCATAACTCGATTCTTAAGCCTCTCCTATGGATCATGTGCCAGATTTCATGGCACAGTTCCTTCTGAAGAGTTTCTTTTTCTTCTACTTGGAAACATCTCATGGTCCACTATGGAGAAGTTCCTCCCTGGGGCTGTGGGTGCTCTTCAGCCCTGCCAGCAGCTCATCACAGCCCCTGGGAGCACTCTTTTCTCTGCAGGGACAGCTCTCTGGGCTCAGCTTTGTTCCATCATGGAAACAAATGGTGGAAAGGGATAGAAATTTTTCTTTAATCTGACCCAGTTCAGGGTATTTTGGGTGACTCCTCCCTCTTCCCACAGCTCTCTGGAATTACCCAGATGGGAATGAGCTTTGGTAATTCGGTCTGTGATGGGGAACAGCTTCAAAGTGGGGTTGTGTGGGAATGATGTGGGTGAAAGATAAGCTCGGTGTGGAAACTGGGTGAAGTAGAAGCTCAGTGGGGAAACTGGGACCTTCTCTCTGTTCCCTCTTGCCTCAGTTCCTACCCATCATCTCCCACCTCTTTTCCTCACAAACTTCTCCACAGTCCACACAGAGATTTATTCTTCAGCTTCAGTATCCTCAGGGTGTCACTTTGTCCCTCTGGATGAGGAACAAGACGTCCCATCGCTTGGCTTTTCTAGGATAGTCTTCCAAGGGTTTATCTGAGGAAGATAAGATGACTTTGAGACCTACATCCTTTTTTGAGGAACACTGCGATGGTTTTTCCCCCAAAACTTGTCCGACCACCAGCAGATTGTCCAGGTTCCCTTCCACAGGAGCTGCTGGAACTTTGATGCCGCAACTCTGCCATCGGGAATTCTGATGGCATTGTGTAAATCTTCCCCTGAAATGATGTTTTTGAGGAACGAAGCCACCAGCTGTGCCCCTTTGAAGTGCCAGGACGTGCCAGGCCCCGTCCCCGCGCGCTGGGGGCACACAGGAGGTCCCCCCGCCCGCCATCGTTCCTTTACAGTGGATGTCTCTTTTCTGGTGGGCGTTTGAACTCTTTATTCTTTGTCCATTGTAAAGGGCTTAACGGTTCCTGTGCCTTGATTCTTTCATCAGTGAAATGTTTTGGAAGAGAGGTTAGAGTCCCCCTGTGACCTGCCCTGGGTGGCCCAAGCCTGTAGCCCTTGCAAAGACATTACTTTTTTGGCCTGAACACAAACCCCTCAAACCTTTAGCCTGGCTAAATGCTTTGTACAAACAGCCGCATACTGATCTGCTCTATTCTCCTGTGATTTTCTGCTCAAGGGGCTGTACTGTGGGTTGCTTGCTATGTTTGCCACTTGCCTTGGTAGTGAAGACAGAACAATAAACGAATCCGACAGTACTGAGGCCAACACTGTGCTTTGGTTGTTCCGAGAAAATTATCCTGAAATCTGGTTGAAGAGATTAAAACCAAGAAGAACTGGCTGTGTCTCTCCTCTAAAGCTCCGTTCTCTTCTTTGTTTCTTCTTTTTTTTTTTTCCCCCCCCTTTAAGACTTTGTTCATTCTTCCTTCAGACTAAGTTGGTGGCATTGGTATGTAAAGTGTGACCTACGATCACAGGAGTACGGCCGTGGGGTGAAGCGTTGCATTCATTCCTCCCCGGGCTCCTCCCGGCCAAGGGCTGGAGCGGCTTTCTTGGAGTGTCTGGGCCATGTTCTCCACCTCATTTCTCTTCTAACACAAATCATATCAACTCATTGCGCTGCTTGGATGTCAGTCATGGAATCATGGAATGGTTTGGGTTGGAAGGGACCTTAAAGATCATCCAATTCCAACCCCCTGCCATGGGCAGGGACATCTCCCACTAGAAGGTTCCAGTGCATTTTTAAATCAGTAGAGACTCTTCTTTTAGTGAGAATTGCTCTTCAAACAAGTGTTGATTCCATGTGGGACCATCATGATGTGCTGTGGTCACTCCACAGCTCTCCCAACCTTCCTCCCGTATGATTCCTGAAGAATCACAGAATCACAGAATGGTTTTGATTGGAAGGGACCTTAAAGATTCCAACCCCCTACCAGGGGCAGGGACACCTTCCAGTAGCCCAGGTTGCTCCAATCCCCATCCAACCTGCCCCAGGAATGGGGAAGCCACAACTGGGAACAATGAGAAGAGACAATGGGAAGAGACAGCTAAAGGTGAGCTGCTGACGAGCAACCACATCTTGGGCTGGAATCTCTCTTGGGTTGCTCATGAGCAGATGACAACAGTGACAAATTCACGGGTGTTGTAAAAACATCCCCAGTCACAGCCGCTTTCTCATGAGGGTTTGACGTTCATGCTTTTGGGAGGATCTTAAATTTCACAACTCCCTGTGTGCCTCTTCACTCGATTCCTACCAGCTGCAAAACCCTTCATCCAAAATAGAAACCCGCTTTCATCGCGGCCCTTTCAGGGTTTACTTCCCAGTGTTCCTCCAGATATAATCAGGAACATGATGTGACCCTGTCCTTGGATGGTGGGACATTGGGACTGGATACCTCAACCCAGGGATGTCTGAACCACCCAGGGGAGTTTGGTCCCTTGGGAAGGTGCTCCAACACTGTTTCTCACATCTAAATATTTTTAGCTTCTCAGGTATGTGCTTTTCCAAAGTGGGGCTGGTTTAGGATTGATGTGGCTTTGGGGATAATTTTTCCAGATGAGACAGTGGGGTGCAGAGGGAATGTGTGAGGATGATTTATCCCTTGCAGATCAGAGGCAGAAGGCTTGGGTTAGTCCTCCCTTGTGTGTGTGCTGGCTCGGGCAAGCTGCAGGCAAATTTTACAGCCAACATACATTAAAATGCCTTTACAGTTAGAATTAATTAAACCAGTTTTCTGAGGGGTAAATGTAAAGTCCCTGCGTCCTGAATATTGCAGGACTGGGCAGTGAAACTGGCTGGAAGCTGAACAGCTCCCATCTCATGGAATCATGGAATGAGTTGGGTTGGAAGGGACCTGAAAGCTCATCTCATTCCAACCCCTTGCCATGGGCAGGGACACCTTCCATTATCCCAGCTTGCTCCAAGCCCCTTCCAACCTGGCCTTGGACACTTCCAGGGATCCAGAGGCAGCCACAGCTTCTCTGGGCAGCCTGGACCAGGACCTCCCCACCCTCCCAACCAACAATTCCTTCCCAATAATCTCTGTCCGGTCCTATCCCATGAAAAACTCTGTAGGGACAACCACGGATGGTTCCTCCTGGCTCTGATTTGTGTTTTTCCTATCCAAAACCTAAATGGGAGTGATCACATCCCTAATTTCTCCTTGCATTTTTTCATTATTCCTCTTGAGTAGCAAGGTGGGATAAAAGTGCTGGTTTTCCAGGCGTGTTTGCTGCTGTCCTGCAGCAGTTCTCACTTGACTGATCACCGCGAAGATGAGCGATGGCTCCAATCTCAAAGCTCTTCTGGCATCTGAGACTATTAAAAAGCAGAGCTGTGGGTGTCTGACAAGTGGCCACAGTGCCCCTGGAGGTACCTGTGTCTGTGTTGAAGGATGTTCTCCATCCCAAGGTTTTAATGGAAGGTGGAGCAAGAAATTTGACAAATAACTCTTCTTTGCTTCCCAGCAATAAGGCAGTTCGGGAACAGAGCTGAATCTTGGTGTCTAATTCATTAATCTTCTCATTAGAACCATGAGGCTGCTCCTGGGATGGGGCTGCTCTAGGAAGTATTTCAAAATAGGAACGTGATGATTTATTTTCCTTCTTCTGTGGTATTTGCTTGATAGGTTTTGGAAGGAGAAGCGTTCAAGGAGAAGACCATCTGGCACGAAGTGACTTTGTCCATTAGTCCCTCTGATTAACCTCAGAGACAAAAGGCAAATCCTCCTTCCTTGTTGTTGAGCCATCCTTAACCCTCATATTTGTGGAGCTTTAGGAGCTGTTCTGAGTATCTCTGTCGAGTAAAAAACAAGATAGTTGGGCAATAATGGGCCATATAAGTGTAAAATCTATGTGCTGGTGTATATTTTCCTCTCCCTTCTTCCTTGTCGCTCGGTTTCATCCTGAGAAAACATTTCATTCCATGTGCAACGTCTCCACGGCCAAGGGCAGACTCTCCCTCTCGAGTCTTTGGCGACGTCGAGTTGTGGCTTCACAAACAATGCCCCTTGGGTGCTGAAAGGAGCAGAGAGGAGATAAAGCTGTAACCAGAAAGGGTGAAAACAAAGTGAAGTCGGGCAAAACCAACCTCGGGCGTGTCGTCAAAAGGCGCCCTCGGATACGTGTGGCCGTTGGCCGAGCAAAAGCCGCTAAGAGCCATGGAAGGACTAAAGTCCTCTGACACGGCTTCATTCAAGTGGGTTTAGGTTTGGCTTAAAGGATGGATTAGAAGAAAAAAATGAATGACCAGAGTATGAAATTTTGGCCAGGTTACACCGGGGAGGGAGATAAACGTGGCCCTTGGGAATATTCTCTTCGCCTCGGAAGCCGACGTTATTGTGTTGTCAGATGTCTTCATCCACCAGGAATCAACATGCCACCCAACGGTTCTTCCCGAGAGCGCGCCGCCACCAGATCATGCAAATGATCCGCTGCCCAATAATTAATGGTGCTGCCGGGCATATTTTTTTGATGAATGCTCGTGGGGCCTGGTGACAGGCGTGAAATTAGAAAATTCCTTCAGCGCCCTAAAATATAAATAGCTTTCGGAACTGAAAAGGAGTTTTCACAGCTGAAGATTTTATTGTGTCGAGAGGAAAAACTTTTTCCACCCCCCCCGTCCTCCCCTCTTTCTTCTGGGCGAGTTGTTTGTCCGTTCACAAAACAAATACTCTGGAGCCCAGTGCGGCTCATGGGAATAAATTTCAGGTCGAATTAGTACAGTTTCCTTGCTGTCAGGACGGTGGAATTAATGGTGTTTTGATGACACGAATTTTGAAGGGCGAACAAAGACGCTGAAGGGAGGGAGACATGACTCCTTAGAAGCGCGGTCCTCCTCTCCCCCAGCCTCTCTTGTCTTCCCTGTCATCCGTCTGCCAATCTCCCTGTCCATGGTTAGTTAAAGGCGCTTTTTATCCTCTTTTCTTTCCCACAGAGTTTGCCAGATCCGGCCCAGTGCCTGGGTTCCAAGGGGACACGCTGCAGTTGGCCTTCATCGACTTGAGACAAGTAAGTCTTTGTGGTTTTGTTTTTTGTTTTTCTTTTAAGATGTGTGACTGAAGACCATCAGGTCTTAAGGGAAGGGGAGAGGAGGGGAAACGGCGTCAGTGATTTACGCCAGAGACCTATATTTCCCCCCCCCCCTCCTCTCCTCTCTCGAAGCCACCTCCTTATTGAGCGCTCTGCGGCTCCTGGAGGTGGTAGAGGTGAAAAGGGCTGGTGGGATGAGGGTGAGGAAGAAAACCAGGCCTGACCCTGGGCTGGTGGGACCCATTGTGCTCCCGTTGGCTTCTGCGGCCGCGACGCGGAGGGAACGCGGCGGCTCCCCGGGCGGACGCCGAGCAGGTGGTGGAACAGAGAGAGCAGTGATGCAGAGCCCGCCCGCCTTGGGGACTTTTGTTCCCAGATAATGCCCCCAGAGGCGTTTGGGAGGGCAGGGGGGATTTGCATTCCCCTGTGTCCGTGCCCCTTCGGAGGTTGTGGCCCTCTCTGGCTCAGCCACCCCCCCCCTCCTCGGTCCCCTCTTCCCCAGCCACGAATGACAAAGTGGCTCTTGGGGAAGGTGACTGGGGAAGGCTCCACCCATCGGTGGCCACCTCTGGAGGGGCCCCCGTTAGAGCCAAGTTGACCATAGCAGGTAGTGAGGCGTCTGTGGGGCTTGGCAAGCCAGTTTCGGGAAAAGGGCCGTTCTGGGGAGTCATTTGTTTGGGGTAGAAATGGGCATTATTGATACACTAGGCCGGGGGGAAAAGTGAGGTGGTCCTGTCATCTCTTGGCACCGAAGATGGATGGGTTGGATAGAAAGTCTGAATGAAGTAAGACTCAATGACTGATGCTTCTCTCCTATTAAAACAATCTTTTTTTGTCTGTTAAACCCCCCTGGCTTTGTCCCTCCTGCCATCATGATGCAGTGCCTCTTGTTTTCAGGGTTGACGTAGCTTGCATTCTGAAAACTTTCGGGTGCCGAGGGTATTTCTTCAATCTGCATAATCCCTTGTATCGATGATCTCCTACCACCGGGGCTCTGATTCACGCTCGGAGCCGCTTTTTAACCCGTCAGGGTTTGAGAACTTCTCAGAAAACCCAATTGATGCGCGGGCAGCAATTTGTCATCGCGCGGCGCTTGTGCAGAGCAGCGAGACGTTTTAATAACGTGGAGGTGCCTCTTTTCGGTCTCGGGCCTGCCAGGAGCTGCCAAAGTTGTTTGCGGAGCGGTCAAAGTAGCTCCGTGGCAGAGGTGTGTGTTATCACTGCCCTGCCTTGACACTTTTATCTTCATTAGCTTCTTGGCACTTCGTTGACCGGGGGGAGCCCCACGCGCCCGCGGCCTCCCGGGTGTGAGGAGACGTGGAGGCTTTGGGCCTCTTCCAAGCCCCAGGGTGGGAATGCAGGGGTTCTGAAGAGGAAAGCGGTGGCTGTTTGAAGAGTGAAAGGCCTTCAAAGTGCTCAGAGAGGTTCAGCTGTGCTTAGGCAGGGAAATAAATGTGTGTGAGGTTCAGAAGTGCAGAGCTCAGCCAAGGGAATCCACCTTGGGGGAGGAGAAGGCTGAGCCTGCTCCTCTGGCAAATGGTCTTCTTTGTACATGGAGGTTTCCCTCTTTGTTTGGGAAGCGAATCCCAACTTTTTTTATTGTATTTAGAAGTATATCTGAATTTCAAGGCCAGGTTTGATGCACTCAGAGCAGCCTGGTCTGGTGGAGGGTGTCCCTGCCCATGGCAGGAGGTTGGAACTGGATGATCTTAAAGATCCCTTCCAACCCAAACCGTTCTGTGAGTACTGTGAGGAGAAAGGCAAGATGCTCTTGCCTGTGGACTGTCAGGTGAGGACAGGCAGTTCTGGGTCTTCTGGATCACAGGGATGCTTGTTGTTGCCCAGTGTTGTACAGATAGTGGACAACACCTCACTGCTCCAAGCAGAGAGGATTCCACCTATCACTGCCTTATCAAGTTTAGCAATAACATGGAAAGGTGAGATATTTCCGAGATCCCCTGGTCCTGACAGTGGCCTGTGGGTCACCCAACTCCATCCATGTGAAGCTCTGTTGGCTTCTTTGTGGCCTTCAGAGCTCCAGTGCTCCCACCACCGTGGTGCTTCTTGCTGGACTGCAGTTCCAGCTGGGAGCAGGGCACAGATGGGAAGGTGAATGGATAAAGGCACAGCAAGGAGGGGTCTTTGTTTTGTTCTTTGAGTTGGTTTTAATTTGTTCTGTTTGTACATTGTGTTCTCTGTCTTTTAAGCCACCGAATTAAACTGAAATAAGGCAGGTTTAAATTAGGTCTTGGGAAGATGTGAAGGTGGGGAGGCCCTGGCCCAGGTTGGGCAGAGAAACTGTGGCTGTCCCTGGATCCCTGGAAGTGTCCAAGGCCAGGTTGGAGCAACCTGTTCTAGTGGGAGGTGTCCCTGCTCATGGCAGGGGTTTGGAACTGGATGATCTTCAAGGTCTCTTCCAACCCAAACCACTCTGTGATTCTGGGAAATGTTAACACAATATTGACTTAAAAGATACCACCTGGAACTGTTTGTGCTTCTGGCTGTTTTCACTGGGCAAAAATGCACCAAAATAGGGAGGTTAAAGGGGTTTCCCCTCCCTTCCCAACATAGTTCAGTAGTAGCTGTTACAGAGCAATTGTAGATGAGAGAAAAAATTCAAAATAATGTGGGATGGTCAAGTTTAGGGGAATGACCAAAATTGATTCTTGGTGCAGTAAAATATGAAGTGATAGGAAAATGTGGTGACTCGGTTTATGTCTTGAGTACAGATATTATTTATTTCCCACTATTCCTGTAGTGGGAAATAAACACTGAAAAGGTGCTGTCTTGGGGCATCAGAGCTCCTCCTTGAGTACATTTCAGGCCTGATTTTCCTCTTGTGCTCGAGGAAATTGGGAGCAAATCCATCACCATGTGGTGAAGAGGAAAAGAGTCAAGCCCAGATGATCAAAATCACTCTTCCGAGCAGACAGTAATTTAAAAAGGGACTTTTTTTCCCATCCTGGGACAATTCTAAATCCACAAGTACCTCTAATGAAGTGCTAAAATAAACCAAGTTGCATCTCAAATCCTTCTGTAGGAGTGAGACTCGGATATTTAAGGTTTTACAAGGAAACAATGGTTTTCCCCCTCGAGTTTAACTTTGTTCTTTCCCCCTCAGTGCTGTGTTTTAGAAATCTGCACTGAATCTAATCCCACAAACAACCTTGTTAAAATATGAAATAACTGAGTCTTCTGCCTCTTGCTTTCAACCACTGGATGTCCAAATCCCTCTGAGGATCTCCAGGAGCTTTGGGATCAGCCCAGAGCCTGCTCTTGGAATCAGTTCCCGGTTTTCTCCCCAGCTTCTGGCCAGCTGGGAATGCTTTAGCTCTGCGTTTCCATGGGTTTGTTGTGAGCAAGGGAGTGGAAGAGGAAGGTTTGATGTTTGTCTGTGGAGCTGCTGCAGTGCAGAGCCACTCTGATCTCCCCTCACAGCCAGATCGGCGCTCGTGGCCGCCTTCCAAGGGGAATCTGTGTCCAGCACTCCAAGAATTTCACTCTGGGTTCTGGTGAGGGAATGTAAGGGGATGGATTAGAGCTCCTTGCTCCAGACCTCTCTCTCCCTCTGTCCAGGGAATCATAAATCCCATGTGTTGAATTTCCTCTGCAAGCGCAAAATTCAACGTCGAGGGGAAAGGCAGGTGGGAACCCACCTGGCTGGAGGGACGTGGCTGTGCAAGGGATGAGGACAGGGAGATTCCACTCCTCTCCATCATTTTCCTGGTTTATTTTATAGCTGTGACTTGGTGGGTTTGAATTTCAACATCAGCTCTTCAAAGCCCAGCAGTGAGGTTAAGACAGACAAGATCAGGGTTAGAGGGGA
This sequence comes from Corapipo altera, assembly GCF_003945725.1. Lineage (NCBI taxonomy): Eukaryota > Metazoa > Chordata > Aves > Passeriformes > Pipridae > Corapipo > Corapipo altera. Next base: position 3,893,724 of record NW_020884936.1, read on the forward strand.
TATTGGGAAGGAATTCCTGGCTGGGAGGGTGGGGAGGCCCTGGCCCAGGTTGGGCAGAGAAGCTGTGGCTGCCCCTGGATCCCTGGAAGTGTCCAAGGCCAGGTTGGAGCAACCTGTTCTAGTGGAAGGTGTCCCTGCTCATGGCAGGGGTTTGGAACTGGATGATCTTCAAGGTCTCTTCCAACCCAGACCATCCCATGATTTTGTGTTTACTGCTTGTCCCATAACAGATATTTTGTGTGTGTTTTCTCATATTGGAAAGCCAGTTGTGGTTGTTGTGGGTTCCTGTTGGATCCCAGCCCAGCTGGGGAATGAAAGATCTCCCTCTGATGCATTAATTTTTCTCTTATTACCTCTGATAGAGATGCTTAATAAAAGGTTACGCCCCTCAGGAACACAATTCCCATTTATCCCTTTCATAGAATCCCAGACTGGTTTCCCAGGGAATGGTCATGGCCCCAAACCTTCCAGAGCTCAAGGAATGTTTGGACAATGTTGTCAGGGACAGGTGAGATTGTTGGGGTGTCTGTGCAGGGCCAGGAGCTGGATGGATGATCCTTGTGGGTCCCTTCCAACTCAGGATATTCCAGGATTCTATGGGATGTATAGCCCTTTCTCCTGCTGCTTCCATGTGGTCCAGGGCTTCCATACCCAACTCAGGGCATAGTGAAGGGAAAGCCCCTAAAAATTTGGGCCCCTTGACACGACACTGAAGGCTCTGGCCACCTGTGTGCTCTGGTAGCAGAGGCATTGTGATGGTGGGAAGGTGGACATGGTCCCTCCAAGCGCTCCAAGGGACCATCCAGAACAACATTCCCACCATTCCCACCAGGCAGGAAGCTTTGGGTTGGGTTTTTTTTGACCTGTTTTTATATATTTTGCTGTTAAATGTGGTTTAAAGACACGAGATATCCGAGGAGCAACATGAAAACAAGACACTGGCTGAGCCTCAGAGCCAGCCCCGACTCTGCTGCTGGGGAAACTGGTTTGGCTGATTTTTTTTCCCGACTTGTTTTGCTGGTAGATCCAACAGAAGCTGGAAATCACATTAAAGGGCTGATCAATTAAATGAACTATCCCAGCGAGGTGTCTCCTCTCCGCATGTACTTGCTTGTGTCTCCCAAGGGCTCCGTTGGAGGAGGAGCTGCAGACAAATGAACTGGGTTTGTTAGTCACTGGATGCAGCGGGGCAGAGATGAAAAGGTGACTCATGGGTTTTTTCAGCTCGTTTCTGTGGCTGTTTCTCGCCTCCAGATTGTTCTCTGGGCTCTCATCCCCCTGCCCCACTTGCCCATCTTCAACCTCATCTCGGCTGGTTCTCCCATGGCACTGTCCAGGTTTTCCTGGAGAAGCTGTGGCTTCCCCATCCCTGGAAGTGTTTGTGGCCGGGTTGGAGGGAGCTCTGAACAACCTGGGCTAGTGGAAGGTGTCCCTTGGAACAGCTGAGCTTTAAGGTCCCTTCCAACCCACAGCATTCCATGATTCCATGATTTTGAGAAGCACTCCTGTGCTTTTGGGTCTCTGGTCATTCCGGTTTCAACATCTTTGGTGTGTTTAATGCCCTTCACAAGGGGAATTTTACCATGGGAAGGCAACATTTCCATTTCACATCTCCCTTAATCGTCAGAGAATCATTAAGGTTGGCAAAGCCCTCCAAGATCATGAAGTCCAACCATCAGCCTCTTCCATTCTCTCCTCTCTTCTGACCTGCATCCCTTCACTCCTGTGTTTACCGTGTCCTTAATGACACTTAATTTTACTTAATTCATGTAATCATTTAATTTAATTAATTTAACCATTCTGCCACATCCTCCTCTCCAGCCCCACGATCCAAAGCCCTGGGCCAGCTCTCAAGCACGGCCCCTTCCAAGTAGATTGCAATAGTCCAGTGGAACATTGAATTCCATGAATCCTTCATTCAACCTTGAGCACTGAGAGGTGTGAAGACACATGCTGCAGGTGAGCCCTAATTCCTCATTTCCCAGCAGTGCTGGGTGGGGACTGGTGTGATCCCTGCCCTTAGACAGAGGGCTTTGCTGTTAAGATCTCATCTCCAGGCCGTTCATTACCTTTGTGGCTCCTCTCCGAGCTCCTGCCACTGATGGATATCTCCTGGATAAGGCATCCAACCTTACTCATTGTGTTCATTAAGGTGGTGCCCAGGGGCCATCCCATTTTTTGCTGGGTCTTGTGCAAACACGAAGACCTGAAGAGTCTCAGAGCAGATGATGGAGCCCAGAAAGGGCAGGTGTCTGACTTCCAGCTGAACTAATCACTGCCAATTAAATGATATTTTGTTTCCTGACACCCCCCGAGAATGATAGAGGCTTTTCTAGGCATCCAGAGGCCGTAACCACAGCAGCTTCCCAGAAATTGTTATTATTATTATTGTCCCAGAATATGAACATTATCGCCTTCATCCTCTGTCCCACCTCTGGAATTCCAATTATCCTGGTTTTTCTAAGTGCCAGATTGCCTGGGGAGGCCAAAGCAAAGGTGCAGCCTGGGGTTCATTTCTGGAGGAGCTCAGGGGTGTCTGGGCTGCCCCAGCATCGTGCTGAGGTTCCTCTCCAAGGTTACCTGTAAGACAAAAAAAAACCACACAAAAAAAGACTTGGATATTAAGTTTTCCCTCTAAAGAAATGCTTGGATTTTTTTTTTTTCTAAGTCTATATTTGAAATGAAATTACCTTTGAAAATGTGTGTAGTTACAGATTTAGTAAGTTACAGATTTAATAAGATTTAATAATATTTGATAAGACTCCACCACTGCCCTGGGCAGCTGGACCAGGGCTGGACAACCCTTTCCATGAAGGAATATTCCCAATATCCAACCTAAACCTCCCCTGGCACAACTTGAGGCCATTTCTTCTTGTCCTATCCCTTGTTCCCTGGGAGAAGAGACCAACTCCCTTCAGTCAAGGTGTTTAGGTGTCCCCATCCATCCCTCTCCCACCCCATGGCTCCTTAGGAAACTTGGAGGAGGTGAAGAAATAGAAAGAGAAGAGGAAAGGAATGACTTTAGAAACAAGACAAGCAAAATTCACAAACAAACCCCCAAATATGTTTAATGAGGGTTCTTTTTTTGGCCTGATTTCATGCTCTTCATATCACCTGATCCTTCTGCCTTGGTGGTGGCACCTTGGTGGTTTAACCCTGTTGGTAACATCACACCAAACTGCTTCCTCTTCTCTGGAAAACCACTTGGACCTCGATTAAAAGCTGTCTCAGGGCAGTTGTGACACATCTGAGAAGTAGCAAGAGATGGTTTGCAAGCTGTCTTGGGACCTCCTACAGTTCAGGCTGAGCTCCAACTGATATCCAGGCTCCTCCAGGCATCCCACACCTCTGGAGCTGCTCACTCTGCTCAGAATACTCATTGGGAATGTTGTTCCTCATTGGGAACCCATCGTGGGTGATACATAAAGCCATTTTTTCTCCTCTCCAAAGCATCTTTCTGTGGATCCATGTGCTCAGACATGGATTGGTGGGCAGGCATTGCCCAGGGAGCCTTGCAGGAATCCCTCAGGCTCCAGCTTACCTGGCACACCGGGAAGGACATTCCAGGGGCTTGGCCAAACCACTGTGTTTCTTACTTGTTAGACTCAGGGTTCCTTTTTTTTTCAGTGCTCCAAACCCCACAATATTGGGAAAAGGCACATTAAGTAGTTTATTTATTTTTAAATCAGTGTTAAGTGCCTGACTCACAAAGGAAGGATCCTTAAAAGTTTGGGCCAGAATTCCAAGCTGTGCTCTGCAGAAAAGGGATGGGAAGAGGGAAGGACAACAAGAAGTGAGCTGAGAGGAAATTTAGAGCCTTGACTCTGATTTTCCTGCCTTGTTGGGTTTAAACCAGTCTGTATATTCCTTTAAACCCAGGCTTTTGTAGTTCAGTTGTATTAAAATCACAGCGACCCTGCGTCCATTGAGCCACTCAGCCTCAGAATCCATCACTCTCCATCCAGGAAGGATGTGTTGGTGTGGTGAGGATTTAAAAGTGCCTGGATGCTCCCCAGAGCCTTGAAGCAAAACCAAAAAAAAAAAAAAAAAATGAGGAGTGCAAACATATTCTGTTAGCACTTCTCTGCTCTGCCTGGGTTTCCGTGCCGTGGAAATTGTGGAGCCTGTCGACACTTTACGGGCTGGAACAATGAAAGCAAACAAACAATCAAATCCTCTTTCACTGGAAGGGTTTTTCTGGCCTAGACAAAAGAAATAAAGGGCGGAAATGGAGGAATTGGAAAGGGAGAAATAGAGTTTTCTGCCTCCTGGTTGGGCGTTGAATTCTTTGAGGTGTCACGTCAACAGGGCGCCGAGCGGGGATTGATGTTGGGAGCGAGAGATGGTGAGGTGAGAGATGCTTTTCTCACCATAATCATGGATTCACGGAATGGTTTGGGTTGGAAGGGACCTTAAAGACCATCTTGTTCCAACCCACCTTCCTCTAGACCAGTTTGCCCAAATTTTGTGGTGAAACAAGTAGTGCAGCCGCTCGGGTGGGACCCGTGAAGAACTTCAACCAAAGGGGACTTTGAGCTGGCACAGGAACATGATTCCATTGGATTTTATTCCTTTGAGACCCGACTTTGGCCCCTTGGCTCCTCCTGAGCACCTTCAGCTCAGGCTGCCCGTGGTCCATCCCCCTGGAGCAGGTTCAGGGATGAGCCTCCGGAGCGGGTGGGAGGCGGGATCTCCTCCCTGCCGTGCCACTCATCCAACCAGGAAAACGGACACCCCTGGAGTCACAGGGCCCACTGGCACCTTTAACCTGCTGACTGAGGCAGGACTGATGGGGAATGGAGAGGGCCAGAGGTGGTTGCCCTTCACCTCAACATCCCCATGAAACCAAACCCTCCCCGGCGATCGGTGCGTGCCTGGGAGCTGTCAGTCCTGAGCTGGGGAGGAAGAGCATTCCATAAAGAAAGCTTTCATGGAGCTGCCTTTCATGACATCCAACCTTCACCCTGTGCACCGTGGGGGGTTTTTCCCCCCCTGAGAGCTCCCATTGCTGCCGTGAAAGGGAAGCATCTCCCGTCTCAGCTTCTGGGGCTCCCTGGGACGCCCCAGCTGGATCTTGGTGGGTGGCAAAGGCAGCTTTGTGGAGCAGCCTTGTCTTTGAAGCCGCAGGGAAACAGAATCCCGATTCATCCGTGTAATTCTTCTCCTTGGGATCTCTCGAGTGCAGCCGGAGCGTTTCAGGGCGAGGAAACGTTATCTCCTGGTATTTTGCCAGTTGACTTTCAGGAATAACCCCAGTGGTGTGATGGACATCTGGGGGCATCCCACAGGACAGGAGCACTGGTGTCCATCAAGGTGACTTTGATTGCAAGGCCTTGGTGCCCCTGATCCCTCAGGAATGAGCAGTTAATTGCGTCCCGGACACGAGGTCCCAGAGCGCTTCGTTGTCGGAGTCTCCCATTGATTTTTTTTTTTCCCCTGTTTGATTTCAAGAGTGCAAACACTGAGAGGGGTTTCTGTGGAGCTGGACACGTGGATTAAGAAGTTAATCAGCGAGATGAGCTCTGTGAGGAAAGGCAGGTGACTGATGTGTCAGACAGGAGACACTGGAGAGGGAACTCGACCTCTTCGTGCTTCAAGTGGAGCTGTGGAGAGAAGCTGCAGGAGTGGTGGTGGAGCTTTGGAGGAATCCATCGGGGGGAGATGGCTCCAAATAAGCTGAGAATTGAGATTAAGATGAGTTTAATGTTCTATTGCAGCCCAGGATTCCTGGGTCACTTGAGGTCAACGTTCTTCCCATCTCTCATGAAACCCCTGGTCCTTCACAGTTGTCATTTTTATTGATGAGTTGACAGCAAGGTGGCACTGTAAAGCAAAGAAACATTCACTGTGATTTATTTCAGCTTTTTTATTAGATTTACAGGATCACAGAATGGTTTTTCGGTTAATTAGTATGTGTGTGTCCCCCCCAAATCCTGTGATAAAAATGGTAATTTATATTCCCGTAGGTTCTGCTGATTCCAGGGCATGTGGGTTTGTTTTTAAGCACAGTTTTTGTTGTGTTTGGGGTATTTTATATATATATATATATATATATATATATAAAAATGGGTTATTTTCTAGGCTGGATCTACCAGGGGGCCACAGGTTGATCTGATGACAGTGGGAAGTTTTGTGCTGCCTCTAAATTGGTGCTTCAGTGTTTAAGTGCAGTTTTCCTCCAGAATAGGAGTGGTACAGGTATTAATTAGGTTGGATATCAGGGAAAATTCCTTCATGGAAAGGATTGTCCTGCCCAGGGCAGGGGTGGAGTCCCCATCCCTGGAGAGATTTCAAAGCCACGTGGATGTGGCACTTGGGGACAGGGGTCAGTGGTGGAATTGGCAGTGCTGGAAGAGCAGTTGGACTTGATCTTGGAGGGTTTTTCCAACCCAAATGGTTCCATGGTTCTTCAGGTGTGTAAATGTAGGTTCCTGGTGCTGTGACAGAAGCTCAGAGGTGTCCCAGGTGTCCACAAAAGATAGGACACAGGCTTTCAAGGGATTTGTGCCTTGCTGGAGCAGCAGCTGGCGGATGCTTTTAGGTGCCTAAAATGGCACCAGATCCTTCACTTGAGGGCCTGAACTGCGTTGTGTGACTGATGGTTGGTTAATTAGATGTGTGTCAGCATCTGTCAGAACCACAAACTGGGGCTTTGAGGTCACAGCTGCGAGTGGAGGGAACGGGAGATGAGGTTTCAGGGAAGCTGCAGCTTCAGGGAGTCAGGAATTGGGAACGTGGTGTCCAAAGGGCCATTCTTTTGGAGGTGGAGAGGAAACAGCAGGGTGGGGGTCGGGCTCTGCTCCTCGGGAACGAGGGACAGGACAAGAGGGAATGGCCTCAAGTTGCAGCAGGGAGGTTTAGGTGGGATATTGGGAAAATTCCTTCACTGAAAGAGTGGTCAAGAATTGGAACAGGCTGCCCAGGGCGGTGGTGGAGTCCCCATCCCTGGAAGAATTTAAAATCCATGTGGATGTGGCACTTGGGGCCATGGATTACTAATGGCCTTGGGCAGTGCTGGTGTCGAGGATCTTAGAGGGCTTTTCCAACCTGAATGATTCCATGCTCTGTGGTCCTTCATGCCCAGTGTTAAACAAGACAGAAATACGAAGAATGAGGCAAAAATTGGAGCACATTCTGGGAATATCCTCAGTTTTGTTTCCAGCTTTCAACTTGTCTTCATGTTCCTGCCCATCAGTAAAACCAACACTTAACCCTGGAAACATATCAAACCTCACCAAAGCTTCAGAGGTTCAACAAGAATTAGAAATCCAAGGTGCAACTTTGACTAAATATTGGCATCAATACCCTCATTATCACCTGTTTTTATGCATGACCTAAACAAGTGTGTGACTTCCAAGGTGCTGCATGAGCTCAGTGGAATGCCAGGAGGGCTCCACATGCCGTATCCATAGGGAGGAAGAGAGCAATTAGGCTGATGGTCTTTAATTAGAGAATCGTGGAGTCATTTAGGCTGGAAAAGATCTCTGAGCTCATCGAGTCCAACCTTTAATTGATGAAGGTTGAGGTGGTCTGGCCACCAGCATGGAGGGGCAGCAGTTCTCTGCTGGGGGGGCCTCTTGGAGGATCTGGCTGGAGGTGGAACCGGTCAAACACACCCAGATGTTGCACCAGGACCTCTGAACAGGTTTGGAGACTGGAGAGAGTGAGGGTAGGTTCCTTCTGGATCAGGAGGCCTTCCTGAACTTCCAGGGCTGTCAGGAATGCAGGGGGTGAGAGGAGCAGGACCTCTGTGTGGGGATGGAAGTGGACCCTTGAGGAGTTTCTGCTGTGCTGGAGGGTGTGTTGGTTGTGCTCTGACACAGCTCAGGGGCATCATGGGATGAAGGTGAGGGGCTGGAGTGTGTGCAGGGAAGGGAATGGAGCTGGGGAAGGGTCTGGAGCAGCAGGAGCGGCTGAGGGAGCTGGGAGGGGGCTCAGCCTGGAGAAAAGGAGCCTCAGGGGGGACCTTCTGGCTCTGCAACTCCCTGACAGGAGGGGGGAGCCGGGTTCTTTTCCCAAAAAAACAAGCAGCAGGACAAGAGGAAACAGCCTCAGGTTGCACCAGGAGAAGTTTAGATTGGATATTGGAGAAAAATTCCTCCTGGAAAGGGTTGTCCAGCCCTGGCACAGCTGCCCAGGGCAGTGGTGGATCCCCATCCCTGGAGGGATTTAAAATCCCTGTGGATGTGGCACTTGGGGACAGGGGTCAGTGGTGGCCTTGGCAGTGCTGGGGGATGGTTGGACTGGATGATCTTAAAGGTCTTTTCCAACCTGAATGATTCCATGATTCCATGCCATGTTGTTTGCAGTAACTCCTGAGGTGAAGTCGAGTGACTTCATTTTACAGCTCAACCCTTTCTCCACTGAGAGGAGTTAAATTAAAGGATGTCCAAGGGCAGTTGAGGTTCCAGCTGAGCTGAGCTTTCCTCTGGAAATGGTTGTGGCATTTCCATGGCTTCTGATGAGTCCCAGCTTGCGTCTGACTTGGCTCAGCTGAGGTTCAGCAGTGGGAGAACTGCGGAGTCTTCTCCACCTCCCACTCCCTTGGGATGCAAACACCTCTCAGACCACGTGTCTACAGGAGGCCCTTCTGATGGACACAGGAAGGGTGGCTGGTGCCCCTTGGTCCAAAAACACGGGTTTTAATGGTTTTGAACCTCTGACTCATCCACTCTGAAAAGCAGGAATGTTTGGATGGTTCCCACAGGGCTGAGTGGGGTGGTTCCCACCATCTTCCCGTGTGTGCAGACAGATCAACCCCAAAGGTGGAGGAAGACAGGTGGGGGAAGGATGACAGACTACTCCAGACGGTGTTTGTTGTATTTAATGTATTTAACTCTAAGCTGCTCGTTTGGTCCCTGTTTTTCCTGGATGCTTGAACACATTCCTGGGCGCCGTGGGGGCCGTCGGGAGACGCCAGGCAGGTGAAAGCAGAGACCCACCAGCAGCTCTTGGGGTGTTCCCACGTGGTTCCCTCAGATAATCCCCGGCTCTTTCTAACAAGCCCAACAACCCACCCCAAGAGCAGCGTTTATTCCACTTGTGTGCTCATGCATATTAATCTTCTCCCTCATCCGTTGAAATTCCCCCCTCTCCGCCAGCCCCTCCCAAGGGGTTCCCTCGGAAGGGGGGGGATATTTCCGTGGAACAGCTCATTGGCCTCGAGTCTCGGGATCGATACCAGGGAGGCTTTCAGCGTTTAAATTACCACCATGGTCTGCTGGGCTTGGCTGAGGGGAAAGAATCCCGGGGATGAACCGACACTCGATCCGGAGTTTGCCGTAGAGAGTAAACAAGCGCATTAGCGGGACCGGATAGGCGGGATAATTGCAGAGAGAGGTTGTTGCTTGAGTGGAGCCATTAAAGTCGACTTCAGGGAGCTGCAGAGGGTTTTAGATTGATGCTTGGAGGAGACAGGGCTCTGGGGAGACCTTCCAGCACCTTCCAGGGCCTAAAGAAGCTCCAGGAGAGCCGGAGAGGGACTGGAGACAAGGGATGGAGAGACAGGACGCAGGGAATGGCTTCCCAGTGCCAGAGGGCAGGGATAGATGGGATATTGGGAAGGAATTCCTTCCTGTAAGGGTGATGAGGGACTGGTATGAGTTTCCCAGAGAAGCTGTGGCTGCCCCTGGATCCCTGGAAGTGTCCAAGGCCAGGCTGGAACAACCTGGGCTAGAGGAAGATGTCCCTGCCCATGGCAGGGGGTGGCACTGGATGATCTTTAACATCCCTTCCAACCCAAACCCCTCTGTGATCCTGTAATTCTCTAAGTCCCTCATTGATCCCATGAGAGAGAAGGAACACCTGACCTTTCCCTTCTCCAGAGCAGTTGTGACTCTGACTCCTTACTGAGGGCTGGGATGAACTTTTCACTCGCTTTAAGAATTTTCCTGCTTTGCAGCCAAACGAGTCCCAGAAATGCTGCAACTCGGAGGGGAGGTCCTCTGGGAAAAAAAGCACGTGGCATGAATTTGGAAAGGCCTGGTGCAGGAATGAAGGGGAGATCCTGATGTTTGTTCCCTCATACCCTGGTTGAGAAAACAGCTCTGGCAACAGAGGAAGGTTTCTGGGACACAAATATTGGAGTTGCTTGGACTGGAGTTTGAAAGTACAGCTGTAAGAATTTATTTGGGGTTTGAAGAGCTGTTCACCAGCTCTGACTTACGAGAAAATAAATAAATGCTGTAACAGTTGGTGGTAACTGGCCCAACTTTCTCGACCCACCTTGTGTTCCCTGGGTAATCTGGGATGGCGACGGTTGGGTGCTGTGAGTCATCCCAAGCCTTCACCTTGCTTGGGCAAATCCTGAGCTCACTCAATGGGCTCATTTTTAGCCCTGTGACTCGGTTCTTGTCTTTTCTGATTAATTGGTCATAATTTGGGCTTGGTTCGACCAGGCATGGTGGTTCCAGAGCTTTTGTTTCTGGTGCTTAGTTGGGAGTTTAAATTTGGGCTTGGCTTGACCAGACGTGGTGGTTTCAGAGCTTTTGTTTCTGGTGCTTAGTTGGGAGTTTTTGTGTATTTTGGGATGAGATCTCTTGTGAGCAGTGGATTGTTTAATTTCTGTGCCTTTTTTTTTTTTTTTTTTTCAATTTTATTTTGTAGTTTCTCATAAATAAACTCCAGGTTGGAGGGGGCATGGAGCAACCTGGGACAGTGGAAGGTGTCCCAGCCCATGGCAAGGGGGTGGCATGAGATGATCTTTAAAGTCCCTTCCAACCAAACCATTCTGGGATTCTCTGAACTGGTTCTGTCTCCCTGGTGGGTGCTGGGCTGGGTGGGGCTGGGAGTTCCTGGCACTGGAAATCCAGGTTGTCCCTGGGTGGATTCCTTTGTGCCTTTGAATTTTCTTTAAAGCGTGTTTTGAGCCCGGCCTGGAGCCTGATGTGCTGAATATCATAAGAAAAACACAAGTCTGGCTTTTGTGTTGCGCGGTGTCAGACAGACAGACAGACAGACAGACAGAGAAGGTGTGACCCACGCCAGGGCTCACTTGGCATCTCCCCATCCTCCTGTTCACAGCGGCCGCATCTGCCCGAGTGGAAGAGCAAACACTCCCCCGCTGTAATCACCCGAAATGTTCCAGGGTGTAATACCTTAATTTGGTTGCTGACATGAGGGCTTGATGGGGAAATGATGTGGTAATGAGGAATGACAGCCATGGTAGATTGGGATCTTTTGTTTCCAAGATTAAGAGAACCTGAGCAGAAAGTCTTTGCCGGGTGTGCCCCCGTCACCAGGAATAGTCCCCACACGCTGACTCAGAGCTCAAAACCACCCAGGAGAGTTGAGTCTTTCTGCAAATGGCTTCATTTGTTCCCTTCAACACTGTTGTTGGCCTGTGGGACATCCAAGGGCAGAGGAATCTCCTGCTGGACTCAATGATCCGTGTGGGGGTTGTTGGGGCTGGAGAAGAGAAGGTTCCAGGGAGAGCTTGTTGGAGCCTTTAAGTGCTTGAAGGGGCTTGAAAAAATCAGAGAGAGGGACTTTGTACACAGACAAGACAGGGGGGAACTGTTTTAAAGTAAAACAGGAGACATTTAGATGGGATATTGGGAAGGAATTGCTGGCTGTGAGGGTAGGGAGGGGCTGGAATGAATTTCCCAGAGAAGCCGTGGCTGCCCCTGGATCCCTGGAAGTGTCCAAGGCCATGGACGGGGCTTGGAGCAATCTGGGCTAGTGGAAGGTGTCCCTGCCCGTGGCAGGGGGTGGAATGAGATGATCTTCAAGGTTTCTTCCAACTTAAACCATTCCATGATCATAAATGTCCATTCCATGATCATAAATGTCCATTCCATAATCATAAATGTCCATTCCAGCCTCAGTGATTCTCTGCAGTATTAAGCTGTGAGCGCACGACGAAAAAAACCAGAAACCCAACAAAAAAATTAAATCAGATCTCTTCTCCTTTTCATTTGTGGCAACTCGGAACAAAAGTCTCCGAAGTCTGTTCTTGCTCTGCCTCCTCTTAATGTTTAAAATGTGGCCGTGGGGGCAGGGAATCCTCCCTGGAATGCAGACCCTGGGCAGAATCGCCTTTCAAAAAAAGTGTTTGAAAACAATCGCTTCTGCAGGAGCAGGAGCTCATTTGAACAGCCAGTTCTGTCCTTGAGATGTGCATTCCAGGATGCCGGGAGGAAAATAGCAGCCTGGAATTTTTTTTTATTTTACTTCGTGTTTGAGGTTAGTTTGAGAGGAACCCGGCAGCTTTTCGGGAGGGCGGTTTTTGCGGAGCGGCGGCTCCTCGGTGGAAACAGTTTTGTCTTTCATATTTTTAGGTTCAGGGGTTTCTCGAAGGTCAAGCCAAGTTCACACTGTTTTCTCCTCTGCCCTGATGGAGGTAGGAGTTACTGTTTGAAGTGACTGGGGTCCAAAGTTGCTGTAAAAGCTCTTGGGCACGTTGTTGTGGCCGGTCGTGGGAGCAGGTTGATGGAAGGAATTTGCACAGGTCGTTTCCCAGTTGGTGGAAAAATGCTGCTTGTGTTTTTTATACTCCAGTCCCAGAATCATGGCATGGTTTGGGTTGGAAGGGACCTTAAATGTCATCTCCTTCCACCCCCTTCCACTAGCCCAGGTTGCTCCAACCTGGCCTTGGACACTTCCAGGGATCCAAGGGCAGCCACAACTTCTCTGTCCAACCTGTGCCAGGGCCTCTCCACCCTCATAGGGGAGAATTCCTTCCCATTATCCCATCTAACCCTGCCCCCTCTCAGTTTAAAGCCATAATTTAGGGAATTTAATTATCCCTCTGCCTTTAAGCCACTTGAAACTTTCTCCAAAGTTTCTCTTAATAGAAGGCAGAGGAAGCTTCCAGCCCAAATTTCTCTCCAGTAGCATATTTTTCCTATAGATTATCCTCGAATTTACATGAGGGGAATGTTCTGCTCTTGTAAAGAGAGAACACAGCCTGTGTGGGGCTGCATAAATATATATGAAGTTACAAACTTTTCCAAGAGGAAAAGGTGATGTAATGGACTGTGGAAAGAATATTTTTTTTTTTTTTATTCCTGCTCTCATCTGATCACACTTAGGATATAAATAGTGGGGAAAGGCACAAGCCCATGGAAATGTGACCCACTCTGGTGCAGCTCCCCCGTTGCTCTGTGCTGGGGTTTGGGCAATGAGCTGCATCCAGGGGTGGATTCCAGCACATCAGCAACGTGTGGAGCCATCTGTCATGGCTTGGAGGTGTCCAAGCCGTTCAGCAGTTCATGAGGCAAGGCCAGGAGAGAAAAAAAAAACAGCCTAGAAAATCAGGATGTAGATGCAAAAGGGGAGACTGAAGAGCTGAGGCAGCGTGGTCTGGGCAGGGCTGGGATTTGTTTGGGCATCTGCTGTTGCTCCCCGTGGTGGGGTCAGGGCAGCTCAGCTGTCACCTCATGGTGAGATGGCTTGGGGGGGTTCAGCTGGAGAAGAGAAGGCTCCAGGGAGAGCTGAGAGCCTCTTGCAGGACCTAAAGGGGTTCCAGGAGAGCTGGAGAGGGACTGGGGACAAGGGATGGAGGGACAGGACAAGGGGGAATGGCTTCAAACTGTTAAAGGGGAGATTTGGGTGGGATATTGGGAAAGAATTCCTGGCTGGGAGGGGAGGCCCTGTCTCAGGTTGGGCAGAGAAGCTGTGGCTGCCCCTGGATCCCTGGAAGTGTCCAAGGCCAGGTTGGAGCAACCTGGGCTAATGGAAGGTGTCCCTGCCCCTGGCAGGAGTGCAATGAGATGCTCTTTCAGGTTTCTTCCAACCCAAACCAGTTTGGGATTCTGTGATTATTTGATTTCTTCTCCCTGGTATGTTCCAAACCAGCTCTGTGTCCTCGTGGGCTGTGTTGCCACAGAGGGGACAACGGGACCTGGGGATGATTTGCTTTGATTCCCTCATTTCTCCTGGCACACCTGTCTGTCTGCAGGTCTGTCTCTGCTCTGATGCTTTACTTTACACTTGGCTTTACTCCTCAGAGCCCCCAGGAGCAGTTTTTATGAAGGGAAATCTCACGTTTTACACTTGTTTGACTCAAATTCCCGACGAGCACAATCTCAATTGGCTTTATTTTGAACTGGGCACCACAGATGGGGGGCCTCCCCAGTCTGCTGTGTTTTGAGAACATGAATTCCATCAGGGAATAACTTTCTGAGCATTTTGAAGCTGCCAAACGAGTCCAAGCATTGTAGAATTTAAGGGAATAATGTCAATTATTGCTTTTTCTGAAGCAGAGTTCGTCCCCAGGTGAGAGGTGGACAAGCAAGGGAGGAGTTTTGTTGCTTGGCACTTCAGGTGAAGAGCAAGGGGAACCCTTGATTTCTCCTGCCCCGTGGAATGTGGGGATTCCCACCCATCCCACCTGGAGCACGAGGCTCAGGGGGACAGGATTCAAGTTCCAGACCTGAAGTGATCAGTGCAGATATTAAGTCTGGAATTAAAGCTTTAGGGTTGCTCCTGTCTCATTAAAAACCTACTTGAAGGACACTTTGACTTTCCAAGAATCCAAACCACTTAGATCCAGTGGAAAGCTCATTTTTGTTCTTCTGTGGGATCCCTTTGCAGATTTTATATGATTTGGTGGGTCTTTCCCCTTAAATAAGCCTTTTAATACTCTTTTAATCAGAATCTAAGACCTCCTCCAGCACTGGAAGGTACAGGAGAGATCCCAAAAAAGGGAAGAGCAGCTTGTTCCCTTCCAGCTGTTTTGTGTGGAAAAGAGAAAAATTCAGATTTCTTCTGAAACTTCCTCAGAAATATATTTCAGAAGGTTTTCCCACCTTCAGTGTGCTGGGAAGGAAGGCCTGGATGTGGTGACAGCGACCAAGATCAGTGGGAGACTTTGATTCTTGGCTTGAAGGTGGTGACCTTGAACAGTTTAAATATTTTTGCAGGTTTGCTGAAGTTTTGGGGCAGGATTTGGCCTTTATAAACTAATTAAATTCTTGGTGACTCCTCACAGGTACCTTTAACCTTTTTTCCCTCTCAGAAATAGTTATTTTTTTAACTTGTGTGCCGCTGTGATTTCTCCTGTGCCTCCTCTCATCCTTCTGTTGGTCCCTTGGAGAAGGTCCTGGTGCTCTTTTTTTCCTCTTTTAGGTCGGTAGATACCAAAAATCAACCTTGTAAAATCTCAGCTTTTAGTTTGGGACCAGCGTGGTGCTGAAAATATAATTATTACAGTTTGTTTTTAAAATTAAACCAGTGGAAAGTTGGAAAAATTGGAGAATTACTCTGTGGGAAGAAACCACCTGCCCGGATGTCACGGAATCACGGAATGGTTTGGGTTGGAAGGGGACTTTAAAGACCATCCAGTTCCAACCCCCTGCCATGGGCAGGGACACCTTCCAGTAGACCAGGTTGCTCCAAGAATGGGATTCATCTGCCCCTCGTTGGGGTCATTTTGAGGGCTTTGATACAAAAATATTTGGGAAAAAATGGAATGACCAACCTTTTCCTTCTTGTCCTGAGCATTACCATGTTTCAGGATGAACCTCCACCTGTTTTTAGGTCTAAAAACCTGACAAAGTAAATTATCAGTGGTTCTGATAATCCTTCAAAGCAGAGGCTGCTCATCTCCTGACATCCCATCGCTCCCTCTCCTCAGAGATTCCCAAAACCCTGAACTCAATCCCAGCAGCCCTGCTGGGCTGGAATCTGAATCATGGAGCAGGAAAGTCCCGTGTTCCAGTCACAGGAGTCGTTCACATGAGCACAGTACTGGCTCAAAGGCTCTGCCAAAGCCACTAATAGGATCCAGGTTTCTGGGATCGGGGATGGAGCCGGCAGGGAATGATGCACCGGGGCTGCAGTTCTGCACCCCACACTTGGCCAGAGTCCCCCTGCCTCAGTGTCCTCCTCTCCTCCAGGAAAAGCTGGATATTGAGGAAAAGCCAAGCAGCAACTGGGGTGGGGGGGGTAGGGGGAAAGGAGTTTTTTCCCTTTTTTGAGTGAATCCATCTTCCTGCAAACTCCTGGGGTACCTGAAACTCCTCTTTTAAAACACACTTAGGGTGGAAAAGGGTCGTTTTAGCTGCTTATGGTCAGCAACCAGCAGCCAGCCGTGCCCCTGGAGTGTGGTGGGAGGTCTGCACAGAGCAGCAGAGCCGGGATTTCTGCTCCTAAATGGAAAACACACGGACAGTGGCTGGAGGCGGGAGCTGCCGAGGAGCTGAGTGACGGCCCCGTCCCCAGCGCGGATCCGTCACTTTTACTCGGATTTTCACTCCCGGATTTTCCACTGGAGCTGCTCGGGGCTGGCACAGCAGCAGATGAGCCCTTCAGAAACTTGTCCAAACACTCAACTGCAGCCCACTCCGGGCTCCCTTCTCCTCCAAAAATCCGTGGGAGCTCCGGGCACGGCTGTTCCCGGCTGGGGCAGCTCTAATAACCTACAAATGAGATTTAGTTTTTTTAAGTAGATTATGCTAAAGGGATTTTTTTTTTTTTCCTTTTCAGTTTCTGGGGGTAAACGATAGGCTTGCAATCGGATCTTTTGATGAAATCAGCTTTTTGGGGGGTGGGGAAGGCTTGGATGCAGCAGCTCTGGCACAGGAGCTTAAATCTGTCTTCCATCAGCGGGGCTGGAAATCACCGTGTGTGTGATGGGGTTTAGTTTTCTTGAGGACGTTTGTCCATCCCGTGGGAGCAGCTGCTGCCTGTGGAAAGGCTCCTGTTGAGCTCAGAGCCCCAAATTACCTTTAGGAAGGAATTCCTGGCTGGGAGGGTGGTGGAAGACTGGAAGGAGTTGCCCAGAGAAACTGTGGCTGCCCCATCCCTGGAAGTGTCCAAGGCCAGGTTGGAGCAACTTGGGATAGTGGAAGGGGGTTGGAATGAGATGATCTTTAAGGTTTCTCCCAACCCGACCCATCCCAGGATTCTGTGATCCCTGGGAGGTGAGTCCTTGGAGCAGGATGAGCTGGAGGAGGAGCTGGAGATGCCAAGCACCCACCAACCAGCAGCATCCGGGAAAAAGCCGGATCTGGAAGGTCTGTGAGGCTCCCAACATCCTTCCACCACCATCCCCATGCTCGGCTCACTTCAAATAAGCTGTCAAGTTTCCCCACTCTCTGCCTACCACCCTTTTGGCTGCAAAATACCCCGAGAAACTCCCAGGAACATGGTGTTTTCAAAAGCAAGGGGCTACCTTCCAACCAGAAGAACAACCTTGGAAATTCTGTGTTGAAAACATGGAGATGGAGATGATGTCTCTTTGAAGATGACATCTCCCACCCTGCACCCTCTTACTTTCCTCCAGTTTTCCTCGCCTGTGGTTGTGACGGTGAAGAGCTTTGCTGTGCTCCCGGGATTCCTATAGAGTCACAGAATCAGAGAATCATAGAATCAACCAGGTTGGAAAAGACCTCTGGGATCATCAAGTCCAACCCTGGATCCAACCCCGCTGTGGTTCCCAGCCCATGGCACTGATGCCACATCCAGTCTCACCTTAAACACCTCCAGGGATGGTGATTCCACCCCCTCCCTGGGCAGCCCATTCCAATGGTTGATCACCCTCTCTGGAAAGAAATTCTTTCTAATCTCCAACCTAACCCTCCCCTGGCACAACTTGAGGCCGAGCCCTCTTGTCCTACTGCTGGTTCCTGGGAGAAGAGCCTGACTCCCACCCGGCTCCCCCCTCCTGTCAGGGAGCTGTAGAGAGTGAGAAGGCCTCCCCTGAGCCTCCTCCTCTCCAGGCTGAGCATCCCCAGCTCCCTCAGCCTCTCCTCACACCACTTGTGCTCCAGACCCTTCCCCAACCTCGTTGCTCTTCTCTGACCGTGCCCACATTCATCCTGCCCTGGGCTGGAACCTCCAACAACGTGTTTGGGGCAGCTTTACAGATGTCACAACACTTGTCAGGACCCCACTGACCGATGGTTTTTCACCCTGTGAAGGTGTGACCACCATCCCTGCACAAAGGCAACATGAGGAGCAGTTCCCTCCTGCTGAAAATGGTCCTGAAGCTTAAATTTGCCTTGGTTGTGTCTGGGAGCACGTTAAAAACCCAAC
Source organism: Corapipo altera (assembly GCF_003945725.1). NCBI lineage: Eukaryota > Metazoa > Chordata > Aves > Passeriformes > Pipridae > Corapipo > Corapipo altera. The sequence goes on from NW_020884936.1 coordinate 3,911,703, forward strand.
TCATCTGATCTTTAAAGTCACAAGTTTTGCCTTAAATGAACAGAAGTAGATTTGTGTCATTCTTACTCTTTTGGTGACCTCAGTGCCCTTGTTGTCCCCTGGGTTTCAATGCCCAGGGAACTACAACCTGAGTGTGTTTTCCAAGGCATGGAAGCTTAGCCTGGAGGAGAGAAGCCCTCAGGGGGATCTTCTAGCACCTTCCAGTGTGTCAAGGGGGCTTACGATGAGGCTGGAGAGGGACTTGGGATAAGGACAGGCAGTGACAGGATGAAAGGCAATGGCTTTAAGCTGAAAGAGGGTAGATTTAAATTGGATATTGTGAAGGAATTGTTGGCTGTGAGGGTGGGGAGGCCCTGTCCCAGGTTGGGCAGAGAAGCTGTGGCTGCCCCTGGATCCCTGGAAGTGTCCAAGGCCAGGCTGGAGCAACCTGGGCTAGTGGAAGGTGTCCCTGCCCATGGCAGGGGGTGGCACTGGATGATCCTTAAGGTTGCTTTCAACCCAAACCATTCCATGATTCTGTGATGCTGTGAGTGGTTGGAGCTGCTTCATGGATACCTTTCCCACGTAATTGCTGGAAAAAAGGGTTAAAAAAGAAAGTGCAGAAGCAGAGAATGTGGCTTTGCTGTGTGGTGTGGCACTGGAGAAAGCTCTTGGTCTGGGGCTCCTGGGGGTCTCAGAGGTGCTCTGCCAACACCTCCTAGCTTCACCGTGTCTCAGTGGGGGTTAAACACATTCAGCTTCACCAAACCCATCCGGTTCCACGATGGAAGGACGTTCCCAGGGGATCCCAGCTCTGTATCATCAGATTTGCTCCAGCGAGGACGGTCGTACTTGACACCTCATCAAACGAGATCCGCTCGCTGCCGCTCCGGCTCCGAACTGTCATCTCAGAGCTGTGTGATTTTTCAGGAGAGCGGTGCCAGGGGAGTTGAGGAGACTGTGGTTTGGTTCTGGCTTTAGGCTAAACTAAGCCAGATGTTCAGGCCCTCGGCTGAAGTCATCAGCTCTTCGCCGGCCGCTCCGCGCGCATTCCTTTCATCGCTGGAGCGCTCGGCTTTTCTGAGAATCTCTCCCCTTCCTCAGGGAATCCTGGGCCTTGGGAAGGAATCACTTCTGGGCATTTCAGGATAAAAGAGAAGTGAAGATGTGATTTACGGGAAGCAAACACCACCTCGGCCTTGTGCCCATGGTGGATGAAGAGTCAGGAGACCCAGGGCCACCCCGGGTCGTGCCGGAGATCCAAAGCGCGGAAGAAAATCGGAGAAACCAACCGTGTTTCCAGGAATTTCTTCCAGGGCTTGCTGGGAGAGGGAAGAAAGGGAATTTCCATGGATAGTTTTGGGAGTTGGGAAGCTCTGGGTTTGGCTTTGGATGACGTTGGACACTTTGTGTCCTTGACTTTTGCACAGATACTGAACGGGTGCGTCCCACCTCCTGTGGGACTTGAGGGCTTGTTCAAGTTCACGAGTTGGTTTCTGGTTCGTATAAAAAAAAAAAAAAAAGAACACTAGAAAACACCACAATGAGGCCAATCATTGCCAACCACTAGATTTGAATTTCATAATTACTATTAAAATATTAAGAAATGGGGGTTTTTTTCCCACCTCTGAGCAATGAACTGTGAAGCTTCAACGCTGCTCCAAACCTACCATAGTTGCTTAAGAAAATTCCTTAAAGGAATTCTTTCTGCTTAAGAAAGTGCCTTGTTTTTTTTCCTAGAAAATCCAAAGCATTGTTTGTTCACTGATTGTTACTGCCCCTTCCTCAGAGTTGTTATTATTGTTATTATTATTATTATTACTATTATTATATTCTATTATACTGCCATTTGAGTTGCCTTTTGGCCTCTGAATTTTTATTGGAAATGCAATGAGTTAAAAATTGCTGCCTTGGGTTTGTCTTAGGGCTGCAATTCTCAGAAGTTCATTTAATTGTTGAATAATCTCCATGACATTGGTGATGAGTGACGGCACAATTACGGTGGTGGAACTGCTCCGCTGAGGAATTTGGCTCCAGAAGTTACCTGTGGTTCCCACAGTGAAGCCTTACCTCATTTCACTAGTATTTGGTTGTCTGGTTAAGGTTAAGCCAAGAAGAACAAGTTGAGCAACAGTTCTGGTTTGAGCCGAATGGGCGGACGAAGCAAAGGCTGGAATTTGTGGGAGGTTGGTGGTTCCTTCGTGTGGGTTAGTCCAGCACCAGGATGTCATAAGATCATGGAATGGTTTGGGTGGGAAAGGACCTTCAAGATCATCCAGTCCTACCCAGGGACACCTTCCACTAGCCCAGGTTGCTCCAACCTGGCCTTGGACACTTCCAGGGATCCAGGGGCAGCCACAGCTTCTCTGCCCAACCTGGGACAGGGCCTCCCCACACTCACAGACAACAATTCCTTCCCAACATCCCACCCAAATTTCCTCTTTTCCAATGGGAAACCATTCCCCCTTGTCCTGTCCCTCCATCCCTTGTCCCCAGTCCCTCTCCAGCTCTCCTGGAACCCCTTTAGGCCCTGCCAGGGGCTCTCAGCTCTCCCTGGAGCCTTCTCTTCTCCAGGGGAACCCCCCCAGCTCTCCCAACCTGGCTCCAGAGCAGAGGGGCTCTAGCCTTTGGAGCGTCTCTGGGGCCTCCTCTGGACTCTCTCCAGCAGCTCCATGTCCTTGTGCTGTTGTTCCCAGGGCTGCTACATCCCTGGTTTTGAGTTAGATTTTAGGAATAAGCAGCACCTACAATTCCAGCCAGATGATCCATAACCCCAGCCCATGTCATGTGTGTCTGTGGGTAGAACCGTTACCTCGATTCCTTCTTTTAAAATGCCCAAGATATATTTTTATATGAAAAAGCAACGTGTTCCCAAGGTTTTAAAACATCTTTCTGGGGTGGGTTTGTTCCGCTCGATCAAACCGCGACTCCTCGGTTGGTCTGGGGCTGAGTCGGGGGTGGAAGTGCTCCATCAAACAAGCTCAGAGTCAGGATTTACTCCCAGGCAGTAAAATCCTAAGGACCACTAAGCTGGGTTTAAGCACTGAAAAGATATATGAGCCTTGTCCTCTGGTGAGATGAGAGTTACTCCCAGTGATAAACTTTGCCTGGGCGAGCACTGAATTTTGTGAAGTATTTTGGGGTATTTCTCTCCCAGCTTTCATTTAGGAGCGTCTCAGATCATTAAAAACAAAAATTAAACTTCCAGACAACCCTACCTGAGAGGGACGAGAGGCTTTGTGCTGGTTTTACAGTCTGGGAGCTCCCATGGAGATGCTGTTTTCATAAAATCCTAGAACATGCTGAGTTGGAAGGGACCCACCAGGATCATCCAGTCCAACTCCTGGCCCTGCACAGGACACCCCAAGAGTCCCAGAGGATCAGCCAAACCCTCCTGGAGCTCTGGCAGCCTTGGGGCTGTGCCCACTGCCCTGGGGAGCCTGGGCAGTGCCCAACCAGCCTCTGGGGGAAGAACCTTTTCCTGACATCCAACCTAAACCTCCCCTGACTGAGCTTTAAACCAGCAGAACTCCTCAAAATCTCAATTCCCACCACCCAGCTCCTGCTCCGGGCTGGCACAGAGCTCCGTACCTCACCCTTTGGAAGCCCAGATGTCTTTTGCACCCTGGATGGGGTGCACACGAAGCTTTATTTCAACCTGAAGAGGCGGCAAAAGCCGCGGCCCGGGCTTGGTTTCACTCTTGGCCGCGCTCGCGCAGCCTTTGCCCGACTCGGATGTTGGACGTGGATTTGGGCGCCGGAGCTGAGGTGTGAGGCCGTGCTTTGTTGGCAGGCCCGGAGCTGTAACCTGATTAATCTGAACAGGTAAAAAGTAACGCGATCCATCAGCAGCACGACCGGCGGCGCGGTCGGCGAGTCGTGAATTTTTCATCGGGGGGCCCCTTGGAGAGGAGGTTCGGTTACCGAGGGTGGTAGAAAAGGAGGGAAACGTAGCCAGGCTTTCATCCGGAGGGATATATTGCCTAACCAGCGAGGAATCCTTTCATCAATAAATTATGAGAAGAATGGGAGGGTTTCGAAAGATCTGCCTGTTAACGCGCTCTCATCCGGCAAATTTAAGGAACGTTAGGTTTTGGCCCGGGATGCCTTGCGGGAGAGGGGAGGTGAGAACGTGCAGCCTGAGGAAGGTGAGACCTCGTTGCGTGTGCTGGAGCTGGGACAGGCACCGAGGATCCGTCAGCAGAGAGGAGGCCAACGTGGTGTGAGCGCTTGAGCCCGGGATTGAATAACGGGAGGGGAAACCAAGCGGGCGCCCTTTTGTTCCCCCACCTGGCTGCCGGCCACGCCACGGATCCTCCCTGGGAAGGGAGGCTTTCTGACAGCTCCTGCTTGGCACCAGTGAGGATCCCCATCCCCTCGTGTGATCCTGGTGCCGCCGCTTCGAGGAACAGGAGGGGTTTTGTCCCCCCAGAGTGACCAAAACGCGTTTGGAGGAGGCGATTTTGGGTGCTCATGTCTTTGGTTTGTCGTAAGCTCTGTTTGGACTCGGGGCTCAGTGGATGACAAAGAGGTTGTGGAGGTTTTGGTCACTGAAATATAAGATATTGAGCCATTGGAGAGTGTTCAAAGGAGGCAACAAAGATGGGGAAGGGCCTTGGTTTGAAGCCGTGTGAGGACACTGAGGGCACTTGGTGTGTTCAGCTGGAGCAGAGGAGACTGAGGGGAGACCTCACTGCAGTTCAACTGCCTGGGCAGAGGCAGAGGGTTGGACTGGATGGTCCTTGGGGGTCCCTTCCAGCTCAGCACATTCTGAGATTTTAGCACCTTTACAGGCACACTGTGGGTAGTGGTGGAACAACAGCCTATGTTCCCTGGGGAAGCTGTCTCCATGCCCAGGGACAGGAGGTGGAGATTTCAGGGCAGCAAAGTGGCTCCTTGGTTGCACCTACACAACCCTGGTTACACACTCTCCTGATGGAGCCACGCTCCCTCCCTTGTGTAACCTGGCACTGGAACAAGAACTAAGTTAGAACAGAAAGGAAAAGAATTCCCAGCCCTGATCGAACTCCTGTGGTGTTTACGGGATGGAAACTTCCCCAAAAATGCAGTTTTTCCAAGTGCCTCTTGCTGCCAACGTGTTTGTGGTGCTGGTTTTTCGGCAGCTCTGCCCCTGCTGCTCCTGACAATTGGGCAAATTATTCCGGTGTCAGGGAAAGGGGCCGTTCGTGTGGGGTGATGAGCAGGGAACAAACCAGCACCGGGATTTACGATGTGTTTGCTTCCACCCTGACTTAATTTCCTCGTGTTTACTGTCTGTACAGAGTTCTCCAAGTGTAACCTCAAGCCTGTTGTCTCCTTGGAGAAGCAGCACAGGGAACCTCGGCTCTGGGAGCTGTGGGTGCCTTGTCTTCAGAGAATCATGGAATCACGGAATGGCTTGGGTTGGAAGGGACCCTAAAGGTCATCTCGTTCCAAGCATGGACACCTGCCCCCACACTGGAGGCTAAGTGGGAGTTTGACCCCTTCAGATCCCACTAAACCCTCTTTCTGAACCTCCAGCCCGTGTTTTCCTACAGCTGCTCTTCATATGCCTGGCAAAGCCTCTCCAGGGAAAGTCATTTCATAGGAACTTGGGGAGAAAATATCCCCACAAAGCAAATTTCCCTTGACCCCCCTACCTGGAGGTCATGAATCCTGAGTTTTCCTGTGACCAAGATAGCTTCCTCCAGGAGAGAGAGAGAATTCCAGCTCCTTTCCTGCAGAATCTGCTCTTGGTTTGGATGCTGGCAAAGAATGGATGGTTTGGAGCCTGGCTAATAAATGAGATTTTTTTCCAGAGCAATTAGAGCGAGTTGCTGAGTTACAACCTGGAGGAATTGTGTTGTCAGCCTGGAGTAGCTCAGGATCGTGGCGAGGCACAAGAGACAGGAGGGATTGAAGTTCTTTGGTGTTTTGACTGGCAGGTTTGGCTTTATTTTGATCCTGAGCTTTGCAACCCCAGTAACTGATGCTGCAGGAATTCGTGATTGATATCCCAGTGTCCTTTTTGTTGGCACGAGAAGGTGAATGTTTCTAGCATAAGTTAGCAGATTTTAGGGATCTTCAGGTTAAATAAGACTGCATACCTGGAGTTTGTCTTCCAGAGACATCCCAAATCTCCCAGCAACCCCGAATCAGAAAGCTCAGGTGGTAAAACCTTCTAGAGAAATAAATCCACTCTGTGCCCCTTTGCCCAAGGGAGAATATCCCGGTCCCTGCTCCAGAGTGGTGTGTGGGAATGGGTCCTTATGGATCATCCATTGCATGTGGCATTTGGTTATCAGATCTCTGAATCCAGCATTTAAATATGTGTTTTCTGGGTGTTTTGGTCACCAGTTTCTTACAAACACAGGCAAACAGGGCTCTTCCCATGGATTTGGAGTGAGCCACCCCCTTGCTCTGCTGCTATTGCCTTGGGAATGTCATTTAAACCTCCTCAGACCTCCAAGGATGGTGAGGAACCTTAATGATGTGGAACAAAGTCCTCCTAAAATCTCGAGCAGACCAAAGGAGTTCTGTCCTGATCCTCTATACCTTTATGGTCTAACTCCATAACTGGTCACCTCCATGTTGGAAGGGATCATTTCCTAATTATACACAAGGAAAAAACTGTTCCCTGTGAGGATGGTGAGGTGCTGACACAAGTTCCAAAAGAAGCTGTGGCTGCCCCTGGATCCATGGAAGTGTCCAAGGCCAGGTTGGAGCAACCTGGGCTAGTGGAAGGTGTCCCTGCCCATGGCAGGGGGTGGCACTGGATGATCTTGAAGGTCCCTCCCAACCCAGACCATACTCTGGTTCTATGATCTCCAGAGAAGCAGCTGTTTTTTTGTTGTTGTGGGTTTTTTGGGACTGAATTGATGTTGGAGAAGTTCATGAGGGTCCTTCCTTGGGTGTTTAGCACAACAGGTTGGTAAAATCCAGACCCCAGAGGTTTTCCAGCCGTGAAAGTGCAGGAGGTCAAAGGCAACACCAGCAGCACGGTGGGTGCTGACCTTCTGGAGCCAGACCTTCCCAGGGATCAGAAAACCCACGGACATGTCGGGGCGAAGGGGAGGAGGAAGCCAGAGATCCCTTATCGGAACAGATCCTGCCTGGAAGGTGCTTCCAACCAAGCGTTTGGAGCGAAGCCAAGCTTGTCTTCGGAGCTCTGCTGCCAAGATTCCCACAAGGACTCGTCTGATAAGCGAGGAAGTGGAGCAGCCTCCAGTGCTCCCAGCACGGTGGGGTGTCTGCGAGGGAAGGCTGGGCTCACACCTGCCTGCAGGAGATGGGAAGCCAAAAAACAGGAGCCAACATATTTTGGCCGAGGCGGAGCAGGAATCCTCCGTGGAACGGCTGTGGCTCAGGCTGGGCCTGGCAGGAGTCTGGGACCACTCCCCAGCTCGTGTTTTAAGCTTGGCTTAAGGATTTGCATTTGGGATTATCAAAGATCGAGTCAGGAAGGCCTTTGGGGGGGTGATTCCTGGAGCATCCAAGGGTCTTACTTGGATTTGTGAAATTATTTCCTTAGTTTACTGCGGGGGGTAAGAGCAAGGATTGTTGTGGAATCATGGAATGGTTTGGGATGGAAGGGACTGTGGTCACAGAATCATGGAATTGTTTGGATTGGAAGGGAGTGTGCTCACAGAATCATGGAATGGTTTGGGTTGGAAGGAGCTGTGCTCATGGAATCATGGAATGGTTTGGGATGGAAGGGCCTGTGGTCATAGAATCATGAAATGGTTTTGTTGGGAGGAGCTGTGGTCATAGAATCATGGAATGGTTTGGGTTGGAAGGGATTGTGGTTATAGAATCATGGAATGGTTTGGGTTGGAAGGGACTGTGGTCATAGAATCATGGAATGGTTTGGGATGGAAGGGGCTGTGGTCATAGAATTATGGAATGGTTTGGGATGGAAGGAGCTGTGGTCATAGAATCATGGAATGTTTTGGGATGGAAGGGGCTGTGGTCACAGAATCATGGAATGGTTTGGATTGGAATGGATTGTGCTCATAGAATCATGGAATGGTTTGGGTTGGAAGGGACTGTGGTCACAGAATCATGGAATGGGTTGGGTTGGAAGGGACTTTAAAGACCATCTAATTCAACCCCAGTGAGCAGGGACAGCATCAACTAAACCAGATTGTTCAGAGCCTTGTCCAACCTGGCCTTGGATATTTCCAAGGATGGAGAACGTGAAGAGATTGGGTTGAAAAATAACTGTCCTAATTTGAGGGAGAACCTCCAAAACCACCCCTGAACCTGCCCCAAAGGCCCTGAGTCCACAAGCAGCTCTGCCCAACGAACAAACAAAAAGCTTGGGTGATTGCTTTTATTTCACCCTGTTTCCTGAGGTGACCCAAGCCAACACAACTGTGGGTTCACCTCACATGCCCAGGGCAGGGTGATGGGCCCGGGGTGAGGATGGGGCTGGAAGTGCCGGTGAACACCTGGAAAGAGGAGTTTCTGACCTCAGCGAAGGTGCCGAGATGATAAGAACCAGATGGCTGAACCGGGAAATAAAAGAACACTCGTGACTCAAACAGGAGCAAAACTTCCCCCTCCCATCTGCCCTCGTGCTCTGATTGCAGCTGATTAAAAAGACAGGTATTACTCACCAGATTTTATCGGGTCTTTCCACACCTAAAAGGGCCCCCAGACACCGTCACCTGAACCGTGGCCGCGGTTTCAGTCTTAGCACTGTTTAATTTTGGTGAAGACCATGTTCTGGTGTGGAGATGGTGACTCTCAGGTGCATGTCTTGCTTCTTGGTGCTTTGTCTTTCGGAGCCTGACCATAAAAAAACCCCCTCCAATAAATTAAAAACATCATAAAAAATGGAGAGGAAGAAGCAGCCAGAGGTGGGTCGTGCTTGCCTGAGTTGCTTTAGGAGCTGATCAGATCAGGTTCCTTCATATCTCAAGCCAACCTCGAGGTTTTTTGACAGCTTGAAAACACTCAGGGAACTCTGTCAGCCAGAGATTTTTTTTTAGATGAAGTGTGGGCTCAGCCAGCAAGCAGGGTAATTAGTGCTTCTGCTGCTGCCAGCGCCAAGGTTTCCTCGTTTCAGATGGTAAAAGGTGACAGGGCCCTTCTGTCTTTGAGTTAAGTGGGGGGATAATCCTGGCTGTGAAACTGTGTTAAATGCTGGGCTGAGCTCTGCAGCAGCAGGGAAACCCCCAGCGGGGTCTACAAGGTGTTCTTGGTGGGGAGAGGGAGACCTGAGTTGGTTCTCCTGGTGGTGTTCATGCAGCTTCTGCATTTGCTCTCTTTGTGCTGGTCTAACGTGAGTTTTTGTGCTCAGTCCATCAGTAATTGCTGGTTTAATGGTTGCACTCGATGATCTTAAGGGTCTTTTCTGACTTAAATGGTTCTGTGGTGTCGTGCCGGGCCATAGCTCAGATTAATTAAACTTAAAGGATTAAAGGATGACTTGGTTAGGACCAACTTCCCTCCAAGGAGACATGAGTGAGCCGGACATGGGCCTTATGCTGCAGGATAAAATGTAACTACCTTCTAGGAAATCTGGGAAAATGTGAGAAATGTTCCCCTGGAAAAGCTGGAGGTGTGTTATTGTCTACCAAGAGATGGGCAGAGCTTTGGCATAGCAGGGACCAGGACTGGGGTGCGCCAGTGGCCTCCAAACGAGTGAATATTAACTATTAATTAAAGAAAAAAAAAATCCAGTTTGTCAACAAGACAATATTTTTTAATTTATATTTCGCCATTCTGAGGCACAACAGAGCTTCCAGAGGAGAGACAATAAGGATGGAGGACACAAAGTACTCTGGGGTTTTTAAGCTGAGCCGTAGGCTTGGCTTTTCCCCTCTGCTCCCCAGGCTTTCCAAGACCAAGATCAGCCGAACGTGTTCCCCGTGTTTTCTTTAACCAAGCTCCAAACCCCATCCAAATTCCCCTTCATCTGCTCAGGGAGCAGCAGTTTTGTTTTTTTTTTTTCTTCTTTTCCTAGGACTGTCATTCCCGACTGAAGGCATCTTTTATTTCATTTTATTCTTTTTATTTTTTTTTTCCCTTCCAAAAAATCAACCCCGGATTCCGCCCCGCTGCCGAGAGCGCTTCCATTAATATCAGATGGGAAAGGCAGGGCCAGGCACTGAAAGTGGATATAGTTTGCATTTGAAGGAAGGTTTTGTGTATGAAACTGAGAAACTCTTCCCCAGTCTGACACTGGTGATTGATTGCAGCTCTGCTAAAGATTAGCCAGACGTTTTAAGCACCGCAATTATTCATGTTTTCCTACTCCGGTGCTATATTTAAACCCGGCCTAACACTGGGTTTCTGCTGCTGCACAGGAGGGAAAATGCCTTTTTTATTTTTTTATTATTTTTCTTTTTGTGGGGGGGTTATTATTTGATTTTTCCAGCTCTCTCCTGTGCCCTGTGTGGTTGCCACGAGGATGAGGAACACGGGATGTCAATTAAAGCTGCGCCGCCCTCGGCACCATCACCTCGGCCTCACAGATGTCTGAGGGGTCTGGGGGGGGTCCAGGTGTCCTGGGGTGCAACTTGTGCTCGGGGTCATCATCCCTCCCTGCAAGGAAAAGTGCTCCCAGGAATCCTGACAGCACTGGGCCCGATGGTTTGGTTTGGGGTATGAAAAAAGGCTGGAAAATAAAAAGAGGACTTTGATTTTTTTTTTTTTCCTTTCCTGCTGGTGGTGGAAGTGGTAACGCAAGGCAGGAGCTGGTTATGGGATTTCTGGTGTTTCTGTTGGTGATAATAATGCAAATTTCTGATCCACTGGTTCAGAACCCAAGTTAAGGCAGCGGTTTTGTGCAGTTTTGCTCTTGAGTGACAGATCTGGAGCAGAACTTCACCCAGAGATCTTCAGCCACTGCCCCAGCTCGGTTTCCACTTGGAAACAGGCAGACCTCCAATTGCCCCACTTTGAAATTCTTTTATCACACAGTGATAGAATGGAAGTGTCCAACCTGGCCTTGGACACTTCCAGGGATCCAAGGGCAGCCACAGCTTCTCTGCCCAACCTGGGACAGGACCTCACCACCTCCAAGCCAGGAATTCCTTCCCAGTATCCCATCTATCCCTGCCCTCTGGCACTGGGAAGCCATTCCCTGTGTCCTGTCCCTCCCTGCCTTGTCCCCAGTCCCTCTCCAGCTCTCCTGGAGCCCCTTTAGGCCCTGCCAGGGGCTCTCAGCTCTCCCTGGAACCTTCTTTTCTCCAGGGGAACACCTCAAGCTCTCCCAGTCTGTCTTCCATGGGACTTTTTCATTAATTATATTTCTTGGGTTGAACGTGCTCCCAAGAGTCTTTTTCCTGCTCGTCTCCCTCCAGCACAAACAAGCAAACTCTGGATCACGGAGTTTGATTTGCTTGAAGGCTTGTCCCAGAGATTTTGTAGGGAAAAACAAAGGATTTGAGCGTCTGGATGACTTCTGAGAGGTCTGGGAAAGGTAACTCAAGACAGACAAACCTCTTGCCAGTAAACCCCAATTAATTATTCGCCGCTGCCTTTTGGAAGAGCTCAGCACATCAAACCAAGGTTGAGACCCCTTGGCTTGGGGAGAGAGGACACGAACTGCCGGGAAAAGCCGATGGAAAAGCCGCCCTTATGATGTGTTTCATTTTGGGGAAGGCCGGGTGACAGCGTGTTTACGGCTCCGAGGTCCCGGCGCGGAGATTCCTCGGAGCGTTTATCACCCGGGATCCGCAGCCCGTGGCCAAGCTTCGAGTCGACATTTCAACTCCTACCGTTTCCCCTCGCAGACTTTACCGCTTTTCCAGGACTTTCTAGCGCCTCGAAAAGTCGGGAATCGAGCGGGTGCTGCCGAGTAGATGATGATGATGATGATGGTGGTGGTGATGGTGATGACACGGAGCGGCCGCTCGGACCGGCCGGGAAAGGGTTCCCTTTGGTTTGTCCCTGCTCTGCCTTGTCAGTGGAATTCCTTGATGGAGTTGGTGGTGTAATTGAGTGCAGGTGATTTTTTTTCTTGTAAAAAAAAATACGGATCCGTGTTGGTTTTATTCCATCCCTGGATGATTTATAACTTTTGGAGCGTTGCAGCTGTTTAGACTGTGGAGAAGTTTTGGCTTCACGTGCGCTCACCTCTCGCGTGTTGTGATATTAATAACCCTCTGTGTTAAGGAGAGGAATTCAGGGTGGGTTTTTTCCCCAAAAAACCCAATATTTTGGGGATGAGAAACCAGGAAAAACTACGGACAGGTGTCCCAGAGCCTCGTGCTCCCAACCACAGGTCGGGAAAGGGGTGAAGTGAAGCCCAAAAAGCCGGTGGCAAAGGGGAAAAATGAAGCAGGAGAACAGCTCAGACTTATTAGGATTAATGAGCTACAAAGGTCATTAAGCCACAGGGAGCTGTTTGGCATCACCCAGGGATCCTTCCTGGGAATTACTGCTGCTCAAGGATAATGCCCCTGGTTGTAGGGATTGCCTTGTGCTGTCGGATCTCTCTTCACTGTGGAAGAAAGAGAGAGGGAAAAGGAGAAAAGGGGAAAAGGAAGGAAAAAAAGAGAAAGAAATGGAAAAAAAAAAGGGGGAGAAAAAGAAAAAAGGGAGGCAGAGGAAAAAAAAGGGAGAAAAAGTAGGAAAAGGGAAAACAGAAGAAAGAGGAGTAGAAAAAAGGAGAAAAAAAAGGGGGGGAAAGGAGGAGAATGGAAAAAAGGAAAAAGGCAAGGGAAGGAAAAAAGGGAGGGGGAAGAGGGAAAAAGGAAAAATGGGGGGGATAGAAAAGAGAGGGATGGGTTTGGGGTCAAACCCTTGTGTTGCTCACTGGTCACAAGGGCTCCAGAGAGACCTTCCTGCCCCTTCCAGGACCTAAAGGGGCTCCAGGAGAGCTGGAGAGGGACTGGGAAGAAGGGATGGAGGGACAGGACACAGGGAATGGCTTCCCAGTGCCAGAGGGCAGGGATAGATGGGATATTGGGCAGGAATTGTTGGGTGTGAAGGTGTTGAGGCCCTGTCCCAGGTTGGGCAGAGAAGCTGTGGCTGCCCCTGGATCCCTGGAAGTGTCCAAGGCCAGGTTGGAGCAACCTGGATGATCTTGAAGGTCCCTTCCCACCCAAACCATTCCATGATTCCGTGGACCATGAAAATCTCAGCATTTTTTGCCCGTGGCACCCAAGGCAGGGCATCCAACCCAATCCCTGGATTTTTTTTTTGCTGTAAATCCACCCAAACCCAGCGGTCACTCCACAGCTCCTGCAGCCCTGCCAACGAGGAACTTCATGTCCACGTGTTCCTTTGGCTCAGCCAAGGGAGACAAGTGGAATTTATGACGCCGAGAGCCCCCATTGTCAGGCTTTCAAAATCCAACATATGTTGGGCTCGGAAAGTTGTTTTTGTTCTTGCAATTAAAGCAGCACATAAATATCCGACAGCTGAGGTGCTCCAGGCTCCAGGCTGAGTTATGGCCACGGCTCGTGGAGCTCAGCCCTGCAGACATTGATATACTGGGCTTTGCTAGGCTGGGATTTATAGTTTTGGGGGGTTCTTAAAGCTACTGTAGGTTCGTGTTTGAGGTCGGGGTTTAGTTCTGGGCAACCTGCTCGGAAACGTGAAGCGTTACCGTGAACTCTGCTTGGCCTTCCAGCTTTGTTGACAGGAATTTAGTCCTCGCAGACAAAAGGGGGAGGGAAAATTAAAAAAAAATAAAATAAAAAAATTAAGCAGGTGAGGTCATTTGGAGTTGAAAAGAGACTGAAAGTTGGAGTTTGAACTTGGAGCTGAAAAGGCTGTGTCGGGAATGAAGCTGGGACGGGTCTGACGACGGCCAAGCCCTTTCTCCTCAAAAAGAAAGGGGGGGAAAAGGGACACTTACAGAAGTGAAAATAAAAATCAAACTGAGCACTGGCAGGTGAGACCTCCAAGGTCTGGTTGTGTTGGCCCAGGTCATTTTGGGATATGGAGCCAACTCGATATTCCCAATGGTGTTGTTTCCAGGAGGGACCTGCCATGGAGCCTGAAAGGCAGGTCCCTGAGCGCTCTCAGCTGCAGGTTGGGATTTTTCTGGGAATGCTGGAGCAAAATCCATCCTGACCAGGATGCTCCAGCACCAGCAAGACTTGGGGTGTCACCTTGGGGATGTCACCTTGGGGAGACTTACCTTGGCACTGGGGGCAGCTGGTGGGATGCAGGATTGTGCTTTGTGCCTTCTGCTCCCAAATCCCTGGAAGTGTCCAAGGCCAGGCTGGAGCAAACTGGGCTAGTGGAAGGTGTCCCTGCCCATGGCAGGGCAGTGGGACTGGATGGGCTTTAAGGTCCCTTCCATCCCAACCTTTTCAAGAATTCCATGATTCCCTGAAATCAGAGGGCAGCGTCAAACAGGTTCAATTTGTAGCGAGGAGGGGGAAGGAGCTGGAAATTTGGGATTTGCTGCTTCGGTGCCATATCGTGTTGCCTCAAAGTTGGTTTTCTCAGAGCAGACCCAGCACCCCCTGATATCACTCCCAGGAGGTGCAAGAAACCTGCTGGGGAAGAACCTTCTCCTTCAGCCCCCAGCTCTGAAAGGGGAATTAATAGAAGAATAGAATAATAGAATAATAGAATAGAATTTGTGGCCTGAAGGGAAGAGTTTAATAATCCTTTTAAAAAACCCTCTATTTTGCATCCCTCTGGTGCATCACACCCCACTGTTGTTTTCCAGCCTCACGTGAGTGTGTTCCATCCACAGGGCTGAGGGTGGGAAGACACATTGATATAAAATAAAGTTATTCGAGTTTTACGCTGAAAAATCACCGCTTTTCATATACCATTAAATATTCTCTAAAGCTACAACGGGGTCGAAGCGATTCCATCCAAGCCCTCTAAACTTCAGTTGAGGGCTCTGATGATCAGCTGCCAAGGAATCCGGGATTTTGTGGTTTGTCCTTAAAAATCGGCGGGCGAAAACACGGATTTTCAAATCCTTGTCTGTGCCGAGGTTTTTAGGGGGAAGTTTTGCCGGGAGAAAAATCTTGAAAGTCAAGAATTCTCACTGGTGTTTTGAGTGCTCTGGGAGGGGCTCGTTGCTGAAGCAGGGGAGGGGTGAGATCCCTGTGGTGGAATCCCCATCCCTGGAGGGATTTAAAAGCCACGTGGATGTGGCAGTTGGGGACATGGGTGAGTGGTGGCCTTGGCCATGCTGAGTTAACAGTTGGACTCGATCTTAAGAACCTTTTCCAACCTTAACAATTCCATGATTCTATCTCTACCTGCCTCGGGATTGCTGTTAGTGCCAAATACTTGGGATTTCCTTTCATAGTCATGTTTTGCCCTGTGTCGTGTCAAGCAGCTGGTGGAGACCTTGTTTTGTGTGGAAAAAGAGGATTTTTCAGTTGTGTTTTCAGATTTCTTGAGAAAAGTTAAAAATAAGGTTTGACCTCTTTTCAGACCACTTTTAAGGTTTCCTGGTTCGATGCTCCTCGGAGCCTGGTTTGTGCTGGATGAGCTGCTCTCCCAAGGTGCTCCCAAGAGGCTGGAAACAGGATAATGATGCATTATGTCACTTTTGGGGTTCCTCTTGTATTGAAGGCCCAGGGAATGGCTGTTGTGCCAACCCAAGCACAACCAGGAGGGCTGGAAGGGCTGTGGAGAGATTCCTCAGAGGAATGATGTCATCGCTGTGCCCGAGCCATTTGGGACAACCTTTTGCCACCCTGTTCTTTTCATTCTCTTTTCATTTCCCTTTTCCTGCCTGGAGTAGATATGAGGGTGTTAATACAGTGGAACAGATGTCCCAGAGAAGCTGTGGCTGCCCCTGGATCCCTTGAAGTGTCCAAGGCCAGGTTGGAGCAACCTGGGATAGTGGGAGGTGTCCCTGCCCTTGGCAGGGGGTGGCACTGGATGAGCTTTCAGGTCCCTTCCAACCCAAACCATTCCATGATTCTGTGATATCCCCCACAGGGAGAATTTTGGGCTTCTCTTAGGGTATTTTAGCCAATTCCCCTTTTGTGGGACACATCCCTGCCTTTACTGTTTATTCCTTGGAACAACCACGCGGGACCCGGCGCGTGATTCCCTTTTCCAAGTCCAAAATCTTGTAGCTTTGCTTCTCCCACTGCTTTTGGCCCATCTTGATTCCAGTTTGTTTCTTCTTCTCTCTTCTTCTCTCTTCCCCCATCCCTCCATCCCCATCTTCCCTCTCCATCCCCGGCACTGCTCTTCTGAGCTTCCCCCCCCCTTCCCCACCACCAGAGAGGGAAATAAATTGTGCAGGAACAAATTCCCTGCCTACGAATTCCCCCTGGAAACCCTCCTGCCTGGTTCATAATTAATGCTGCCATTGTTCTCCTCTCTCTGTATATTTAGATGGCCTTTTTGTTTAAAGTTGATTACTCGCTGCTCCTCTGAGTGTCTCTCCGGGGAGGGAAATGGATGATATTTCAACAGCGGATCAGCCACAATATGCACTAAATAAACAGAGTTGCTAAAAACACCAGAAAGGCCCCTTTGTCCTGTTGGATAGCAAAAAAAAAAAAAAAAAAAAAAAAAAAAATTGAAGGGGGGGAATAAAAATCTCCCAGAAGGATGCTGGGGAGTTGAACTTATCTCTGAGATCTCCTATTGCTCCGATTGTACCGAGAAGTGTCCTAAATTAAACACTTCCACCCTTCAGTGGTCACCTCAAATGTCACCCCAGCTTTAAGGGCTTAGCAGATGGGATGGGCTTAAAGTATTCCCAGGAGCAGCCAAGCCTGTCCTGGGTAAGGTCTCGGTGCTGGGCCGAGTTTAAGCTCCGTGTGGGAGCCGCTGTGGAATAATGGGTTGCACATGGCTATCGATTAAATGACACTTCTCCCTCCTCACAACATTGATCTTGGCTTTGGGCTTAGCCGGCCCCGGCTGTGAGTTTGTTCACTTATCTAATTTTAATGATCAAGTTTCCAGTTCTCCCGCGAAAGTCATTTATATTCCAGAGGCTTCGGAGCGGGGAGAGGGAAAAGGGGGAGTGCGCGAACACCCTGAAAGGCTGAGCGACCTTCAGTCAGCCTGGACGAGGCTCTGATATGTGGTGGCTCTAAAGTTAATTCAGGTCCTGATTTTTTTGGCCTGTGCAGGGCCAGAGGTTGGACTGGATGATGCTTGTAAGTCCCTTGCAACTTGGCACATTTCTGGGATTCTGGGATTCTGGGATCAGCAGTGTTCTGAGCCGCAGGTGATCTGGATGACGCCGAGAAGTTGAACCCTGAGGCTGCTTTGCAGCTCCCCGGTGTCAGTAGAAGCTCCACCAGCATTTTGCTGGTTATTAATTTAATTAATTAATTTAATTAATTACTTTAATTCCTCCTGGGTGATCCCCCTGTTTGAGTGGAAACAGGTCACGGGGTTCTTATGACCTGGGTTCAACCTGTTGTCAGCTCCCGACACGAGGGTGTGATGGTGTCAGGGGGTGGCACTTCCAGCAGGGAGGCTCCTGGAATCTTCTCAGCCTGAAGGATTCAGCCTGCTGAGGGGCAATCTCAGTTAATTAATTCATTATTAACAACCAGGTCAAACAATACCATGAATGACTGCAAAAATCCTCCACTTGATAACGAGCTGCTCCTTTTTGGAGCTCAAGTTCGAGGCTGGGTTGTCCCTGGTACCAACGTTATGGGATGGATAAAATAAACCCAAAAGGACAATTTCAGACATCTGGAGGACCAAAAACACTGGCTATGAAATCACAGCAGAATCTGACCAGAGGGGTCCTTAAAGGGAGATTATTTTTCATGAAGAATGTCACGGCGTGTTTGGAAATCCTTGGGCAGGTGGAGGTGCCCCCTGAGTTCGGTGCCCAAATCCTGGTGGCAGATCCCCAAATCTGATGCCCAAATCCCAGTGGCAGGTGCCTGATTCTGGTGCCCAGATCCTGGTGGCAGATCCTTGATTGTGGTGCCCAAATCCCAGTGGCAGATCCCCAAGTCTTGTGTCCAAATCCAGGTGCCAGGTCCCTGATTCTGGTGCCCTTTCCATCCTCTCCCTTGGGCAGAGACCTCAGTGTCCTGGTTTCTTCTGTACTGATGCTGGATCCATCAGATGGATCCATCTTTGGGCAGGTTCCTGGGAGATGAGCTGAAGCAAATCTCCTCCACACCTGGAATTCTGGGGGGTTCTGGGTCCCTCATGACAAGGGGTTGGAGCATGTCCAGGGAAGGGAACGGAGCTGGGAAGGGGCTGGAGCAGCAGGAGCAGCTGAGGGAGGTGGGGGGGCTCAGCCTGGAGAAAAGGAGGCTCAGGGGGGACCTTCTGGATCCCTAAAATTCCCTGGAAGGAGGTTGGAGTCAGGGGGGTCAGGCTCTGCTCCCAGGGAACAAGGGACAAGAGGAGAGGGAACGGCCTCCAACTGTGTCAGGGGAGGGTCAGGTTGGATATCAGGGAAAATTCCTTCCTGGAAAGGGTTGTCCATCCCTGGCACAGCTGCCCAGGGCAGTTGGATCCCCATCCCTGGAGAGATTTAAATTCCATGTGGATGTGGCCCTTGGGGACATGGGTCAGTGGTGGTGCTGCGTTGACAGTTGGACTCTATGATCTCAGAGGTCTTTTCCAACCCTAAAGATTCTGTGATTCCACGATTTCCACCCTGGGACTGGGATATTCCCCAAAACAGCACCACCAGCAGCGTGGAGTGGAAGACACTTGTTTTCCATCTCTGTGCTCTTGTTTTCCACCTCTGTGGTTCTTCCCAGGTTTCTTGGGCTTGAAGGGCTCCTCTTTGAGAACAAAACCCATCTCGCCCTCCCCCGTAACCGAATTCCCGACTCCTGTTATTTAAGGGCACATGGAATCCCCAGAAACAGCCCATGGATACAGGGAGGGATCCGGGAATCCTAACAGAGACCAGACAGGGAGGGGGTTTTAGGCTCGGATCAGAGACCTTGGAAAAGCAGAAGGAATCTTCTGGTGCTTCCCTGGGAGGTGAGAGGATGAACGAGCGGAAAACCGGGAAAAAAACCAACGAGGGGAGAAACACCCTTTGGATTTGGTTCCATGGAGGGAGAACAAGGTCGGGAAGTCACAGAGCCTTGAACTGAAAGGGGTGGGAACTTGAATCCCAACAAAATTCCCGTTTTTTGGTGTTTTTTTATAATAAACAGCAATTTGCTGCTGCAGTAACTCAAAGCTGAGTTTAAAACAGGGACTGGCTCCCCCTTCCAGAGGCAAATTCCAAAGGGAAGAGGAGGTGTTGATGGGAATGCAGAGGGTGCTTTAGCTCCCAGGTGGGGTGGTTTGCTGGCTCTGTCTTTATAAAGAACCCAAATTTTAAAGGGTTTGGGTCAGAATTTGGAAAATCACAACAATCTCTCAGCGTTATGTGGGTAAAATACCTTTAATTTTGGGGTCTCTTTACAGAAATACCTTTGATTTTTGGGGTCTTTTTACAGAAATACTTTTGATTTTTGGGGTCTCTTTACAGAAAGACATTTAATTTTGAGTGTATCTTTACAGAAATATCTTTAGTTTTTGGGGTATCTTTTTACAGAAATACCTTTAATTTTGGGGGTATCTTTTTACAGAAATACCTTCAATTTTGGGAGTCTCTTTACAGAAATACCTTTATTTTTTTTTTTTATCTCTTTAGAGAAATAACTTTAATTTTTGGGGTCTCTTTACAGAAATACCTGTAATTTTGGGGGTCTCTTTACAAAAGTGCCTTTGATTTTGGGGTTTCTTTACAGAAATACTTTTAATTTTGGGACTGTCTTCAAAAAAATACTTTTAATTTTGGGGACATCTTTACAGAAATACCTTTAATTTTTTGAGTCTCTTTACAGAAATACCTTTAATTTTGGGGGTATCTTTTAAAAAATACCTTTAATTTTGGGGATATCTTTACAGAAATACCTTCAATTTTGGGGGTCTCTTTACAGAAATACCCTTTTTTTTTTTATCTCTTTAGAGAAATACCTTTAATTTTGGGGGTCTCTTTCAAAAGTACCTTTAATTCAGAGTCCCTTTTCAAAAATACCTTTAATTTTTGGGGTCTCTTTACAGAAATACTTGTAATTTTGGGGGTCTCTTTACAAAAGTACCTTTGATTTTGGGGTTTCTTTACAGAAATACCTTTAATTTTGGGGGTGTCTTCAAAAAAATACTTTTAATTTTATGGGTCTCTTTAAAAGATACCTTTAATTTTAGGGGTGTCTTTAAAAAAATACCTTTAATTTTGGAGGCATCTTTGCAGAAATACCTTTAATTTTTTGAGTCTCTTTACAGAAATACCTTTAATTTTGGAGGTATCTTTACAAAAATACCTTTGATTTTTGGGGTATTTTTACAAAAATACCTTTAATTTTGGAGGTCTCTTTACAGAAGTACCTTTTTTCTTTTTTTGATGTCTTTATAAAAGTACCTTTAATTTTGAGGTCTCTTTACAGAAATACCTGTAATCTTTGGGGTGTCTTTACAAAAAGACATTTAATTTTTGGGGGTATCTCTAGAAAAATACCTTTGATTTTTGAGGTCTCTTTAATTTTGGAGTCTCTTTACGGAAACACCTTTAATTTTTGGGGTCTCTTTATAAAAATACCTTTAATTTTTGGTGCCTCTTTTTGGCGTCTCTTTACAGAAACACCTTTAATTTTGGGGATCTTTTTAGAAAAATACCTTTAATTTTTGGGGCTTCTTGGCAGAAATACCTTTATTTTTTTGCATCTCTTTACAAAAATACATTTAATTTTTGGGGTCTCTTTACAGAAATACCTCTGATTTTTGGGGTCTCTACAGAAATACCTTTGACTTTTGGGGTATTTTAAAAAAACACCTTTAATTTTGGGGGTCTCTTTAAAAAAGTACCTTTAATTTTGGAGTCTCTTTACAAAAATACCTTTGATTGTTGTGATCTCTTTACAGAAATACCTTTAATTTTGGGGGTCTCTTTGTAAAAATACCTTTAATTTTGGGATCTCTTTACAGAAATACCTTTAATTTTTGGGGTCTCTTTACAAAAATTTTTGAGGTCTCTTTACAAAAATATCTTTAATTTTTGGTGTCTCTTTATAAGATACCTTTAATTTTGGTATCTCTTTGCAAAAATATCTTTAATTTTGGGGTCTCTTTACAGAAATTCCTTTTAATTTTGGAGTTTCTTTACAGAAATATGTTTCATTTTGGGATCTATTTACAAAATTACCTTTAATTTTTGGCGTCTCTTTAGAAATGTACCTTTAATTTTTGGGGTCTCTTTGCTCAGTGCAAGCAACCAAAGTGATGCTCCTGAGTGGCTCACCTTGAGAGTAATAAGGTTAAATTAGGATATTTTGGGTTTTTGGGAAGGTTCTGGATGGATTTTGGATGGGAACGTGTGGGATCATCAACCAGCCTTTGTGCCTCACTTGTCCATCTTGGTGTGGATGCTGATTTTTTTGTCTTATCACCTTTATCAAGCTCTTGAATTTTGGGTGTAGGGCGAATATAGAGACAGATAAAGACATATAAATAAATATAAATAGATGTAAATACATATAAATAGATTAAAATAAATATAAATAGATGTAAATAAATATAAATAGATGCAAATAAATATAGATATAAATACATATGAATAGATATAAATACATATGAATATATATAAATAAATATAAATGGATATAAATAAATATAAATATATATAAATACATAGATATAAACCTCATGGAGGCTGTTCCTGGACTGAGGTGATCATGGCTGTGCCTCAGTCATGGTCCAGGATCCAGCTAAATATTTGCCCTCCTCCCATCTCTACCTCCACTTCCATCTCCATCTCCACCTCCTTCTCCATCTCTTATTTCGATCCCATCAGGAATTCACCCTTCCATTTGGGATTCCTTACTGGTGGAGAGCCCAGTTACACCAGTTTGCTCTTCTCCAGTGTTGGGAGAAGGCGTTGGATCAGCTGAGGAAAAAAAAGGAAAAAAAAAAAAAAGAGATGGAATGTGTTTATAATCCTGGAAAAGGTGCTGGAGGGATGATGGTTGAAATTTGGGTGCTTAGGTTGTACTGACTGATGGGAAAACCTCTTTGGATATCATGGATATCCTTAGATGCTCTTTTTTGGAGAAGCAGAGGAGATCCATCACCCAGAGGTGCTGGATTTGTCCATATCCAGAGGCTTCTAAAGAACTGTGGGTGCGCTGGATGGTTCCTGGCTCAGCCCTGGGGTGATAAATCCCAGGGGAGCTGTTGGTGCAGAGAAGGATGTTCCAAGGAACAACTTGTCTCCAGCTTGGGATGCCAGCTGAGATCATGGAATTATGGAATCATGGAATGGTTTGGGTTGGAAGGGACCTTAAAGCTCACCCAGTGCCACCCCTGCCATGGGCAGGGACACCTTCCACCAGCCCAGGCTGCTCCAACCTGGCCTTGGACACTTCCAGGGATCCAGGGGCAGCCACAGCTTCTCTGCCCAACCTGGGCCAGGGCCTTCCCACCCTTCCAGCCAGGAATTCCTTCCCAATATCCCATTTAAATCTTCACTTTTCCAGTGGGAAGCCATTCCCCCTTGTCCTGTCCCCCCATCCCTTGTCCCCAGTCCCTCTCCAGCTCTCCTGGAGCCCCTTCAGGCCCTGCCAGGGGCTCTCAACTCTCCCTGGAGCCTTCTCTTCTCCAGGGGAACCCCCCCCAGCTCTCCCAACCTGGCTCCATAGGGAAGCTGCTCCAGCTTTATCAGCTCCATGGCCTTCTCTGGATTTGCTCCGACAGTTCCATGTCCTTCAGCTGTTGGTGGCACCAGAACCGTGCTCAGTATTCCAGGAGGGATCCCATGGGAGCAGAGTGGAGCAGGAGAATCATTTCCTGTTGGGTTCTTTCCTGGCAGACACGTTGGGCTCATGGTGCTGGTCATGGATTTCCTTCCCAGTGACATTTTAATGGCAGGTGATCAATATTCAGCTGGAAAAACCTTTCCCCCCCCCCCCCCCCAGCTTTAAAACTACAAACTCAATCCAGCACTTTTGAGGAATTTGGGAGCTCCCAAAAAACCCAACCCCCTTTTCTGGGCCGTTCCTGCCGCGTCTCCCGAGCGGAGCAAGAGGATTTCTGGAAGTGCTTGGAAGGCATTTCCAGGGGAAAATTGCAAAACTAAATGGGCTCTGCATGATGCTGGTAGCTCTGTTGTGCTGGAATGCACTGAACCAGAGAGTTCAGTGTTCTTGGAGGCTTTTCCCTGTGGTCAGTGCCAGAGATTTCTGATTAATAAGGAAAACAGGACCAGCTTCCTCCCTCTGAGGTGCAGGGATTAGAAAAATTAAGCAACAGGGCTGTGGAAAAGCCTGGAGGGAGGGAGCACAGGGATAACAGGAGGAAGGAGAGGAAGAACAACAAGTGAGCATCCCAAAAATCTGTAGGGAGGGAAGTGGCTTCCGAAAGGCCCCATTGGAGAAAGGGTTGGTTTGGTGCCCTCTTGGAGGTTCACGCTTGGTTTGCTGGGTGTCTTTTGAAACCCTGAAACAGGGGGAATGCTGCTGTCCTGGGAATGCTGCTGTCCTGGGAATGCTGCTGTCCTGGGAGCGCTGCTGTCCTGGGAATGCCATCCTTGGGAAGTCTGGTGCCAGCAGGTCTCCCAGATCCGGGTTCTCTGGTGTCTGACAGGGCTGAGCTTTGCTCCTACTTGGGCTTGGCTTTGCTCTGAGGGACCAGGGAAGGTCCTTGCCCTGAGGAGCTCGGGGGTCTCCGTCTCTGGAGACACCTAAACCCCAGCTGATGATGGCCTGGACAAGCTGCTCCAGGGATCCCTCTGGCCCCAGATGCTCCATGTTCTTCGTGGGAATGGCTCAAAGCTGAGGGAAGGGAGGTTTAGGCTGGACATCAGGAAGCATTTCTTTAGTGGA